>NC_045156.1:12649122-12656622 GCF_900700415.2 Clupea harengus | reverse complement strand
CAGCTACAGATCATTTCACAGGCTTGCTGAACTACTGACTGGGAATAGGCGTTGATACAATGAACTGTGTGTGTGTGTGTGTGCGTGTGCGTGTGTGTGTGTGTGTGTGTGTGAATGGGAATCCTTTGCTTCAATAAGATTACAGGGGATTTGACAGCTCCCTATCAATCATTGGTGGGTCGGTCCAATTGGTTTTCTGACTTAGAAGAGACTGGTGCAAGTCAGACACGTGTTATGTCTGGGGAATAACACTACCACTAATGCTACTGCTTTAGGACTCTTTAGTGACTTAGCCATGCTAGTGTTGCTAACAGTGTCTTTCAGACGTGCTTGTAAGGTCCCTTTACTCCTCTGAGGTAGAAGTTGCGGTTTCTCTGTTTGCTTCTCATGCATAGAGAAAATGTGTTCCTGAAATGAGATCAATTCCGCCCCATCTATGACAACAGCGCTAGTTGGAATGGATTGTGTGGAGTGGAAGGAACTGGGAAAGAACCTACACCAAATCACCATCAAGACAATAACATCCATCACATGAATTACCAGGCAGCATTCCGGGGTTGGGAGAGAGGGATGCAGACAGAAAGGGAATGAGAGAGGCGAAAAAAGTAGAGAGATGGAGAGAAAGAGAAACAGAGAGAAAGAGAGAGAGAGAGGGAGAGAGAGAAACAGAGAGACAGAGGGACAGAGATATGGAGAGAAAGAGATAGAGAGAAAAAGAGAGAGAGGGAGAGAAAGAGAAAACAGAGAGACAGAGGGACAGAGAGACGGAGAGAAAGAGAAACAGAGGGACAGAGAGAGGGAGAAGAGAGAGAGGGAGAAAAAGAGTGAAGGAGACAGAGGGAGAAAGAGGGAGAAGGAGAGAGAGGGAGAAAGAGAAACAGACAAAGAGAGAGAAAGAGAGAGAGAGAGAGAGAGAGAGGGGAGGGGAGAGGGAGAGAATGGTCTCACCCAGGTCCATAGCTCTGTCATCTCACTAATAGCCTGGTCCTCGCCCAAATAGATGACTGCAGCTGAACAGTAGGTTTTACTGCTGCACTGTCTCCTCTGCTCCCTCATTCTCTCTCTCTCTTTCTCCTACACTCGTTCTCTCATTTCGGGGAGAGACTGATTTACGAGCCTCTCTTACACACTCTCCTTCCCTTCTCGGCTTCTGTTCGCTCTGCACTTTTCTTTGCTCTCATTTGTCTGTCCCCGTGTGCTGTCGTCTCAAACACCCTTGAACCGAGCCCCTGCCACCTCCACCACCTTGGACATTTAGGAAGGTCAGAACCCAGTCTATCCCCCACCCAATCACCTGCTCCCTGACACGAATGTTTCCAATCTCATTCCAAAAACTAAATTTTTGTTGATTTTTTTTGATTTTATGACTGGATATGCTAGTGCAGCTAATGTTATGTGAGTGCTATAGTAACCTTGGAGATTCAGGACAGCATTGAAAGAACAGGTCTCTTAGATTAAAATACCAAAGTGTTTGCTTTTCCCTTTTCTCTGCTTAATTGCCTTTAATCATCTTAAATGTCAGTGTAGTTAGTTGTGCGTCTGCGGTAGTACCGGTCTAATTCAGGCAGGGCCTCCGGTTGCACACGCCCTGCACAGAACCATGACTTCACTCACCGGTGAGTCAGAGATAGAAATACCACCTTGTTCCGGCTGTGAGCTTAGCTAACGATGGGTAGAGGAGGGGGGGTGGGGGGGGGGGGGGGAGAGGAGTGGATAGGAGAAGCTGAAGGAGGGGAGAGAGGAGAGATAGGACAAAAGAGAGGAGAGGAGAGGAACAGAGACGGAGACTGAAGTAGGGGAGAGGAGGCTGGCATCTCCTCCTGATCCATATGTATGAACGGAGGAAGTCAATCCCAGGCCATGGCACTGGTTTGAGCTCTGAGAGAGAGGAAAATGTCCGATATGGATCAACACACACACAGAGAGCCAAACACACACACACACACACACACACATACACACACTCACAGGTGCAACGTTATATAGTAATACACAGACAAACATATATTTACTTCTACCGAGAATAAGTCTTTAGTGTAAAGCTGTAGATGTTGAGAGAGAGATGAGTGCAAAACACACACACACACTCTCTCTCTCTCTCTCTCTCTCTCTCTCTCTCTCTCTCTCTCTCTCTATACACACATACACAGATACACACCTAAACTCTCCTTGACCTTGAGGGATGAAATCTCTCTAAGCCTGCATTGGCTTTTTCAGGATTGCCTGCGGACGCAAATTGAATTTGGGTCCAGATGGGCCGCCTGCCCCGCTACCTCAGCCAAAAAGTCATTTTAGCACTTTATGTTAGCACGGAGCTCGCTGATTAACTTTCAGGAGGGAAAACATATAGCATCATTCCAACCATAGAATTACAAGTAGAATGATTGTAAACAACGTTCTTCCACGTACCAAACTTCCTTCTTTACAGGAGATCTTATGGCTAATTACTCTTGATCAGAATCAGAATCAGAATAGTATTTATTGCCAAGTAGGTTTACACCTACCTGGAATTTGTTCTGATGTATAGGTGCCTACAGTAAACATAAAAACATACAAACACAGTAAGTACTACACATAACATAAAACATAAAAACACAGTAAGTACTACACAAACACAATAAGTACTACAATACAAAAAGCAGGGCAGGAGTGCAAAAGTGGATGTGCAATGTGCAGTGTGCAATGTAGTGTGTGTTAACATAACACAGGCTTGAGGTGTGGGGGCGGGATGAGAGTCCACGTCAGGTGGCCTTGTTACTAAGGCCAACGGCAGCCTACTAACAAGCACACAGACGCATCACACGCCCATTATTTATTTAATGGTTTTGGATTGGTCAATACCGAGCACCACTGTGAAATTAGCATGGCTGTCATCTCCCATAGATTGATTTCATTCTTATTCCAGGTTTCACACGGAACATAGGGTCACTATAAGCAGGAATGTCCATTCAACCGTTTCCAGCTCGATGGTCCAAACCAATGTAGGGTCTGTCCCAAATGGAACACGACTGAAACCTGTGGGGGATAGTGATTGAAATGCGTTAACATCCGTGAGCCATCCGGGTAGAACGTGAGACATGCAGGTATGCAGGGCAAGCTGCGTTCAGATTTAACTGGTGGCTGACTACACTCAGGTGGGCTGCACTCAGGTGGTCCGCAGTGGGGTCCAGTGGTCTGCAGTGGGTTGCAGTGGGTTGCAGTGGGGTCCAGTGGTCTGCAGTGGGCTGCAGTGGGTTGCAGTGGGGTCCAGTGGTCTGCAGTGGGGTCCAGTGGTCTGCAGTGGGCTGCAGTGGGTTGCAGTGGGGTCCAGTGGTCTGCAGTGGGGTCCAGTGGTCTGCAGTGAGCTGCAGTGGGGTGCAGTGGGTTGCAGTAGGGTCCAGTGGTCTGCAGTGGGGTCCAGTGGTCTGCAGTGAGCTGCAGTGGGTTGCAGTGGGCTGTTTCAGGCTGAGTGTGTCTTATAGGATGGTCTGCAATCTGAAATGTCATGATGTACAGGTCAGGTTGGCAGTGATGGCTAAGATCCATTTTGCTTGAACAATCTCAAAGTTCTTCATCCAAGTTCAAGAGTGATGATCTGTGTGTGTGTGTGTGTGTGTATGTGTGTATGTGTGTGTCGCGGTATGTCTTCGAGAGTGTGAATGCTTGTTCCATCACCTCAGTGTCACACAAAAGGCGAGTCCAATTGTTGTACAGCTAATGGAGCTTATAAATCATACAGCTATTAAAACTCAAACTACCAGTGGCGAGAGAAAAGAAAAAAAAGAAAAGTTTTTAAAAACTGTTTAGCAAAATGAAAAGAACTGACTTCACATTTTCTCCGAGCCACACTGACTCCTCTTCACACGCTTGCTCTTGTGTTAGGGGGGGGGGGGGGGCGGCCTTGGTGAGGTGATTTATAGCAGGGCAATTTTTGAGCACAATGCCCCCTGCTAGCGGCTGTCCACGGGCAGCGTCATCACTATTTCCCCCCTGCCCTATGCCCCCCCCCCACACACACACACACCCACACACCCACACACACACACACACACATACTCAGAGAGAGAGAGAGAGATGTTTGTTTATACTAGTAGACAAGATGAACTACTGCTTAGATGCTTTCTCTGGGTCTACTGCATTGTGGGATACTGTGGGATACTGCATTGTGGGATGCCCAGCAACAGCAGCAACAGCAGAAGCATACAGATGCTACGTGATTGATGGGGAGTGACTGTAATTATGCCAGCCTCAGCTGATTTCTACTCTCATAAAAAAGAAAAGAAAATCCCAAACTCAACTGCATGACAAGCAGATGCATGGTGGTAGCATTCAAGTCAAGAGCAAAAAAAAAAAAAGCTATTGCTATCTCATGTCACAGCAGCACATATGCAGAGCCCTAAATCGCAAAATTGTCACGGACGCGGTGTTCTAGCAGCGCACGCCCAGCAAATCCATCTTTTCTAGACTTCATCTGTCTGCATGAAGTGGAAGTATTGAAAAGCGAGTTTGATGTAAACAGCCAGCAACCCCCGGAAAAGGAACAAAACGTGCAACTCGAGCTGATTTACACACATTTATCCTGCAATAATCGGGCCGCTGACGGAAAAAAACAAAAGATACATCTCGTCTGGCGACGTTTATGAGAAAGACGCAAGCTCCTGCCCTGTGGGTGCGTTTAAATATCTGCATCAAGAGCAATAGAGAGAGAAATTAACATTTATTAATTATTATTTGGAGGATGGATAGTGGGGGGAATTAACAACCCAGTGTCTTTGTGTTTTGACTGTGCCAAATTAAACTACATGTCACTTAAAGTGTGCCGAGCCAAGGAGAAATACGGTTTGAGGCTTTTATCAGTTATTACCATAGAAGCCTTACTGTGGTGAGTTATATTAGAGGGAAGAAATTACTGAGATTACAACAGGAGGGGAAATGAGAACATAACACAGGGAACAGAGAGAGAGAGAGAGAGAGAGAGAGAGAGACAGAGAGAGAGGAGAAAGCAGAAGCATGAGAGAAAAGACAAAGAGGAACAGAGAGAGAGAGAGAAAGAAAGAAAGACAGAAAGAAAGACAGAAAGGATTCATTAATGAAAAGCACAGAGTGAGGTGAATGGGAGAATAGAGCAGGGAACAGAGGGAGAGAGAGAGAGAGAGAGGGAGGGAGAGAGAGAGACAGAGAGAGGGAGACTGGGAAATAGAAAAGGGTAGAATTAGAAAAAAGAAAAAAAGAAAGAAAGCAGAGAATGACTGCAGCCAGTTCTGGATCATGTCGAGCTGTGATGGTTGTTGGCAGAGCCAAGAAGAGAGCCAACAAACTCAGTATTCCTGAAGCGAGACATTCCCTCCCTCTCTCACTCTCTCTCTTTCTCTCTCTCTCTCTCTCTCACACACACACACACACACACACACACACACACACACACACACACTCGGCTGGCAGAACTGCTGACTGATGCTGGCGTGAGTGCTCTGGGACCGACCCTGGGGTCCTCCCTCACAAGGCCGTCTCATCCGTCTCATCACCACTGTTAGACGCCATGACATTCCCCAAACCGTCAGATAGATAACAGCATTAGACAGTATAACATGCCCTAAAACCCTCAGATGGGATATACTGTTAGACACTATAACATTCCCTAGAACCCTCAGATGGGATATACTGTTAGACACTATAACATTCCCTAGAACCCTCAGATGGGATATACTGTTAGACCCTACAACATTCCCTAGAACCCTCAGATGGGATATACTGTTAGACACTATAACATTCCCTAGAACCCTCAGATGGGATATACTGTTAGACACTATAACATTCCCTAGAACCCTCAGATGGGATATACTGTTAGACACTATAACATTCCCTAGAACCCTCAGACGTACAGCACCATTAGACGCTATAGACATGCCCTAAAAACTCAGATGGATGCCTGAGATCCACTGCAACGGTTTCCCCACCCTCAGGGCCTCTCTGCTGTATCTCCGTCTCGTAATGAACTTTCCCTGTAACGGAAGATATCATCCCACAAACTCAGCAACAAATACCTATTTACTGTGTTATCAGCAATATTTCATCAGAAACACAAGAACCGTATCCTCCTTCCCACACTTCCTGGTCAACGGTAAACAAAATTGGGTCACACTTAAAATGACTCTTCTTATAGTGCCCTTATTGCATGGAAACTGCCCTATTAAGTCTGGTGAAACACCCAGAGTACAAAGTCATAGAACTGTATACTTATCTTTACCTAAATCCAATTAAAGTAAGAGTAAGGGTACTTGTCAATACCAATGTGCTGTAACACTTTAGCAAATGGTGTGTTACATCATACTTAATGGTGTAATAACTAGGTTTGATTTCTCACTCTTTCGTCTTACACTGGTATTTCTCCTTACAGTGTTGATCCTTCAGAGTAATGTGGTTTAAAGAGCTCCAAGCCGCGCTGCTGTGGGGTTCGTAGTGTACTTCTTTCTCTGCCGCGCTGCAGTGAGGTTCGTAGTGTACTTCTTTCTCTGCCGCGCTGCAGTGAGGTTCGTAGTGTACTTCTTTCTCTGCCGCGCTGCTGTGGGGTTCGTAGTGTACTTCTTTCTCTGCCACGCTGCTGTGGGGTTCGTAGTGTACTTCTTTCTCTGTCGCGCTGCTGTGGGGTTCGTAGTGTTCTTCTTTCTCTGCCGCGCTGCTGTGGGGTTCGTAGTGTACTTCTTTCTCTGCCGCGCTGCTGTGGGGTGCGTAGTGTACTTCTTTCTCTGCCACGCTGCTGTGGGGTTCGTAGTGTACTTCTTTCTTTGCCGCGCTGCTGTGGGGTTCGTAGTGTACTTCTTTCTCTGCCACGCTGCTGTGGGGTTCGTAGTGTACTTCTTTCTCTGCCGCGCTGCAGTGAGGTTCGTAGTGTACTTCTTTCTCTGTCGCGCTGCTGTGGGGTTCGTAGTGTTCTTCTTTCTCTGTCCTTAACCCTCTCATCATGTCCCTGACTGTGCAAGTGTAGCCTTTTGACCAAACCGTGCCAGAGGGAGACTGGGTAATTATTCGTTGCCCGAGTGCCGGATGTGCCCATCTCCGTGTGCTCTGTCAGGGCCTGACCTGCTGGACTGTGTGTGTGTGTGTGTGTGTGTGTGTGTGTGTGTGTGTGTGTGTGTGTGTGTGTGTGTGTGTGTGTGTGTGTGTGTGTGTGTCGGTGTGCTCTGTCAGGGCCTGACCTGCTGGCCTGTGTCTGTGAGTTTGCGCTGGTTTCTGTCAGGCGGCTCAATCGATGACCCATCGGTGGATCGTTGAGTGGGGTGAGAGGAGCCGGGGTTATTTACTGCAGAGCCGAGGGAGCAGATCTAATTAACACAGACAGGCCTTCACTGTAGGCAGACACACACACACACACAAACACACACACACACACACACACACACACACACACACGCTCAACAACAGCCTATTGGACTCCAGTGCACAGACAGGCCTTCTCTGTGGGCAGACACACACACACACACACACACACACACACACACACACACACACGCTCAACAACAG
>NC_045156.1:12426622-12646622 GCF_900700415.2 Clupea harengus | reverse complement strand
CACACACACACACACACACACACACCACACACACACACACCACCATCACATAGTCTTCATGGTCTACTGCTCGTCACCACACACACACAAACGCACACACACAGACACCACACACACACACACACACACACACACACACACACACACACACACACACACACACACACACACACACACACACACATTTCTTGCCCTCTAGTCAGTGTCAGTGGAGTCCCCTCATTACAGTTAATTAGATGTGAATTAGCAGAGGGCACCAATCTCCACCACTGTCCACCTGAATGCCCGCCTGTCTGCCCAGGGTGGACATGCACCATAGAGGGCAGCGGGCACGGGAGGGTGGCACGGGGAGGGTGGCACAGGGAGGGTGGCACAGGGAGAGTGGCACAGGGAGGGAGGCACGGGGAGAGTGGCATGGGGAGGGTGGAACAGGGAGGGTGGCACAGGGAGAGTGGCACAGGGAGGGAGGCACGAGGAGAGTGGCATGGGGAGGGTGGAACAGGGAGAGTGGCACAGGGAGGGTGGCACGGGGAGGGTGGCACAGGGAGAGTGGCATGGCCGGCAGTGGTGGTGCTGTCTGATTGAGCGGACACTGGACAAATGGCGGCGGTTTCAGCATCGCCTGAGTGGACCTGTGGGCAGAGCGGGTGCTTCAGCACACATCTCTGGCCTACCCACCACGACCTGTGGGCAGAGCGGGCGCTTCAGCACACATCTCTGGCCTACGTACCACGACCTGTGGGCAGAGCGGGCTCTTCAGCACACATCTCTGGCCTACGCACCACGACCTGTGGGCAGAGCGGGCTCTTCAGCACACATCTCTGGCCTACGCACCACGACCTGTGGGCAGAGCGGGCGCTTCAGCACACATCTCTGGCCTACGTACCACGACCTGTGGGCAGAGCGGGCTCTTCAGAACACATCTCTGGCCTACGCACCACGCCGCACATCTCTGAAGTCTGAGTCTGAAGCCTGAAGCGTGTTATTATGAGTTATGAGGTTGAATCACACAGGTCAGGCGGCGGGCACTGGAACTGGCCTCAGGAGAGAGGTCTTCAGCTCCCAGTCGCCCGACTGAGGGCTTTGTCTACTGAAGCGCACTCATGAGCCAACCTTTGGAGTACTTCTCCACTAATCCCCAAGAAAAGTGTTTTTAAAAACAGATAAGCGAATAGAAGCAGAACCGTCCTAGACGAAACACACTGAATTAAAACAAGAGGGGGACAGAAGCCATTGTTGCCATTGATGCCGAACCGTAACTTTTGGACTTGCCTTGCCAATTGGCCAGCGCCTCACAGGGCGACGCAGGCCTTTAAGATGCCCTTCCATCTGCCGAATGCCTGTTGTCGTCACTCTAATCCCGTCCTGCTCTGTTTTCCCTGCTAGGGCTCTGCCAGGCCTTCCGGTTGTGCCAACGCTATCAGAGCCAATGGCACCGGCTGAGTCAATCCCAACGCTATCAGAGCCACTGGCACCGGCTGAGTCGATCCCTCAGCTTTTGCTAACAACATAGCAGGGGAATAAAATAAAACAAAAATGACGACACAAACCTCAGGCAACAGAACAGACATGACGAAAACAAGACACACTCATATGAGAGGGCACAGAAGAACAAAACCCCAATCACTGACACTTTGGTTTGGAGTTCCTATTAAAGTATAGGAGGAAGAGGACGCCACTATAGATGCCGAGCCCATGCAGAGCTCTCGGGAGAGATCTACTTGGACTGTGGCATAGTGCTCCTCCTGTCAAACCAGTGGAAAAACACACTCCCCTTTGACACTATGGATCAAAATGCAGGATGCAAATACAAAGCAGAGGCATGAACTGTTCTTGTACTCGAATGCTGGAATGCTTGCACAGATCCTTAGGAGGTGTGTCTCATTGTGTGTGTGTGTGTGTGTGTGTGTGTGTGTGTGTGTGTGTGTGTGTGTGTGTTTCTGTGTTTTTCTGTACCTGTGTGTGTGTGTGTGTGTGTGTGTGTGTGTCTGAGAGAAAGAGAGAGAGAGAGAAAGAGAGAGAGAGAGAGAGACTAGCTTCTCTCCATCAGGATGTATGAGAAAAAAAAACACTTCACAATGCTCCCAAAAACATGACCAAATTAAAATAAAAATGATAAAAATGCCTGGGCTGTAGGCCTGTATCTTTCATTGCCAAAACAGTATTGACTCCGAGCCGCACCGGTCCACAGGGATCCACTAACACTGGCAAGTGTGGTAACCATTAACCTGCAGCCCGCGGCGCTCCGCCTCAGCCAGGGTGGTAGACGGGCAGCGGGGGAAGGCTGTTCCCAGACCTGCGTCAGGCAAAGCATTAGTTAATCAAAGCTGGGCTCTGGCTGGGAGGCCATCCGTTTCCTGGTTGGAGATTGAGTCGGGGGAGAGGCTTTAGTGTGGCCGTCAGCACATTGCAGCGGCCCGCTCGTTCATCAGCCGCCGGGCCGATCGATACCCCCGCCTCGCTGGGCACAATCTGATTTTATTACGGAAATGAAAATAAATAAGGAAACAAAGCGAACAAAATAAGGCTGTGGAGCTCACACCTCGAGCACCACGCTGCTGGTGTTGGTGGCAACCATGGAGGAGCGTGGATGGATGGAGGAGAAGAGAGAGGGGGAGAGAGGGAGAGCAGGGTGAAGGAAGAGAGAGAGAGAGAGCAAGGTGAAGGAGAAGAGAGGGAGAGAAAGAGGGAGAGGGAGCATGGTGAAGGAAGAGAGAGGGAGAGCATGGTGAAGGTGGAGAGAGGGAGAGAGAGAGAGAGAAGGGTAAAGGAGGAGAGAGGGAGCAGGGTGAATGAGGAGAGAGGGAGAGAGAGAGAGAGAGAAGGGTGAAGGAGGAGAGAGGGAGAGATAGAGAAGGGTGAAGGAGGAGAGAGGGAGCAGGGTGAAGAAGGAGAGAGAGAGAGAGGGAAAGCAGAAGGAGGAGAGGGATGTGTTTTATCTCTACCAGGTTGAAGGGGAGCGCTGGTTTTGGTTCCATTACATAAACAGGCGACCACACACACACACACACACACACACACACACACACACACACACACACACACACACACACACACACCACCCAATGTACGATGGAGGAAACAACCAGGGGGAAATTGAGGGGAGGCACAAAAGGGCAGTGGAGCCGGACGTCTGCAAACGACCTCGAGTACACACACACACACACACTGGACTACACACACACACACACACACACCTGGCAACGACCTTGAAGCCGTACACCTACAATGGAGTACACACACACACACACTGGACTACACACACACACCCTGGACTACACACACACACACTGGACTACACACACACACACACACACACACCTGGACACGACCAAGATGCCATACACCTGCAATGGAGCACAGAGATGCATTCAGTCAATCAAACATTGACGGCATATCGATTTGCTGATTCTTGTGCCTGGCTCCCATGAAAGCCATCCAGCAGGTTAATATAATGTTGTTGATTTGATCTATAGCCTTCCTCAGATGTAGCCCATTCTCCCTGGCGGGCGTCAGATATTTGGAGCGCGGCCAGGAGAGGGGCTTATGTAGACAGATGGCCCCGAGACTGACGCAGAGAGAGGGAGAGAGGAAGATGGCCAACAAATCATATCAAAAACACCCTGAACTGGGCAACATCGAGGAGATGAAAGCACATCAAAGAATACGACAAAAACATGCTACAGTGCTGTATTCAAATAGGATGAAAGTTTTAGGCAAACGTCATGAAGATGTGTCGTAGGTACATCATAGATCCACAACATGTTATCAAATATCTAAATCAAGGAGACCTCAACTTTGAGCCATGAGCCATCACCGCCTCAGCTAAAAGCTAAAAGCTAAGAGCTAAGGTGGTGTTCACTGAGATCTCCAAGTCTCCTGTTAAACCTGACAGTCCCAGTCGTTCAAACAGACTAAGGAAGGGGCTCACATAAACATTTGGCGAATTAACACAAGAATCACACACACACACTCACACACACACACACACACACACACACGCACACACACACACACACATACATATATATATACATATTCCCATGACTATTCAAATTGGTTGAGAGTGCTGTACTTAAACACTGCTGCGGTGTTTGAGTCCTTGTACATCGTCATTGCTGGTATAGTCCCCTATAATCTGTGTTGCCCTAATATGACATCAGCACAGCAAAACTAATTCAAGGCGATGGCAATTCTGACAACAGCTTCCCATCCAATTACATTACTTTGTGGTGATTTTAATCAAAAACTAAACACCCTGACAAAAATATTAATTTTCCCGACCTGAAAAATGGCTCGGCGTCCTTTGTGAGTCATCCCAATCTTTTTCATCACTCTGGATAGATACCAAAGTAAAACATTCTCTAGTCATTTCACAAACAAGCCTGGGCTTTTCTTCTCTTGTGTGTGCAGACAAAGTCACCTATCTCAGGTGATGAATGCGCAGAGGGAAAGCTCTATCACCGCAGCATCTGGACAATTAAATCATAAATCCCTGTACATGTGACAGCAATAAGCTTTTCATCCTTCAGCTTGATCCTGCACGTCTGTCAGCGATCCATATTTTCTCACTATTTTCCTGTCAGACGTACGGCTGTGCAGTCTGGGGGAGACACACACAAACACATACACACACTCTGCACGGCCTGTAGTATCTCTTCAAAGCCTCTTTATATCTCCTGACAGGGCAGCATCTGATCCCTTGCTTCTGACCCTTGCACACACACACACTACACACACACACACACACACACACACACACTACACACACACACACAGATCCATAATTCACACACACGCTTCTGAACCTGGCCTCCCGGAGTGGCTAAACATACAGCGTGTGCTCATACGCAACCCAGGCCTTTGAGAGCACCGTGGAGAACCATCCAAAAATGAACAAGCATGAATTCACCGACCTCCGTACCTAGCAGATCAAAGACATCTCGTACGAGTGGTGTGAGAGCATTCATACAGCTCACCGCCAAACCTCCCTCCTGCACACACATACACACACACAGACACACGTGTGGACTAAAACATTAATGTAGATATTAATATATTTTAATATTTTTCGGTCTCTTGTGCTGCTAGTGTAGAGAGCAGGCCCACTGGGACTCATTAGCTTCCATTAAAACACTGATAACCCGCTGGGGCCCACCAGGCAGAGAGCAGAGAGCAGGGTGCCGCCTCAGCATCACTGTGGAGGTGAACCCCCCACACACACACACACACACACACACACACACACACACACACTCACCTCTTAACCAGAGAGAGCAGCATGAAATGAACCAACAGGGGTGACCACAGTAGGTTTTGTTGAACATTCAGTCGTGACCGAAATTAAATGTGTTCATGCACCGACTAATATCCATAGCAACAAGCATGATCATTGACCCTAACGATGGGTGATTATGCCCCATTTCTGTTCTATTCTATTCTATCAAATTCTATTGTGTTCTATTCTAATTCTATGGACTGAACAGACTAGGATTCGACTAGTGTGGGATATGAATGGGAAAGGCATGCTTTTTATGGGAGTATGGAGCTCGATCCTGCTATTGATTAAGGAGGACAGCACCTCAGCGGGGGACATAGCCAATGCTTAGCACCATTCATATCACATTTTCTTACCAACGTTGGGATAATATAATCTTCCTGCTTTCACCACAGGACTTCGGCACAGAAACGTTTCCTCTAGTGTTTAATGCAAGCGGAGAGGTGTGTCCAGGATGTGGAATGCATTGTGACATGCGTGCCTGTAAAAGATAATGTGTGTGAGCGTTCAGCGTCTGTGAGCGTTCAGCGTGTGTGTGATGTGTGTGAGCGTTCAGCGTGAATGGACTGTGTCCTGAGCCGAGGTAGGCCTCTGAGAAACGGGTGCTGAGTGTGTGTGAGCGTTCAGTGAGTATGGACTGTACGGAGAGATTACTCTTGGAGAAACAGGGCTGTTTGAGTGTACATACGTATACCCCCTGTGTGTGTGTGTGTGTGTGTGTGTGTGTTTGTGTGTGAGAGAGATAGGAAGAGGGAGGGAGGGAGCATGTGTACTGGGCTGCATCAGTTGCATTGTGTAAAGGGAGGGAGGGAGGGAGGGAGGGAGAGAGAGAGAGAGAGAGCATGTACAAAATAATGTGTTTTAGCGTTGGGTGGCTATGGGGTTGTGGCCTGCCCAGGTTAGCTCTCGGAGAAGCTGGTGTGTTTGGACCAGGAGAAGAGAAGCGTGAGGGGAATGCCTCTGCAGGGGAGCCTGCACTACACCAGCCTGTCAGGACGCCTTACTGTTGGGTCACAGCCTGTGTGTGTCTCTCTGTTTATGTGTGGGGTGGGTGGGGTGTGTGGGGTGTGTGTGTGTGTGTGTGTTTATGTGTGTGTGTGTGTGTGTGTGTGTGTGTGTGTGTGTGTGTGTGTGTGTGTGTGTGTGTGTGTGTATGAGTGTGTGTGTGTGTATGAGTGTGTGTGTGTCTGTGTGTGTGTGTGCTTGTTTGTGTGTGTGTGTAGGTCTGTTTGTGTGTGTGTGTGTGTTTATCTGTGTGTGTGTTTATGTGTGTGTGTTTATGTGTGTGTGTGTAGGTGTGTTTGTGTGTGTGTGTGTTTATGTGTGTGTGTGTTTATGTAAGTGTGTGTATGTGTGTTTGTGTGTCTGTGTGTGTGTGTGTATGTGTCTTTGTGAAGTGAAACAAAGGCTTTAAATGTGCCGGGCAGGTCAGTGTGAGCACTTATCCAAAAGCAGGTCCAGGTGGGAATAAAGGGCCGGCTTAGCTGCACAGGACTGGACCTCTGACACCGTCCGTCTAGAAAAGCTAAGGCTTAAGACAAAAACACACACACACACACACACACAGAGAATGAGAGAGAGAGAGAGAGAGAGAGGGAGAGAGAAAAGTGAAGCTGTATGGGGAACAAAGCATAGAATGGTGTGTGTGTGTGTGTTTCCAGTGACCTGTTCAGTTTAAAGGGTGTTGAGAAAAAGCAGGCAGCGGATGAGGTGGCTTAAGACAAACTTGCGCACACACACACACACACACACACACACACACACACACACACACACACACACACACACACTGATAGAGAAGGCATATGGGAAACAACACAGAATGGTGTGTGTGTGTGTTTGTTTGTTTGTTTGTTTGTTTGTTTGTTTGTTTGTTTGTGTGTGTGTGTGTGTTTCCAGTAACCTGTTCAGCCTGTTGTGAGCCAGTAGGCAGCGGATGAGATGCTCAGCCAGCGTAGCAGGAAGGTAATCCAGGTCTGCCTGAACACAGGAGGGTGTAAACGTGCTGGCGCTAGTGGACCACTGGCTACTGCCATCGCCTGAACCCTGACCCCTGACCCCTGACCCCAGCAGCGTGGATGCAGACAGACACAGCCCAAGAGCCCTGTGGCTTTGTTTTGCTTGGAGAATGAAAGCATAGGGCTCTTCTGTTAGGAGGTTTTACAACTTACTCTGAGTTAACTTACCCAGGGTTTGTCACTACACCACGTTTAGTAGCAATACCCCCCTGGCATGAGTGGGGGCAATACCCCCCTGGCATGAGTGGGGGCAATACATGCCGTTCAGAAGAAGCCCACACACCTGCAGCTGGGCCAGATCGGGGCCAGATCAGGGCCAAAGTCAGCTACTATCTGAGCCTTAATCAGTCTACATCTCTGTCAAAGCGCTGAGAAGGCAGAGTAAACACTGCGTAGTGAAGCCTGTGAAACACGTATCCTTCCTCTCGTGAAAGACAGTTTTGACAGAAGCTTGTCTGTTTATATCCCTCCCCTCCTCCTCCTCAGCCTACGGCGGGATGCGCTCAGTCATTCTGTTCCTCCTTGCCCTAGTTAAAAGGACATACCAAATCACCGACACACCAACACACCCACACACACACACACACACACACGCACACCACACACCCACCACACACACACACACACACACACACACACACACACACACACACACACACACCACACACACAGGTGATAAGCTGATTGAGCGGGGGCGGGCGGGGGTTCTGCGTTAGGAAGAGCGATGGGCGTAACTCGTAGAGATGGGCGCGGGGAGATGCCCGCCCGGCCACACGGGAGCCAGCGCTGTCTCCAGCGCTCAAAGCCCAACACTAATGAAGACGAATGGCACGGCGCCGGCCTAGCCTGTCAATATTATTGAGGACTGTATGACAGAAGGTGACCCTCCACAGATGACTCATTTCTTCCCGCATCCGCCCGCATTCTTGCGCTCAGCACCTCCTCTGTGGAAAAGCCTCTCTACCACTCAGACAGAGAGACCCAAAACACTGATTATTCACTGCCTAGAACAGTCACCATTTTGTCTGATGTTGTATGGGGAGCTAGACGCAGCACTGTATGGCTGTAGGCTATGCATGCAGAAGAGGCCTCTTGCTGCAGTGCTCTTTATGATGTGTTGTGTTTTCTCCTCTCCTCTCCTCTCCTCTCCTCTCCTCTCCTCTCCTCTCGTCGTTGAGAAGTTTTCGAGCCTCCTTTCCCGCCTCTCTGACAGGGTTTCGGAGGAGCCCCATGGGCTTATGGAGAGGAAGTGGGGGTGAACAGAGGGGTGGGTGGGGATGGGAGAGGTGTCCTGGGGGGCTGGCTAATTGCGTAACGCACTTGGTCTTGCGTCTGCCACATTCCGGATGATGAGTGTGTCACAGCCAATTTGCTTCAGTCTATTCAGCGGGAGGATGGATGCCATCACTCCTCTCCTTTCCTCTCCTCTCCTCTCCTCCCTCACTCTCCTCCCTCTCCTCTCCTCTCTCCCCTCTCTCTCCCCTCTCTCTCCTCTCCTCTCCTCCCCTCTCCTCTCCTCTCCTCTCCTCTCCTCCTGTCGCTGTTTCCTCCCTGCTGCACAGACAGAGTAAGAGGGGGAAGGGGGTGGGGGGGGGACAGAACGCTGGTAGATGTCTAACTGAGACCCCAGGGAGAGTGGCAGTGGGAACAGGGGAAGCTGAGGCCCCTTCTCCCCATCATTGTGGGTAAATAAAATAGCTTTCATTTTCCCCCTGTGTGCTTGAGTTATTGGGCTGCACCAGAGGTAGGGTGTGTGGGGGGGAGGGAGAAAGAAAAAGAGAGAGGGGGGTGGATGCCAACAGGGAGGGAGGGAGGGAGGGAGTGAGAGAGAGGGATGTGGAGAAAGGAATAAGAAGAAGAGGGGGGGGGGGACGAAGGGATGGATTGGCTGGGGAGAAGTGTGACTGAGTGATTCATGCAGCAGCGTCAGTGGCGACGAAACAAATGACTACATCTCCCTCATGAATCAGCCGAGGAAGAGGAGGGAGAGGAGAGGAGAGGAGAGGAGAGGCCCACTGAGCCGCTCTCACTGAGGAGAGGGGTGAGAACACGCACAGGGTTAGGGGACGGAGGCTCGGCCAGGCTTTTCTGGAATACAAAGCAGTCGTGTCTGTCTTCCACGTGCCTGCAAAGAGAGAACCTGAAGGAGTGCTTTACATGCATAGGCTGACGTCTGCGTTTACTGGTCATCTGATGACACATAATCTTTAAAAGCAAAGTGTGCCCTGATTAAAAAGACTTGAGCAGACTTCAACAAACAACACACAGGTATCCTTGCATGTCATTACATAACAGAGACTGATCCCTGTGCCTTTGTTTAGCCAGACATTTAAATCTTTGCTGGCTTGTATGTTGGCATGGCTGACATACTGAGGAAGCCTGATAACAGCTTACATCTTCCTCGGAATGACTTTGAGGCAGACGTTCGGAAGACAGGCGAAACCAGGCGGTGCGATTCAGGAAGAGATTCCAGCACCGTGCAGCTACGCGAGGAGTCCTGTGGTGAACCCCACTCGTAATGACTCTTACCTGCTGACTGGCATCCGCAGGGCCCCGTCCGGCTGCCAGGCTGATTACAGTGGCTCTCCCCTGGCCTAATCAGATACTGGACTGTCAGACAGCCATAATTAGCCAGCCAGCTCCAGAAGCTGCATGATCTCTTCCTGCGCAGTACTGTCAGTGAGAACGTAAATGCGGATAAGAGCGAATCTTAATCCGCAAAGTAAAGCCCCAATTTTAAAAATACTTGACAGTGGAGGCCGGAAGCACTTCAGGGCAATGCAAATGATTCCCTTTGTCCCGCGCTGATATCCCCTTACTAATCCCGATAAGCACACAAAGTTCTCATTTCCCTTCAAATGGACAAGAAGGAGATACAACTCTCTTTTTGGGCAATGTAACTTTGAAGCACTTTCTCATACTCTCAGGTTGGGCAGAGGGGACCGCTGAGGACACGGCCCACTTCTTGTGGGTGATTCACCTTGCTGGCCGGTCAGGGTTGATAATTATGATGATAAAGGCAAATGGGTCCTCTAACGAGGAGGGGTCTGTTGCCCGGATACATCCATAATTCCATAATTCATTCCTGTCCTTTGTGACCTCATATACACTTTAGTATCCACGGATACATTACCAATGTCTCATCCCTCATTAAGCACAAATGCATGACGTCTGAATTTCAACATATTGTACCCTTCTTTTCTGGACTCAGTGATAGAAGCAGCGTCCCTGCCTTCAGTATTAATATGCACTCATAACCGTTATATTTATAAGCATTCATAATCTATACATTTATAAGCATTCATAAACTTTGTATTTATAAGCATTCATAACTTTTATATTTATAAGCATTCATAACCTTTGTATTTATAAGCATTCATAACCTTTATATTTATATGCATTCATAACCTTTATATTTATAAGCATTCATAACCTATATATTTATAAGCATTTATAACCTTTGTATTTAAAAGCATTCATAACCTTTGTATTTATAAGCATTCATAATATTTGTATTCATAAGCATTCATAACCTTTATATTTATAAGCATTCATAATATTTGTATTCATAAGCATTCATAATATTTGTATTCATAAGCATTCATAACCTTTATTTTTTATAAGCATTCATAACCTTTGTATTCATAAGCAACATGTCCAGCAGTAGTCAATATGCAACATATAACAAGTACCACATCATGGAGGTAAAAGACCTGTCTCGAGCATTGAGACTATGAAACAGAAACCTTTCATTTCTCGTTAACTTTGCAGGGAGCATTAAGTAGGTACGTGTATGGATCCAGGGGTAATTAGAGGGTTGGTTACCACGTACCAACAGATCAAGGAGAAATTAAAGGAGGCTGTTTCCAAATCAAGGGCTCCTTAACTCATATTAAGGGGTATTGGATGGTTCTGGGGATATTAAGATGAATATGAGCAAATTTTAATGATTTTCAATGACTTTGCTTTTAGAGTAGAACTGTTCGTTACCATGACTCTCTCTGTGAGACAAGTCTATAGCTTCAGAACGATAGGTGAATATTATCTGAATATTATCAAGGGAGTAGAAATATTTGCCTGTTGATAAAGCAAGCATCCTTATCAAAAGAATACACAATAGCTGACATGCAATGGCAGAGACAGACACACACACACACACACACACACACACACGCATTCATATAAGCACACAGACAGAGTGAACGGTGAAGTGCCGCTTCACACAGCCACCCACGCACACACACACACACACACACACACACACACACCTACACGCACACACACACACACACACACACACACACACACACACACGCATTCATATAAGCACACAGACAGAGCGAGCATTTGGAGGAGGAGAGAAGCGCCACTGCAGAACTCTGTCAACTTTCACTCTGACCTTGTGAAACATGGAGGCAGATCTCCATGGCAACTCTGCGGCAGCCACGGCAACAGCTCCTTCCAAGGCAGCTGATAACCGACAGAGAGAGAAAGACAGAGAGGGAGAGAGATAGAATGAAAAAGAGAGAGAGAGGGGAAGAGCAAATGAAAAGAGAGGAGGCAGAAGAAGAGAAAGAGGAGGAGAGGAAGAGTGCGATGGGGGGTACAAAAAGAGTTAGAGAGCTAGAGAGAGAGATGAAAAAGAGAGATGGAATTATAAACGCAATGACAATAGATAAAGGAGGGTTGGAGGGGAAATAAAACACTAATGGTAATTATTATTTGGCCCCCTCCATAAAACAAGGTTTAATCAAAAATCCGTTTTATGTACAAATAGCTGTCATCAATTCCCCCCGCGCAGTGAGCGCCCGTGCCGCAGGAGTCATCTAATTATTGTAAAGGTCAATATTCCCTCACAAGGTGAACGCTCCACACCGCACAGCACAGCACAGCAGAGCAGAGCAGAGCAGAGCAGAGCACAGCTCCCGGAGTCGCAGGCACCCAGAGAGGGGGGGGTGATGGGAGCAGAGCCTTTTAATGCAATCTCTCAGAGCCGAGTGCGCATCAATCATGGCAGGCTCTCACACAGACAGGGATCACTTCTGACAACAGCAGAGAGATACGCAGAGAGGGAAATACTGCTCTAAAATGTGCCATTTACTACTACTGTGTGTGTGTGTGTGTGTGTGTGTGTGTGTGTGTGTGTGTGTGTGTGTGTGTGTGTGTGTGTGTGTGTGTGAGATGCATGTCTGCAAGATGCAGGCAGGCAGAATTGCTATAAGTGCATAAAAAAGTGTACAGCAAGCTGGGCGACATCCAGCAGATTCTGGAAGGATCCACGCCTGATTTAGGCCAGGCCTGTCAGCCATGATGGAAAAACGCCTTTTGTTCAAGACTGTATCCTAACACAAAATTCACATTGATGGTGTGTGTGTGCGGTTTTGTTGCAGATGGTAACAGGGTGTCATCCAGATGTGCTTTACACATACTAGTTCTACTCAAAAACTGAAATAAAATAGTGACATTCAAAGTCATTTAGTATCTACAAAACACCATGTAAACTATAGCCAACTCCTATTCTCACTGAGCCACAGTCAAAACATCAAAGCCAAAACCATACCAGGAGTTACCGTACAGTGAAGGTCCAATACCCTCCCTTTTCTACCACGATTGATTGTTTCTGTTTTGCCATTCACTAGTGGAAGAGCTAATTAATCAGATATAGTCCAGATGCAACCCACATGAAGTAGGCCTAAACACTGCACCCCACTATGATCGCCTAAACACTGCACCCCACTATGATCGCCTAAACACTGCACCCCACTATGATCGCCTAAACACTGCACCCCACTATGATCGCCTAAATACTGCACCACACTATGATCGCCTAAACACTGCACCCCACTATGATCGCCTAAACACTGCACCCCACTATGATCGCCTAAACACTGCACCTCACAATGATCGCCCAAACACTGCACCCCACTATGATCGCTTAAACACTGCACACCACTATGATCGCTTAAACACTGCACCCCACTATGATCGCCTTAAGGTTCAAACACATGTGGTACAGCATGTGTGTGTCATCTCTAGACCCTGATTGGCCCTCAGAGAGGCCTACTGCTGTGTGTTGTATGCGTGGGAGTGGTCGTAATGTCTGTTAGTGCCGCATGGTTCCATTCAGCTTTCAGTGAGGTTTGTTCTGATGGTGACCAAGGGGTCTTCAGTGCAAGAATCCAGTGCAAGAGAAGATAAACATAAGTGTGTTCGAAGGAGTTGGTGTTGTTGTAGATAATGAATATTTCCACATAAAGTGTTGTGAAGAATGCTAGATTGTATAATCCGTTGGCCCATTAGCCCGCGTGCGCGTTAGAGAGCGGTCAGCCTGTGAGGCCCGACGGTCGGCAGCAACAGGACTGAGATTGATGCAATTTGCCAAATGGCTGTAATTACTAATGGTCTTGCCGGACACAATTTTAATTTAGCGATTAATTGACTTCATCACTTTGATCAACAGCGAAAGGGAATGAGGTGGAGGGGAAAAAACACAAAAGGGGTGGGTGTGTGGAGGGGGGAGAGAAGGTGGCGTTATGAAAGAGGTTTGGCATATTCAGGTCATCTGTGTTTGGCTCCTCTCCACCTCCTCCCTCTGCTCTGCTCTGCTCTCTCCTCTGCTGATGCCAGGTGAGCTCACCCCCTCACAGGCGGAGCGAGCCTCCACACGACTCACGCTGGGTGTTTAATCAAAACCTCTTTTAGAAATGTAAGCAGCCGGGGCAATTCTGCCTGTCATTTGCGGCGGTGGCTCGGGCTCCTTTGAAGTTGAAAGAAAAGCAAGTTTGTGTGTGTGTGTGTGTGTGTGTGTGTGTGTGTGTCCGTCTCCACAGCAACAAGTGCGGCCTACCCCTGCCCCCGTGACGCAGGTTGAGTCAAGCAAACAAACGGCAAACAAACCGTCCCCGTCGGGCCTCGGCCATGGTGGTGGTGGATGGGCCTTAGCCGGGTTGTCACGGTGACTACTTGTCAATGTTACCCCGGCAGCGGACGACGACAGCCGGCAGTCCGAGTATCCGAGTGCACCTCCTCTTCCTAACCCCCCCCCCCCCCCCCCTCGTCGCTGGTGTGCAGTTAACGGGCCTGTCTCCCATTTCATGTTGACCTCTTTTGAAAAGAGAAGAATATTCAATTAACTTTTAGCCGCGCTGCTGCAGGTGCTGCTCTCCTTCCCTGCTCTCTTAAGCCTTCCTGAGGCCCTTCGCTGTGTTTTTGCCAGAGGAGCCTGAGGGGCAGAGACGCAGCTCTTATGTGGCGGGGGAAAGATCTGAGGCAGGAAGACTTGCATATGCATGGGTTTGGCTGTTTGTGCGTAGCAGCAGGCTAACAGAGATCGCTCAGAGAAAAGTGGGATGAACCGCTCACAGAGCTTGCTCAGCCAACCCTCTCCTCCCAACACACACCCACACACACTCACACACACACACACACACACACGCACGCGCACACACGCACACACACACACACAAACCTGCACAACACAAAACATGACAGAACTACAGTGCGAAATACCCAAATCAAACAAGAATGAGCTCATTCAGACAGACAGGGGGAGTGCAGTGCAAACACAGAACACCGGTTAAAAACCTCTCAGTCAGATGACATGAATAGAAAACCAACACAAATGGTGTCTGCACACCATGGCTTTCAATGCTCTAGTGTTCATTTAAAGATGATTTAGCTTCTACACAAAAGGGACAGTATGAAACAGACACCTTTTTCAAAGAGTATTTAAAGTCACATTATTCACATTATTTGTAAAGTATGTTTATGTTGGGAGCTAGTTTTTATAATGTCCTCAAATTCGCTTTGATGGTACATGGTCATCTGAAGAATTTTCAGTCCTATTAACTCTCTATTAACTGATGGCTAGTTAGCATGATAGCACTGATGGTTAGTTAGCAAGATAGCACTGATGGCTAGTTAGCATGAGTATTTTTAGACCAACACTGTAATGCCTCTTTGTTTCCAACTCAAGGGCCTCCCAATACATATAACTGGTGTTGATTTAAAATGGTTTCAGTGAAAGTTAAGATGAATATAAGAGTTTCAAGACTTTTTGTTTCCTACGGTGAATGGAATATCTCCAACTGGCTAGCTAGTCACCTAGGAGGTGGGATAGAGATTAGATTAGATGTATTCGTTTAGCATAGGCCTTCATCCAAAGCAATTAAGATATACAGATATATATATATTTCCATCAGAAGTGTACTGTATGTGTGTTCCCTGTGTGAACCCATGATGTTAACACCTTCCTTACCAGTCTCTCTACTAGTTGAGCCAAAGGAACACTGGTAGAGGAGGGAGAAATTATGGCAGGGGGGTAAAAGAATGGAATGGGGGGTAAAAGAATGGAATGTAAGGATGGAAGGCAGGAAGCACTGGGGCCCTACTGACGGGCAAGACCACAGCTGCCTAAACCTGCCAGGTTGGGGTGTTCAGTCGCTCGCAATGGATACAAGACAGACAGCTGCGACAGTGAAAGAAAGAGAGCTTACCGGTTAAACTCCTTCATTTCATTTGCGCTACTCACAAACGTGGACAAACTGTTCACAGACACATGAGCCTGGACAGGCACACAAAGGCAGCTAATCAGCACGTATTTTCTGTACCACTGAGACCGCTGTTGTTATTTATCAGCAGTTTTCTGACAGCGTATTATATCCTGTGTGCGGTGGTATAAAACAATCTTAAATAACAAAATTAATGAAAACATCTTTTTTGATGTGCAAAGCATTTGGAAGATTATATGGGGTCAAGAGAGATCTGTCCAGGAATGTTTTTTTTTGTTTTTGTTTTATTCATTATGCTCTATGAATCACTTCAAGCTAATTCTTGTGTCTAGCTTTAAACTAGCAATCAAAATGCCAGGCATGTTTTTCGTCTCGTTTTTGTTCTTCTCCTCATCATCTTTTCGCTTTTTGTAAAAAAAAATAACGAGAGGAAAGAGACGCCTGCTGTTTTTCATTCCTTACCATGGCAATTTATGGATTCCTAACCTAAAGCCACACCTCATGAAATATGAATACTAGTTAATTTGGCTCCCCACTGAAACATTCATCAGGACATACTCTCGTCAGGAAAGCAGCTTGTAGAAGTCCTCCTTCATAAATTATATCATGTGTGTTGCACAGCTTTATTTTGAGACCTTGTCATGGATATCACTTCTTCAATAATGAAACTGAAAATCGCTTTAGAAAATAATTAAGGCGCCTACTGACTGGACTCATAGAAAACATGTTTCTGTTTCTTTTCTCAGGATAACCTAATGCTCGATCGTGTATAAGATTAATTAAGACATGAAGATTAAGATTAAAGATGGACAGTGATCTGGAAGCTAGTGAGGGTTCGGCTGTCTCTCTCCACTGATATAAAATGTGAGGATGCTGTGACGAGTGAGAGAGAGGCACACATCAGCATGGCTTACACACACACTCATACACACACACATACACACACCCACACATCAGCATGCCAGACGAGAGCATGGCTCATTCGCATCTCGCATTGCACCTCTCTCCATACGAGAGCGTCAAGCTGCTCGGAAATTGACGGTGGCAAATTCATTTAATCCCCCGAATCAGCCAACAAGTCGGCGTGTGATCATATAAATCAGGAAAAGGAGAATCTGAAACAGGAACAAAGTGATAGCATGTTTTTTTTGCTGTTTTTTTTTTTTGAGCTGGGGAGTAAAATCAATAATGAATTGCAAGGCTTTGTTAAAGAGCTTTAGCCCCGAGTTCAACAGTGATTCGGACTGTTACTCTCAGAGATCGCTATGGGGAGAATGTTACTCTCAGAGATAGCTATGGGGAGACTGTTTAGATGAAGTCCTCTAGACGTTGCATAAATTACAGCGGTTTTAAGTGTGTACACCATGCGTAGCCTCAAGCAGACGTTGCATTCATTACAGCAGTTTTAAGTGCGTAGCCTCAAACTGACCCTAAGAAGAGAACACAGAGACAGCAGCCACATCAGTAAGGAAGGAGTCTTTCCCTCTGATATATCTCTGATGCAGTGAGCAAACACACTCTGCACGCGCTCAGTCCCCCGACAGCCCCGCCATGCTCATGAGGTGAGTGACGTCGCCTTCCTCACACGTCAGTCGGAGCGGCGAGCGGCGAGCACAGAGGCTTCTTTAGCGCCGTGGCCCGTGACGGAGGCACACGGCTCCTCAGCCTGGCGTCAGCATCAGACTACGATAATCTCTAATGAAAATCTCCTGACTCCATCTCTCAGGCTTAGGCCCCTGGTAGCTGAGGATGCGATCCAATCTAGACCCAAATCACAAGGACACTTGCATCACACACGGCACTTTACACGGCCACATTATAAAGGCTTTTGCTATTTTTAAAGTCTGTGTTTTGTACAGATATTTTTATAACATCCTCAAATTTATTTTGATGGAATATGGAACACTATATGAAGGACTAAGAAACACACTTGCCCTTTCCAATTCACTGTGTAGTTTTGTGCACTGGGTTGGAAAACCCATGAAAATGGTACAACAGTTTTAACAGCAGGATGTCACCAAATATATCACTGAAAATGAGTTGCATGAGTTAGCAACCCAAGTAGCTTTCATCCTTGCCAACTGTGCTGTCTTTGGTGTTTGCTGGGCAGGTCTGTTGGCCGTTCGCTAGTTAGATTTTACACAAAATCCAAACTGCCTGTTTAAATTGGTCTCCTCTCAAACCCCAACTGGCAGAGTCCCCAGATGACCACACAGAAACAAATCACTATGCTGCAGCCATCCTCATCCCCATCTTCTGCAAACTCAGGCCTACTTCCAGAGAAAAGCCTTGCAAGGCGGCCATGATGATCATGAAGACAAACGAGCTCATTTTTTTCGCTCTCTTTGCAATCTGGGCAAAACAACCTGAAGCCTATAAGCGTGATGAATGGGTGGCGATGGCGGCGCTGGTGTCGGTGTGGTTTAGCTGCTCCTAAAGGTTTGCACACAATAGTGTGTTTTTAAAATACACTAATCACGGCGGGGGGAGATAAAGTGTGGCACTAAACCTACAGTGTGCTAGACAACTTTGGCCCAGATATATAAATATCTGGCTACAGTGCAGGAGAATCATTAGGACGCCATTATAATGGGCAGAAAGGTGAAAACAGATTTATTTCCACATGATAAACGGCAGCCTTGGCCGCCGCTCAGCGTGGACTAGCTGTGCTGTGCAAGAACCCTGCAGCTAGGCACTATGGCTGCAGGACAGCTGTTTCCGTCAGGACCGTATACAGCGGCACAGCCTCCATGTTGCCTCTCTGCACATCCGTTTGTCTGAGGGCATTCTCCTGTTCAATCAGGTCTACTCCACACACTTCTCCTGTCCAATCAGGTCTACTCCACATGCCCAGGAGAGAGAGAGAGAGAGAGAGAGAGAGGACAGAGAGAGAGAGAGCAGGGGGGAGCCAGCGATTAGTGGTGAATAGAGAAGGGAATGCATTATTCAATATGCACAGAGGGGAGAGTCCACACACACACACACACACACACACACACACACACACACACACACACACACACACACACACACACAGACATACAAACGCACACACACAGACATACACACACGTACACACACACACACACACGCAAACATCTCCATTCACTTCGCATTACAGCCACTCATGACACCCTGACGACTCGTTATGACACGGGCAGGGAATGGGCCAAACCCAGCAGGTCTCCACTGCAACCAGTCAGCCTGTCAGGCGCGTTGGGGGCGACGGGGCGGGAGGTGGCAGGTGCATCATGGGAGCCAGGTTGTAAGGCGAGACACTGCTGGGAGCGTGACACTTTGTAAACGAGCTCAGACGTGGTGTACGCTCGGATGGTTGCCAGGAGGACTAGCGGTGCAGCTCAGCGAGCTCCTACTCCTCTGTCAGGCTCTCTCTCTCACTACTCTGTTTCTCTCTCTTTCTCTCCATCAATCTCTCTCTCTCACTCGCTCTTTCTGTCTCTCTCTATTGCCATCAATCTTTCTTTCTCTCTCCCTCTCTCTCGTTTGCTCTCTCTCTCTCTCTCTTTTAGTGTCTGATTCTCCAGTTCAATAATCTCTGTTTCTATCTCTGCCATTCTTTCTCAGTCCATTCTTTCACTCACTTTTAGCTCCACTTCTACACAAGAGTTTCTCTCTTCCGTTTACTGTCCAACCTCCTCTCTCCTGTGTATGTGTGTGTGTGTGTGTGTGTGTGTGTACGTGTGTGTGTGTGAGTGAGCAAGTGTGTGTGTGTGTGTGTGTGTGTGTGTGTGTGTGTGTGTGTGTGTGTGTGTGTGTGTGTGTGTGTGTGTGTTAGTGAGTGAGTGAGTGTGTGTGTGAGTGTGTGTGTGTGGAGAACAAACACTTCAGTGCAGGGCAGGGAGACACCAGGCTTACAGGGAGCAAAGAGAGAGGGAATGAGATCATGAGAGAGAAAGAGAGGGAACGAGAGAGGCAGGGTGAGCATTGGGACTAATTGAGCATTCAGAGAGAGGACGGATGAGAGAGACAGAGCTTTGGGGAAGCATGGATGGAGGAGAGATGGAATGGAAGCATGAAAGGAGGGGAGGAGAGGTGGAATGGAAGCATGGAGGGAGGAGAGGAGAGGTGGAATGGAAGCATGAAAGGAGGGGAGGAGAGGTGGAATGGAAGCATGGAGGGAGGAGAGGAAAGGTGGAATGGACACAACAATCAGCGCCAATAAAGAGCCTTGCCAACCCGCCACTTAGGGGCAGTGCTTAAATGGGGCCTGATCATGCATCTGAGGAGAAGGGGAATATGGCGCCATCTTAAATAGCAGCTCCACAACCGACCTGGGGCAAGTGGGGGCGGGAGCAGGAGCGTGAAGAAGGGGGAAGAGGAAGGGCTTTTACCTTCAAAGGAACACAGCTTTTCACTCAGGGAACCGAGCCCTCTGACATTTAGTTCTGGCTTTCTGGTTTCGGCACGATGAGATAGGAAATGGCAGGTTTTTTTAACAGTAGAACTTGCATTACTTTTTCTCCAGTGGTACTTTGTGTTACTTCTGCCAGTGTGAACTTTTGTCAATTGCACAGGATGTAGTCATGTTGGGTACTGTCAAGCATACAGGATGCAGTCATGTTGGACAATGTCAAATAAGAAACTTAGATGAGGTTGTAGGCCTACACACAAGAAACTTAGATGAGGTCGTAGGCCTACACACAGGTAATTGTAAGTGTCTCATATGCATGAACACATTTGCATTTGTGTCAGATGTAAATGACCTGTGGCTCACCACTATCTCTGAAGATAGCTCACAGTAAATACAATATTTATGATGCTGAGTCGTAATTTATTCGCTAGCTACATAACTGTGGCTTTGTTCATTTCAGTGTTTATTTATGTGTTTGCCTCAGGGAGAGTACAATACCTACTGATTGTATATATTTAATATTTCTACATGGCCACCTCAGACCCATTTTTAAAACTGCCGGTGTGTTTGTCCTCTCAGTACTTTAATAAAATGAATGTACAATGCAGAAGGACCTTTCCTTTTCAAAGCGCAGAGGACAGTTCCTTCAGACCTTGCCAAAGAAAGGGGAAAAAACGTCATTTCCCAGCTTCTTCTCAGAAGTTGTTTGTGGATGAGTAATATCCAGGCCATGATTATTTGCCAAGCTAAATCTTAAGCCTGGAATTAGGTTCACCATATTTCAGCCCCAATTTCCCTCTTATTTCTGCTGGAGTCACTCACTGGCATCGAGAGAAATACGAGAAGAGCACAGCCGTAATGTCCCAGAACTAATTTAGAGTGGCTCTTTGAGGGAGAGAAATCTCCAAGTGGCAAAGCAGCAAACGAGATGTTATATGATTCCAACAGAGGAGGTTTTTTCCCTTTTAATTTGATTCTCGTCTATAAAGAAAAATGGGAGATTGAGGGGGAAAAAAAACATGAAATGATGTTTTGATATGTACATATAACCGAGCGGAGTACATTGGAATAATGAGATGAGATGAGATGACTGCAAAATGGAAAGAAAGAAAACAAAACAAACAAACTGGAACACAGTGAATAAAAAATGTATGAAAATAATGCAGTTTTAATGTACCGCAAGTCGTTTACACTCATGATTGTAAACACTAAACATTTCTATTTTTCTCTCTCTCTTTTCCAGATATGCTCCTGTCTCTGGCATCTCTCTCTCATGCCCAGCAAAATCACCATGTGAGAGGGACTCACTGACAGGCCGAGAGAGAGAGAAATCCCTATCGCAGGAAATCAGGGTACAGAGCTTCCCTGGCCGAAAGCTTCCATACGAGGAGAGAGAACTTCAGCTCACATCAATCTCGCTGACAACTTAAGAGGAGTATGCAACAGACAATGACAGCGCTAAACTCAAGTGAACCTAAAACTTTCCTTTAACTTCATAAAGATCAGTGAGGAAACTTTTTTTGAAAGACTGTTTCATAAGGTTCCAGAGCACAATATCCGAGAGGTTAAACCCTGAGGAAATGAAAAGAAAAATGATGAAGATTACCATGTTTCTGTTGCAAACTCTCCTGTTCCTCGGAGCAGCTAGCTCCCTCGTCATACACTCGATGCCCTGGAGGGTGGCCTGTCCTTATCAGTGTGTGTGTCAGATCAAGCCCTGGTACTCGCCCCAGTCTGTCTACAAGGAGGCCCCGACGGTGGACTGCAACAACCTTCTGCTCACCTCTCTCCCCTCATCACTGCCCATCGACACCCAGACCCTCCGGCTGCAGAGCAACCTCATCAGCTCCCTGGACCAGAGCGAGCTGGACGGCCTGGCTAACCTCACCGAGCTGGACCTCTCTCAGAACAGCTTCAGCACCACACGCCAGGTCCGGATCACAGAGCTGCCGTCCCTCCTGAGCCTCCACCTGGAGGAGAACCAGCTGAGACACCTACCTGATGCCGCGTTCTCGGGCCTTCCGGCTCTCCAGGAGCTGTACCTGAACCACAACCGCCTGAGGAGCATCTCCCCCGGGGCCTTCAAGGGCCTGCGGAACCTGCTTAGGCTCCACCTGAACTCCAATCAGCTGGTGGTGATTGACAGGCGCTGGTTCCATCACCTGCCCTTGCTGGAGGTTCTGATGATAGGGGGAAACCCGGTTGACACAATACAGGACCTCAACTTCAAGCCTTTGGCCTCCCTGCGCAGCCTGGTTCTGGCGGGAATGGGTTTACGCGAGCTATCTGAGCGATCCCTTGAGGGGCTGACCAACCTGGAGAGCATCTCCTTCTACGACAACCTGCTGACAAAAGTGCCGAAGGAGGCCCTGCAGAAACTCCCAGAGTTGAAGTTCCTCGATTTGAACAAGAACCCAATCCAGCTGGTGCAGAAAGGAGACTTCCGGGACATGCTTCACCTGAAGGAGCTGGGCTTGAACAACATGGACGAGCTGGTTTCCATTGAGCACTCCGCCATGGAGAACCTTCCTGAGCTAACCAAACTGGAGATCACCAACAACCCACGGCTCTCCTACATCCACCCCAAGGCCTTCCAGCGCCTGTCCAGCATGGAGAGTCTGATGCTGAACAGCAACGCCCTGAGCGCCCTGCACCGCCAGACCGTCCTGTCCCTGCCCAACCTGCAGGAGATCAGCCTGCACACCAACCCCATCCGCTGCGACTGCCTCATCCGCTGGATGGGCGCAGACAACGACAAGCCAGTGCGCTTCATCGAACCTCAATCCACTTTCTGCTCGGAGCCGCCCGAGCTGAAGGCCCGGCGGGTCAAAGACGTGTCGTTCCGCGAGATGGCGGACAGCTGCCTGCCGCTCATAGCTCCCAGCACCTTCCCCACCTTCATTCAGGTGAAGCACGGCGAGAACATTGCCCTTCACTGCCGGGCCCTGGCAGAACCAGAACCGGGCATCTACTGGGTCGTTCCCAAAGGGATTCGGCTATCGCCTTCAACCAGCTATGGGCGGTACCAAGTTCTGACCGAGGGGACGCTGGAGATTTTAGGGGTCACCTCGGAAGAGGCCGGGTTCTACACCTGTGTGGCCCAAAACCTGGTGGGGGCAGACACGAGGAGCCTGACGCTGAGGGTGGAGGGGACGCCGTGGACTCCAGTGGCAAACGCCAGGCAGAGCGAAGACAAGCTGGAGGTGCGAGATGTGAACGAGCGCTTCGCTCTTCTCTCCTGGCAGGCGGGACGCAATGTCCCCACCGCCTGGCTGTCGTGGCTGTCCAACAGCAGCCTGGAGGACACACGCCGGCACAGCCGACGCATCCTAGCCGGCACCCGTGGCTTCAACCTCACCCGTCTCCAGCCTGGGACGCACTACAAGGTGTGCCTCCACACGGGCCCCAACGAGACCTCCTGCGTCCACCTCAGGACGAAAGAGCTCCCGGCCACGGGCGAAACTCCAGACCTGGCGCCCGCCGTCCTGCTCGCCGTGTCCGCTCTGCTTCTCCTGCTCGCGGCTAGGACCTGTCAGGGCGGAGCCTCGCTCGGCTGGAAGGACGAAGAGATGGAGAAGCCGCACACACTGCTCCTATCACAGGAGGCAAAGGTATTCAAGGCTCCCATTCTTTATCCTCCACCTCTTGCCCAGAAGCAGCAGCAGGAGTTGCCTGACAAAGGCGGGAAGTCTTCTGAGGAGCCAAAGAGCAAAGAGCTCCTGAAGTGTCAACAGAGCCAGATAGTTCAGGACCCGCCACAGGAGAAGTGCTGAGTGGGTAACATCAAAGATGAAGGAATTAACAGCGACAAGAACACAAGCCTTGTGAAGCTTTCTACAGTTGCAGAACTAACAATCAAACCCAAGTTGGAATAACTTAAAACTACACAACTCACACCGTGAAATAGAAACTGTACACACTCTATAACATTGTAAAAACTGATTTATTGGTATTTATACAAATTGGTATTTATACAAGAGTATACATACAATATATATATATATATATATATATATATATATATATATTGAAAACATTCATAAATGTTTTCAGATGTATACATCATGAAAACAAATGTTTCGGAGTCATGATGGAAAAAAAGGAACAATGAACTCAACAGACTGTATAAGAAATGTCCAAACGTGTAATAATATATTTTTTCATACAAAGAAAGAGAGTGAACTGACTTGACAGGTGGTTCACATAAGATGTGAAGTGGGTCAACCCAGCTGTCTCTAAAGAGACAAACACCTGAGTCTGGGGGGAGGGGGAGGACTTTCAGGTACCAACTGTTCAGGTAAAAAGGAAAGGTACTTTTCTATTTTTTAAGACTACGGGGAGAGCAATGAGAAGACTGCTGTTACTAAGGGGGCAGGATGTCTATGGATGCAGTGAGAGCACACTGCTCACAGTTAAATACTAGGCAACACAGAGGAAGCAGACACAACAGAGGAACAGTTCATACAATGAACAATTCCACATCAGCATCTCCATACAGGCATGAGGCGCAATGGACGACTCTTTCAGTTCTGTGGCATCTGTGGTTTACGATGACAAACGAGCGAAAAGATCACCTGGATGACGCAGGTGATGATCAAACTGTGAATCACGATGCCTGTGCGACACTCGTTTAGCGACATGTGATGTGTCCTGAAACGTGACGGAGAAAAGGGGGAAAAGTTCTGGAGGGAACAGGGAGAAAGCTTGAGGAAACTCTGTAGGGAGGGGAGGGGAGGGGTGGGGAGGGGTATGGCACAAGAGCCTGTCCCCCTGCGGCAGAGACAAGGCAACATTTGGTGCCGGTGGTGTAGAAGAAGGATTGTGTGTCTGTCTTACTGTGAGAAACCGATAGCGAGATCTCACTCTCACGCAGTGAAAATGCCACGGCAACAGCAGACGAGAGTGCCATTTCCTCTTTGAAAATTGAGAAACCTGCCAATGACATGACCTTTCTTTTCCTCCCGGTCAGATTGCTGGGTGCAACCACCAAATCTGTGTCCCAGCCAGACTGACTTTGAACTTGAAAAAGGGACGACAAAGTAGGTTGGAACACGGCGGAGGAGTAAGGGAAGACGTCTGATGTAACAGACACGCAAAGCACCCAGGAGGCAGTGCTTCTACCTTCACTCCAGTTTCTTGAGCATAGGGAGGCCATTTTCTAATGTAATGTCATTTTATGGTAGCTCAGCTTCGTTTCTATTTTTTTTTGTCTTTCTGTGACTGATGTGTCCTTATGTTTCAATGATCCCCTCTGACTGCCCTGTAACGACCTTTTTTGGAAACTGGTTCATTTTATGTTTTATTTCTACCCCCAAGCTGTACATAAATCGATCTGAATTTCCTATTCAATGTACTGCTTCTCTTTCAGAGATAATTTAGATGACTTATGTGTTAAATACTATTTTCAGCTATTATTAAAACATTTTGGACTGATACATCAAGGCCTGACTTTTATGTTCTGGTACATTGTCACAACCTTGCCATCATACCACAACCCTGCTTGAAGGATGTCACAGCTATTATTAAAACAGAGTTTCCAATATTTAAAAACTTTTCCATTACTTTTCAAGGAATTTGAATGAAATTACCATGATGTTTCACAACCATACAAATACACAAAATGTTATGCTTTATTCCACAGGTGGGGCCATATTATTGAATGGAAATTAAACAGCAACCTTTTCCATTCTTTTCCTATTATGCTAGTAGCTATGTCAGCTAAAGTGGAAACTGTATGACACTGAGGCAAATCGCTGCATTATTGGAACATTATCCAAATATAATTATTTGGATGTACATAAGACAAACATTTTATTATTTCTCTAAGCATGGAAAATGGGATTTTAAAATTCCATGACCTTTTCAGGATTCCCATGACCGTGGAAATCCTGCTTCTGTCTTTCAACTCCAGCAAATAACGGGAATCATTGAAGGTTCTGTTACAGTGGTGACCATAAATATGCAAACACGCCCATTAAAATGCATGTCTGCTAGCTGGTGCTTCACTATAGAACCTAACAAGCTTCAGAACACCCCCCCCCCCCCCCTCAGTAGAGAAGCGCTAGAGGCCTGAGCGATACCCCAGCTCTCAGAGGCAGATGGTGTAGTCCTCCTCTCTCCCAGCATGCCCCTCTCCTGCGCTTTCAGCCCCTCAAGTAAATCCTACTTACTGTGAGGAACCCACTTTCTAAAAATGGCTGCCTTAGGAAAGTGATTAATGCGCAGAAGGAAAAGGCGGGGGTGGTGGTGGGGGGCAGGAGGTTATTGGAAGCAGTAAATGCATCCATGTGGAAAACACTACAATTGGTTATAAAACCTGTCCGAAAAAATACTGAAAAAAAAGTAACCCAACTAATGTCAGTTATATAAAGATTACTTCATTAAAACAGCATTTTGAAAGTCTACTGCATTCATTAGGGCTGACTACCCTGATCAAAGGCCTGCCAGGTAATGGAGTTAGCTCATTTGATATGCTTCTCTGCCCACACAAATGCACCCCAGCCTAGCCCATTAGGGGCAGAAAATGGCAAAGCATCAAGTCCACTGCACCAGTGAACTGCAACCCGGCCCCATAATGGGGTAAAGCCCTAAATGGTCACATTCGCAGATGATGAAAAAATGCTCCAAAGAACACTGTTATATTACTGCATCAACACTGGAGGGGAAGGGGGAATGAATGGCTTGATGCAGGGGCCCATCACGGTATAAGTCCCTCAGCAGGACGAGGCCGCCGCATTCTGTGAATGGGAGCTGTCTACTTTGAGTTTTGCGTTCAAGTCTAAACCATTATTCATCATTAACTGGATCAGTGACTTTCTGATTAAATGTGGGCTAACCAACTCATCAACCAAAACTACCAAATGACACAGTTCAGTGCGAGTCGTGATTCCCTACAGCAGTACGGTCTGGGCCCAGGTATACTGTAGGCCATGAAGCATTCTATACAGATATGTTAATTGTGCATGTTCATTGTTACATGATCTTTTATATTTAAAATTCTACATACGGATGCAGATATAAACACCTTGGCAACTTCAGCAGATACATAACATAAACACACACACACACACTCTCTCTCTCTCTCTCTAGACCATAAATCTAGACATCACATCGATTCCTTTCTGCCTAAAACCTTCCATATCTCCCCCATCAACATGGCCCGAGCCTAAAAGGCACTTAACCATGACAACAGCCACCTGAGTATTGATACAAGGCCTTTTTACTTGATTTGCTTGTTCAGGGCTATTTTTAATTGTGGAGTCCTTGGCTTTTCCAGAGGGTGGCAGCGCTGGGGCGCGTGGAGGACGATGATAGAAAAATTGATTGTGAAATCTATTTAGTGTGGCTATTGATTTCCCCATAAGGCGGAGGAACCCAGGCCGCCTGACTGGGAAAAGGGAATATGGGAAGAGTGAGGCCAGAGCAGCAATGAGAAGTGACACAGGCTAATGGACTAGAACTGGGCAGCTTTAGTGGGTGTGTATGTGTGTGTATGTGTATATGTGTGTGTGTGTATGTGTGTGTGTCTGTGTATATGTGTGTGTGTGACCCAAACCTTTCAGTTGGAATGTTTGAAGTATGCATACATAAAGTGTGTGTGTGTGTGTGTGTGTGTGTGTGTGTGTGTGTGTGTATGTGTGTGTGACCCAAACCTTTCAGTTGGAATGTTTGAAGTATGCATACATAAAGTGTGTGTGTGTGTGTGTGTGTTTATGTGTGTGTGACAGAGAGAGAGAGGGAGAGGAAGTCAGTCTTGACCGTGACCTACATCTTTCAATTAACACATTTTGGTCATATACTCTCCTGCATTAAATCCAATGACAGGACCCTCCTCATCCTCCTCCTCCTCCTCTTTCCTCCTAATGTCAAAGCACACAGACCATAATAGCCCCCCCCCATCCAACATCCCCGGGGACATAAACTCCTGACAACCTTCAGATGAAATTAGACCTGTCCACCCAGTCAGCTAATGGGGAGGGCGGATGAGTGCAGAGCTAACGCTGAAAGAGTTAAGTCCCAAAAAGGCAGAGAAAAATGCCCTGGCGTGACAGGAGAAACAAATCCCTGGGTCTCGGAAAAACATTTGTCTGAATCCAAGACCTTGACCTTTAAAATGTCAATACCACTGCAACCAGCGCCAACATTCTTCCTGAGACAGCCATGCTCAACAACACACCAAACACTAACAGAATCACACACACACACAGAGAGAGAGAGAGAGAGAGAGAGAGAGACTGCTCGACACTAGCAGCAGAGCTTCAATTTTATCACACACACACACACTCACAGAACCAACATAACACCACCAGTAGTTTTCCATCATTATCTCACAAACAAACACATTTCGGTACTCCTGAAGCAACATCAACACACAAAATGGCCTCATAATTGTTTTTAGATATTTGTCAGTTATATAAACATGAAGTGTAAATCCACGCTGTGCACTACTTACAGTGAGCACTGCTGTATCACTGCAGTACACTACTCACAGTGAGCACTGCTGTACACTTACAGTGAGCACTGCTGTACACTACTTACACTGAGCACTGCTGTACACTACTTACACTGAGTACTGCTGTCCTACTGCTGTACACTAATTACACTGAGCAAAATGCAAATGTATTGCAAGTGGGGCCATTATGATGTCTTTGCCACCTACACAATGCTTCTGGTATAAAATAAGGTGAACGAGTTTAGGAACTGTTCCTGGTCTGTATGTTGTGGAGTTCAGGAACTGTTTTTGGTTTGTATGTTGTGGAGCTCAGGAAGAGTTCCTGGTTTGTGAGAACCTTTGCCAGTCACTGCCTCCCTTACCTGTGAGAGTTTCCCATCTCCAGCACGGGCATCAGTGACGGGCAGTGGCGCTGCTTTCGACACGCGCTGTGGGCAAGACATGCGGCTGGCCTTTGGGGAGGGGTCCGGCGATCAGAGGTCAGAGGTCACCTTGGTGGATGAGATTCAGGCTGCGGTCGGATAATTTTATCGGTTTTTTTCCTAACCACCTTTCCCTGACCTTGATGGAAAATGTCATGAAGTAAGATGTGAAGTAGAATTAATATGGACTTAGGAAAAGACAACTGTGGTGCTAAGAGAATCCAACTGCACTTACACTAGGATGCTAATTAAGCAAAGGCAGATGTTATTGACATGCCGCACTGAAGTGTGGGGCGATACTGTCTCCTTTCGTAAAGGATGGTTCAATGTACCCTACGCCAAAGGACATACAAAAGGAAGCACTGAAGCACCTTTCCTTCAGCATTTAGATAATTTGACCAGCTCTCATCATGGCTGCCACTTAGATACTTCCGGGTCATTTTACTCAGTGACCTTCCTAATCAAAAAGAGACTATCTGAACGGGGCCTCAGTTCTTCTGTCACAGACTTACAGAGACAGAAAACACTGTACTAGTCAACAACATAACCCCAACAGCAGAGATTCAGCATCATCACACATATATACAGCTGCATCCCCCTGTGAGTTTAGCCATCAGCAGTATGACATGTGAGTCCACATCCCACTGCTTGTCCACACGGGACATGTGAGTCCCCATCCCACTGTTTCTCCACACGGGACATGTGAGGCCCCATCCCACTGCTTGTCCACACGGGGGACATGTGAGGCCCCATCCCACTGCTTCTCCACACGGGGCACATGTGAGGCCCCATCCCACTGCTTCTGCACACAGGACACATGTGAGGCCCCATCCCACTGTTTCTCCACACGGGACATGTGAGTCCCCATCCCACTGCTTCTCCACACGGGACACGTGTGAGACGTGCGACTGGCCTTTGGTGAGCGGGGCGGCGATGAGTGGATGAGTGGGGGAAGCACGACCCCGCTGTATTGACTAGCAGTGACCATGGAGAGATAAAGGCTTGGCAGACGTGACTGAGACATCAGGAGGAGAAGAGGGGAGGTGAGGTGAGGTGAGGTGGAGACGAGACACGACAGAAGGAGAGATAGAGAGACGAGCGATGTCAGAGAGACAAAGGTGAGACAGATCAAAGCATTGAGAGAGAAGGGGGGGGGGGGTAAAAGAGAGAGAGAGATACAAATGTAAGAGAGAGAGGAGAAAGACAGGGATATGAGATACAAAGACTGAAGGAGAGACAGAGATGTAAGGGATACAAATGGAGACCGAACGAGAGAGAGAGAGAGAGGTAAGAGAGAGATGGATAGAGAGAGAGAGTGAGAGAGAGAGAGAGAGAGATGGAGAGAGAGAGGTAAGAGAGATGCCCCCAGGGGATCTTACTCAGACATCGTAATTATTTCGATTCGTCTGGCCATAACAATAACTTAGCAGACACAATGCCATGCCAGTCCTCCAGCGTGTATCCCAGCTCTCCCTGAGCCCCGGCACAGCTGTGTTTTTGCGTTTGTGATTAATGGCATAGACCTCTGTGGTGCCATTAGCACACATTGTGTCACACTGTTTAAGGATTTCAACAATGTATTTATCACCCACCTATGCAGCTCAACACTGCACTGATACTGGGCACGATTTCAGTGGGGCTTGGTTTGGAGTCTTTGTTTCAACCCCCCCAACCCCCCGGTCGATTGAAGATTTGCTGTCTAGATTTTGTACTGTTCGGAATCCAGAGGGACATTTGAATAGAACAGAGAATATCAAGACCTTGTCAGAGGACAACAGTGAGTCCGCAAGGGTCTTGATGTAGTCTGCAGATAGCCGCCACTGTGGCTACAGGCTTCATGTTTAGTTGTACCATGACAACTAAGAACTCTACCAATAACAAATCACAGCATTTTCCAACAGCTCAGCTAAACTGGAGTCAAATGGGCAGTGGGTGCTTAATTCCAGCTGACTTGGTCGTTCCCCTCACGGGCACATATCATAATCACCACCAAGGAGAGGAGAAAAAAACACAACACATTAGCCCGCACAGCCCATGAGAAAAACAAAAGAGGAGGCTTGCGCAACACAGACGGCAAAGAAATAAGTCTACCAGGGTGAAATGACAGGGCCCTCTGCACGCAGAACAACAAACTAAAGGGATGAATAAACAAAAGCACTCGAAAGAGCCAAATATATAAATAATAAAAACAGAGAAGCGTAACAATACCAGCCTAAGGGAAGAGCGTCCTCGCTTGAGAATAGCGTGGCAGCACATCACAGAGAGAGCACAATGGAGTTCTCAGGCAGAGCCAGAATGAGGCTTTCTTTTCTGTGAATTAGGCCTGTACTCCCTAGACGCTACACACACACACACACACACACACACAGCCCACCCGTCTACTCTGATATGAACACTGAAATACCACACACAGCAACACACAATCAGAGGGAACAGCGTTCCTGGATGGGTCATTGAATCAAGAGGGAAAGACATACTGGTAGACTGGCAGAGAGAGACAGATTTGGGGAACAAAATAGTTTTTTTGTGTTTTGAGCAAGAGAGAGACAGGTGAAGACAGAGACAAACTGTTCCTATGTGTGGGACAAACACAGAAAAAAAAGGAAAGAGCGAGAGACATCTACAGTGAGAGGAGAGAATGAGAGATGACACCTGCCTGATGACACCAACTGCACACGCGCAGGTGCGGTCATTAGGCTAGCTCACCTGTCGTTAGTTTTGCTAATGTCACCCCATCTCCCATGAAAGCACTGACCTGGACAGGAGAGAGATTAGCAAGCGATTAGCACACGGGCTCAATTATCCCTGCGATCTGCTTGAGGGGGCCGCTGCTGATTAAATCTATAGAGAACGGCCCTCAGCGGAGCCTCCTCCTACTCCCTCAAGGGCAGATCCCTGGGAAACCCGCACTGGTCATTTGATGCTGGTTTAAGCAACTCTCATGCAGCAACCACCTAGTAAGAGTGGTGAACCCTTAATGAAGGTGCTTTTAGTTGTCAGAGCAAGGTTTTTGATATCACAATATATCACAAAGACAATTTGATCACAGAAATTCATCAACCTTGTAATATTCACCTGGCCATATGGCTGGTGTGATCATGCAGTGTGTGTGTGTGTGTTTGTGGAGTGGCAGGTGTTCGTCACACAGGTTTTTGTGACAGATTTGAGGAGATGTGTTATGCGATCCTGTGCCTGTGTGTGTGTTTGTCTGCTGAGGAGCTCAGTGCTGCATTCGGACCGCATGCGTTTTTCAGCCGTCACCAATCTGCAGTGGGTGAATGCTTGTGCGTTACTGCCCCCGTGTGGCCAGGAGTGGAATGGACGTGATGGTGGATGCAGCAACATCAGTGTGGTCCGCTTGGCATTCACTCAACAGCATAAAGAACACTACATTTGGACAGCCCATGTGACATCTCTGGCATTTCCACTGGGGTTGGCTTCCACCCCCACCACTGAAAGAAAACACAGTATTTTAGAGAGCAAGGAGTGGCCACAATTAATGACTACAGACAATTAGCATAGTTTCAGACATCACTACAATTCCCAAACGCTCACTGAAAACAGGGCAACATTAATCAAGCACATTCACTGCAGAGCAGATAATGCCTCCCGGCGAAGGCAGAATAAATCACAAGTCACAAGTGATTTAACTTAGTTTATTTAACATTCACATATAATTCCTATCTACATGAATGTATAAACAATCTATGACAAATAATTACAAAATAATAATAACAACAATAATAAACAGAAACAAACATTGTTCACGGCAGTGACTTTAGCAAATAAAAACAAAATAAAATGGCGCTACCCATAGCGACCAACACAAGGGGAAGAGAGTGCTCCAAAGTAGTACAAGTCAGCGATATCAATACTAACAGCTAACTAACTAATGGACGATGGTCCTACACGTTGCTATGCACCATGAAGCAACATCCCCAGTGCTTTTACCCAAAAGGCCCCCTAATGTGGACCGGTTCTAATGCGGTCTGGTTCTAACCCATTCACACGAGGTCTAGTCCCGACGCGACCGAGTCATCAGCCACGTGGAAATGGGCTTTTAATGGTTGGCTCTGGTGCGGGCGCTGCTGAGTACGGAGTCCCCTCCACAGGGGGAGGAATCAGAGGTGAGCTGCTAGGCCTTAATCAATCAACACAAACACTCACAGCTCTAAGTGCCTAAACCACATCAACAAACGCTCACAGCGCTCCAAAAACAAAAACAAACAAACAGACAGACAAACAAAAGTATTTACAACACAGAACCTAAAAAGGCAGCCTTGCAGAGTGTGCAGTTGTCCTCCTCATCTAGCACTTTGCTGAAAGAATAATAATCACCCACACAGCAAATGAAAAGGCTCCCTACTGTTAAGTCAGATTCTGACCACAATGTCGACTTGTGTGTGTGTGTGTGCGCGCATTTGTGTCTGCGTAGTGGATGGCAACCGAGAAGTTCAAAGAGAAAGCTAAACTGACATATATCTGTGTGTGTGTGTGCGCGTGTGAGCAAGTGAGTGTTTCTGTGTATGTGTGAGCATCTGTGTGAATGTGTGTGTGGATCCAAATGGCCAGTAATACTTCTGCTGCCCCTTCACGCACTAGTGCCCATGAGGGTGGGATCCTCCCAAAGCTCCAAAAAACAAGCAGTGAGAGGAATCACACCCCAAAGATCTGGCAACGCACTGATCTACTCCCCAGAGGAGCCCTATGAGAATAAGAACTGGAGGACTGGGCCCCTCACACTGACCAGGGGCCACTGGGGGAATAATGCCACACACTTGGCAACCCAGAAGTCTCCAGAGGCTTCTTCTTCTGCGGTCTTCATGGTGACGTCGTTTTCCAGGTCACTAAAACGGCTCTGTAACATTCATAAGAGCCCTCTTCCAGTCAAAGGAGAGAGCTGAAGACAAGCTCAGGGCTGAGCATCAGCCAGAACCCCTTCATATAACAAGGCACTGCTGTTTGCAGTCATAACATGTCACCACCCAATGCAAACAACTCCAACACCATGAACAAATTCTGAATTTGGTCAAAACATTTTCCCAACAATACAAAAATTCATCAAACTTAAACTGAACTCAATTTGCACAGTACAATTAACAGCCTCATAAGAAATGAAATAAATTATTCATACAAGAATTATTAGTTAAGAATCAGCTCACAACAGCCCCCTTCATCTACACATGTGAGGCACCACATCAATGTTTTACAAGTCAGAACAAACCTGCACAACCTGCCTGCTTGCTGATTGCATGAAGTATGATGTAACCCATCAGAAGGCAAACTCATTAGCTCAACAAGAACTGAAATATAACGGGTGGAAAATCAAAAGTGTACAGGGAGGACAAAAGGGGAAAAAAAAATGTGGGCACCGCAAATGGCGGCTAACAAGCAGCAAACACACTTCACTTCTCCAGAGAGGCTGCTGCATTAGGAGGCACTGGGGAGGCAGAGCGAGGGGGCGGGGGGGTCGTCACATCCAGACGACAAGCAGGAATCTCTTTACACTAAGTACCCGACTACAGGTCCTCTTATGTGTGTACCTATATATATATATATATATATATATATTATATATATATATATATATATATATAAATATATATACACATTTACATACACACGCTTTATGAAGAGCAGCAGAGGCAAAGACAAATGTTTCCATGGAAACGTGAGACATAGGCTACAGGTCGAAAGGCAAAGCCAACCAGTCACAGGTAATGGAAGGAAAAGCAAGGCCTGATGGGAAAATCTTGCAGCCACGGCACTGCAGTGTGAGGCAGAGAGCAGGTCTGGCACACCTGGACAGAGGTCAGAGTTCAGATTCATCATACCTGGAGTCACCTGTTGGCCAGCACCAAGTCTGTGTGACTCGACCGCCAGCTAATAGAGACCTGACATAGAGAGAGCATGTAAAGGTCACAGGTCAAGGAGCTACACAGGGCAGTGGACACACAAAAGCATCTTATTCTCATGGAAACATTCTATGTACTTTTAGCAGATATACTCTTTACAGCTTCACATGTATTGTTATTTATTTTTTTAACCATACAAACTGCATTTTGCATCATGTAACTTGAGTAAATACTTCAATCTAGACTAACACCAGTCTGAAAGAATATACATATTGCCCCCCCCCCCCCCCCAATAAATAGATCAATAAATACTTCTGTTGTTAAGAGCATTTTCCACATATATACCTGTGAGGTTCTAATACACATCAGCTGGCCTCCCTTATTAGCATCTAATTTTCTTTCTTTCATTCATTCATTTGATTTGCTTCCATTAATTACACACGGTAGAGACCACTGGCGCACTGAATGCTTTTCTAGAGAATACTTCAGAAGTCTTAGTTAAATGCTTGTATGGTACCTTCTTAAGGTCGGATAGCAGCTGTAAACAGCATGGATCTAGCCCGGGTGTGACCTAAATCTGCCAGAACCAATCAAGAGGCAGCTGCTGTCTTGGTTCCTCTTAGCTAGTTTTTGAATGGCAGCAGTTGGTGAAACAAACAAACAAAACATCAAAAGTGAAATTCAGTCGGAGGCAACACTGTTCACCAGTCTGTAGTCCTGTACAACAATTCAGAACAATTTGGATTTCAGTTAGTGAACTGTCAGGGTTGAACTTGCAGCCTGGTTGCCATACAATAAGAAAGAAAAACATTCTTCTTGTGTGAAGTTTAAAGGAAGGAACATGGAGAACAGCCAATGCAGGCAACACAGATCCTCATGGAACAGCCAATGTAGGCAACACAGATCCTCATGGAAGAGTCAAAGTAGGCAACACAGATCCTCATGGAACAGCCAATGAAGGCATTTAGGGGTCTTCATAACAGGAGCCTATCGGATGATATGATTTTTATGAAAAGAGCCCAAATAGTGAATGAAGGCTTTCATCAAGACACCCAATCAGTGAATGAAGGCTTTCATCAATACAGCCAATGTAGGCAACACAGATCCTCATGGAACAGCCAATGAAGGCATTGAGGGGTCTTCATAACAGGAGCCAATCAGACAATATGATTTTTATGAAAAGAGCCCAATCAGTGAATGAAGGCTTTCATCAAGACAGCCAATCAGTGAATAAAGGCTTTCATCAAGACAGCCAATCAGTGAATAAAGGCTTTCATCAAGACAGCCAATCAGTGGATGAAATCTTCACAAAGACAGCCAATCAGGCCGAGGGGTTTTAATGAAATGAACAAATCAGGATCAAGGTAATCTAGATGAAAACATCCAGGGATTATGCAATGAAGGTTTTGATGACCTTCTGGATGATCTGTCCGCAGCCGGGGCAGGGGGCGTGGAACTTGTGCAGCTTGCGGGCGCAGGGGAAGCAGGTGAGCATGTGGGCCGTGCGCCCGTGGATGATGTTGCCGTTGCGCGGGCGCACGCGGCACAGCTTGCACGGCTCCAGCAGGTCCTTCTGACGCGACGCCATCTCCTCGTCCAGCAGCCCCTCCTGGCTGTCCCCCTCCGAGCTCTCACCCGGCTCCTGAAACAGAGCCTCGGCTGAGGGGGGCAGCCGGCGGGGGCCCTTGCCCTTCGCTGAGGGGGGCAGTGGGCAGTCACGCGCAGCCACGTGTGAGGGTAAGATAACTGGGTCAGAGATGGTCCTCATGCAGTCGGGCACGTCCAAACCTTCCTCATCATCCTCATCGTCATCCTCGTCATCTTGTCCCTGGTTTCCAGAGCATTTTCGGGGGCGCCCACTGCATGCTGGGATGTCGGGGACGGAGAGTGAGTGGGCGAGGCGAGGGCAGCCACGGTACCAGTCCTTCTGCAGAGCCCAGCAGCGGACGCAGTACCTCTGCAGAGGCGTGTTGAACTTCCGGCACTCTGTGCACTGCCAGGCATCCTGGGCACACACACATGAAAACACAAAGCTCTCATTACCACACACAAACACACGGCTGGAGCAACAATAGTTAACAGTAATGAAGCTCTCATTAACACACACACACACACACACACACACACACACACACACACACACACACACACACACACACACACACACACACACACACACACACACACACACACACACACACACACACACACACACACACACACACACACACACACACACACACACACACACACGGCTACAATACCAACACCAGATAACCCAGATAGAGACGCAAAGCTCCACTCATCAGCATTAACACACACAAGGCAGGAGCACCAAAATAACACAGATGAACCGAATATCCTTAATAACCAATGCTGTACATGGGTCAAAACCCAAACCCAAGCAGAGTAGAGAGCAGTACATCATAATAATACTGACATAGTGTATTTTATAAGGTACAGCTTTCATACCAAATGCACTGCACTAGGTCAGAAAGTCAAGATCCATGAAGGGGGATTCAGTTTTTATTCTTGTTGGTTTTTTGTATGAATGAGAGTAGAGAGTACCACACACACACACACACACACACACACACACACACACACACACACACACACACACACACACACACACACACACACACGTATGAATGAGGAGAGTAGAGAGTAGTACACACCTGTACAGATATCTCTGTGTCTGTGTCATCACTTAAACACTGAGAGTCTTCATCTAGTTCCTCGGACATCTGCCAAATCAAAAACCACACACACACACACACACAGAGAGAGCGGATACAAAAAAAATTAGAAAAAGCAATTTACTATGTATTTATCTGCATTAGGTGCCAAAGGGTAACCGTGTCCAAGTCTTTTAGGGAAGGCACAAAAGGCAGCAGGGAGACAAAGCTCTGTGCTTGGAAATGTATGTCCTCCACCAAGTGCGTAATCCAAAATTTGAAAAATATAAACAAAAAGACTGAGAATATTAATGAAAACTATTTTTTTTTACAAACTGTATACGTACAGTCAATAGTACAGTCGTACACTATGTCCCTACACTGAGACAGCACATAAATATTATCCTCACTCTTCTAAGGAAAATAGAGAGGAGCATATATAGCTCACCAACAAACTCTCACACCCTTCGCTAAAAATGTAGTCGGAAGTGGGATGGCTTGCTGTGAGGTCATCGGAGGCGTGACCTTAAAACCATATGAAGGACCCCCAGGTAGGTTGACCCCAGTGTGAGGGACCCCAAAGGGTTTGCTTCCCGAAAGGGGAGGGCAGTGTGATGATGTGCCGTCACTACAGATGAGTATGTGCTCTGTTGCAGTCAGAGTGCAGGTTTAGCACCCTGCAGACCCGGGTTCAAGTCCGGGTGGGGTGACTACTCTCTCCCCTTAGCTACAAGGCATATTTTCGTTTGCATTTGTTCATTTTGCTCTAAGGTCCATACAGAAGGTGAAAAAGGTAAACTAAACACTGTAGAAACAGTCAAACAGTAATTTTCTACAGATTCTGTACAGTTATTGAGGTAAAAAGAGCTCAATTCCTCAAGGGATCCTTTCCATGTTGTCAGACACGTATAACAACATTATGAGCCTGTCAGTTGCGAAAATAAGTTTACTATGACGCAGATGTTTGTTCCATAGTATTACATTGTATAGTATTCTGTGGTAAGTGTCCCTAGTACATATTTGGACCCAAAAAGATGGGAAAATAGGGCCCAGGTTAAAAAAGACTTAAGTTTGACACTTTAAAAAATACACCCCATTCTTTTGGAGAACCCTGGCCTGTGGATACTAGGGCTGCAACTTGAAAATCGATTAATCTGTCGATTTCTTTTTTTTTTTTGATTACTCAATGAGTTGAATAGTTTCAAAATGTAATTCTACAGAATTTACATATTTCAAGATTCATGTTTTATGCACTAACCATGCTTTTTTCATGAATTAATGCATTTCTTAAAAGGAATTGGAAAAACATTGCTTCCAAATAGCTCGGTTTGGTTTAGTGCAACATTGAACAGGCTTCTCAGTATCACATTCAGCGCCGGGGACTCGTGATGGTGCAAACAGCCACACTGATGCTGAAAAACATCCTAGGGGAAACTGATGACTCTTGGATGTTGAGCACAGGGTATAATAAACTACCCAACCACATTCATGTCATTGAACAAGCTGTTTTGAAGTGAGGAGTAGCAGAATCTCGTGGGTTCATTATCGAGATTTATATTCAGCGTCAGTGACGACATGAAAGTCTCGCCGTCTGCTTTCTTGTCACTAATTATCTACATATGCACACACTGGAGACCGAGCATCATCAGTAGAGTAAGCAACTTTTTTTGCTTTTAAGTTCATAGTTTCACAGTTTTCAGTTTATATAAACTGGAATTTAAAGTTTAGGCTAATTACAACAACATTATAAACTGGTGACAGACAAGGATGTCGATATGGAAACTGAAGTTAAATCATCATTCATGATTCATCAACATCTATTTTAGAATGTCATGCAAACAGGCGCAGGTCATTGCGCTGCTAACGGTATTTCATTTAGTTTTGAACTAAAGTTTGCCAAGTCTCCTTCTGCAGAGCCAAAATGGTGGCCCGTGCTGGTCAACCCTGCGGCACTGCAATGCAATTGACGACCCGCCCAGCAGAAGCCAGGGTTTTAATAAGATGTGTTCCCAGTCAGGTCAATGGTTGTTTTTCTCTTGTTTTCGGTGCCAAGTAAGGAATGTGTGTGAGCCGGGGTGTGTGTGGAGGGTTGTGTGTGGAGGGGTGTGTGTGAGCCGGGGTGTGTGTGGAATGGTGTGTGTGGGGCTCTCACCTCTTTATCCTTGTCTTTGGTGGCACTGGTGTTATTGCCCTCCTCGTCTTCGGGGGGCGACTCTGCGTCACTGCCCTGCTCCAGCGCGGCCTCCTTCATCTCCACGCTCACCTGCTCGCTCTCCGCCTCGTTCAGGAACCACAGGTCGTCCGTGGTGTCCGACACGATGGCCGTGTCGTCCTCCTGCCCGGGAGAGATCTGACGGTTTTTTAACACGAATTGTTAGTTTACCGTATGCATCTGAAGACACACATATACACCTACTCATAGATTAGTCAGATGTAGAGTGACCTCTTAATCTACGCTCTAAACCTACTCATAGATTAGTCAGATGTAGAGAGTGACCTCTTAATCTACGCTCTAAACCTACTCATAGATTAGTCAGATGTAGAGAGTTCCCTCTTAATATACCTACTCATAGATAAGTCAGATGTAGAGTGACCTCCTCATCTACTCTCTTACTATTCCGGTTGCTAAAGCAGTCTAGTGTACAGTGAAGATCACCACATGAAGCCAGTCGGTACTAAATAACGAAATTCAACAAATGTATCAAAATGGCATCCTACTTTTCTCTTCATAAACATCTACGCTATCGGTCCAAGTGCAACCACATCACTATATAATGTTCTTAGATATCAGGACTATAACCCTGAATCATGGTGTATCTATACATTCTCTATACATTCAGTTTTAGGAGCACAGTGCATTTCACTTTAGTTGTTATTTCGTTTCAAGTTATGGCAATGATGGTTGGGTCAGATTACAATGCTGCCTTCTCTGTGAGTGAGAGGGGATGAAGAGTCTGTTCTCTGTGAGTGAGAGGGGATGAAGAGTCTGTTCTGCCCACTTACTTGGTTAGTGTGAATGTCGGTGGAGCCATTGCTCTTGCGGGAGTAGTTACTACGGAGATTACCCAGAAACCACCAGGGCAACCCTGACAGGTCCCACTCATCCAGTGTGACGTCAAGCTTTGGCCTTTTACACGCTGATCTTGGTAGGCCATCTAATGAGTCTGGAAAGAGAGGACGTTCGATCTCAGAACAACTTGTGTTTCAATGTTACCCCCGACAGAGTGCTACTTTTCTTTCAGAAAGATCTCAAAGATCAAATTAAGCAGGTTTGTTTACTGGCTGTACTAGTGGGATTGCCACGAAGGCTTAGGGAAGAGAGGATTTCTGTTTAAGATGCAAATCTTAACACTACTCATTTATTATTTTAATTTCCAAGATACATGCAATTCATTTCATCTGCTAATGCCCACAAGACATTCAACTGCATGTATAAACATTCTTTAGTTGTAGTTAGCTGTATTTGAATATTTGAAATCATCATCATCATCATCATAAGTGCGAGGGCATCAAACCTTCATCCATCTCTCGTGGCCTCCGTTGGGAGGTAGTCTGCGAGGGACAGCCGCCGGCGCCTCCAAACATGCCGAGACCCAGACCCAGTCTACACACGCTGCTGGGGACCTGGACACGGGGGGGGCGGAGGGCACAAGTCAGCAGGGCAGACATGGGCAACACACAAGGGAGAACCACAGCCTCTGTAATGCAGGGGCCTGGGGGGATGTCATGGCAACAACGGGCCACGCAAGACAACGAGGGATCTTTAGGGGGAGGGGCAGAGGGGTAAGGGGCAGAGGGGTGATTACCAGATTTATTAACAGCTCAAGCAGCACCACACCACACTTCATACCAAAGCCGTTCAGGGATCACAATGGAGCTAGAATATGCTATGCTATGCTGAGCCACACTGTCAGGCAGGAGTTAATACAGGTAACTTTATGACTCTAAGGGCCTGCTAGTTAGCGCTGCATCAGCACAATGACAACATGTTACCCGCCTTTTAAAGCAAGAGATCAGCTTTTGTTATGTTTTCTACTGAACTAACATAAAGCAGCTCCTTTTGAAACCAGTCTGTACATCCCTTCATATTATTCATACATCCCTTATGAAGTCCAGTGTTACTTACTGAACTAGTTAATTTAGGCAATGAATGGAGAATGACAAGACATGGAGTTTGACATGTTTTGCAGTTTGATAGTGTTTCCTTAAGGTTCACTTTTGTCAATCTTGTGTAAGTTTCCAATTAGTTTCAAAGCACTCACTGGTCTTAGTTAGTTTTAAAGTTGCATTTGAAAGGTAAAAAGTGTGGGTGGGGGGAGGGGAGAGGGGTGCACATCATAATGTGGTTTACATCAAAACCTGTCTGCTCAATGCTATGGCCCAGTAAACCCTGTAATTGCTTCTTATGATGGTAACTTGGGTGAATTTAAGAGGGAAAGGGGTGGGGGGCACAGGGGCTGTCAGGGTGAGATGGGGTGGGGGGCACAGGGGTGTCAGGGTGAGATGGGGTGGGGCAAGGCCAGTGACGGTCAGAGAAGCTGTAGTTCCCCCAGAGGAAGTGAAGCGGGGCAGAGAAGGAGACTCTGATAGACAAACAGAGAAGGGGACTCTGTCCCCCATCACCTAGGACGCGCTGGAGGGGGCCTTGAGGCTCTCACTCAGTCACATGGCCACGTTGCCAGGCAACCACCACACGCACCCAGGGATGGGAAAGTACAGAGACGGTGCAACTCTGTACAGATAAAAACCGGAGACGGACGCCCTGCCCTTACATGGCGAACAAGCAAGGATCAACACAATTCAGTTCCCAGTTTGATTTTACTTCAGTTTGTTTGCATTTAAGCACATGAAGTAAGGGAAATATATATTATAAATCAAATTGATTTTGATTATTAGTGTGTGATTAAAAAAATAAAAGAAGCCTGTTTGCCATGAAAGAGCGATCTGGTGCCGATTCTCTGCACCATGCTGTCCATACCTGACCAGGATCGTCGCTCGGGCCTTCACTAGAATCCTTGCCCAGAGAAAGATTCTTTGCTGCATCTGTGTTTGAAATAAGACATAGTAACAGACACAATGCCCTGCCTTTATTATCCAATCAAACGGAAGTCATATGACGTCTTCCTTAGGGGGTGAAACTCACACACACACACACTCACACCAGCTCCCAGTTCCATTTCTGTACAGCGATAAACAGCTGAAAGGAGTTGTGATAGCAGCTGGTTAATGCCTGAGGTTTTCTCTCCTAAGGCCCTTTGTGACTTACCAACGCTCGCTCGCTCGCCACACACCACGCGCACTCCACTCATCACACACTGAACCGCCACAACACCATCACAGCACCACACCGCTGCCAAGACTTAACAAAGAGAACCAGGTTTACATCTAAACACTACATACATACACACACACACACACACACATAGATACTTCTCCGAGGCAAAGGCCTTACTAGTTGCCATGTTGAAGAGGGCTAGCGTGAGAATGACACAATGTGGACCAGAGGGTATTTGAAGGCAACCAGCACAGTCACACACAAACATATTCTACCAGATAAAGAATGGAATTTCCTAACTACTATATACTATTATCTTTCAGTACAACCTCAAAAGGTACATAAAGCCTATCGAAAGAAGAGGGAAGGATTTTTCTTCCATTAGTCACACTGGCTAATAGAACAGAATAGAAAGAGCACCTGGCTATTTTACTCCATACACATAATAGACATAATAACAAGCATCATTTACAGACCAAAAAGACAAAGCAAGTTCATTGTTATGTCAATACATTTTCGCGGAAACATGGAGCACGGTCACGCTAACTTACCAGCACAGTTAAGGACGAATAAATTCTTCTTCAGCATCTCATACACCGGGCTGTAAAGGACAATAGAGCACTTACAACAATGCAACTCATAACGCGTCTATGTGCAATCCATATAAAGTTAATCCGTCACTAACAGCAAAATGAAAATATAGCAAAATGACTTCTTGTTATAAATAAGGCAAAGATACTTCTGACACTGATATTGCTGAAGACAGTATGGAGATAATGGTGACAGTGGGATGTCAGCTGTGAGCAAGTAGTGTTTTTACCTGGGGTTTTTCACGGAGAAGCTGTCCACCTCCAACAGCTCTCCCAGAGGATCATCCTGACAGTGGACTATGTGCTGCCTCTGCTTGTCATACAGCTGCTTCACCATGATGTACTGGCCCAGGTAGTGCATAACCTGATGGGGAAAAATTACCAGGATAACCACTGCATTATTTACGCTACTACCGACCTGTCAGTCACGACCGGTTATTTGGGTGAAGGTGTTTAGTTACCATGTTAGATGATTTGACTTTTCCAAACTAAGACATTTGTATTTAAATGTGACCTATATGAATAAACCTGCTAAATCAAAAGAAAACCTCAGGGACCTACAACCATGCCTAAGGCAGACAGGTGTTTGAGATGTCCCCATGGTAACTTGCTAGTTTTCTCTGCCGAGCACTCCTCACCTCCTTCAGAGTGAACACGTCCTCCTGGGCACCTGCCACACGAAGAATCTGCAGGAGCTGGGCTTTGGGCTGCACCTATTGGCATCAAAACGAAAAGTCACATACACAGCTGGGATGATCCACAAGCACAACTGAACATTTTTAATTAATTTAAATCAAATGGTTATTAACGCAACACCACTCAAGTGGTCTTACCTGACTTCCCTCTCCTGGTAGACTCCTGCATGAGGGGTTTGACCCCAAGTACGGGTTCGTTGAAAACGAGGTCATTCTATGGGGCACAGACTAGTTAGCTTAGAGGTCATGATATAATTGCAATCACTAGTCATTAATAAAGAACTAACCAGACTGGGATACATGACTGATGTGAAGTACGTATGGGACCAACGTAGCCAATTCAACTCTGAGGTTATTCCTTTGTTGACCGTTAAAAGTAATCTTTGATAATATCTAGCAGTGGGTGCCTATTAATGAATAACCTAATGTTAGTCCATGCGGTGTTTGACCATTTTCAATATCTACTGTCATATCCGTTCTATATGGACTGTCCATGATAACTAATTGCATTATTCAGACGGAACTTAACCTTGAACCAAAGCAAGTTCAACTAAAACCTTGGTCAAAATGTACAGCATCTTAAACGTTATTTCTTTAACTTAGTCTTGGCAGACTCAGCTAGTGAGCCAACCATTAGCTAACGTTAGCTACTGCATAGCTAATTGACAACTTTTACCTATCCGTAAGTTATGCATCAGCAGACATAACTTAAGACTTCATCATTGAAAAGCATCAGCGAAAGCCTGTAAACGATATTTTTTAGCAATGTACGATAACAAAACTCCCAGGTGTGCTACACGACAACACTTGTTTCATCACAGTTGTCTGGCCAAGTTTGCTAGCTAAATGGCAGATGCTAGCAAGCAATTATGTTAGCTATCGTTAGTCTGCTAGCTAAACGCTTAAGTAAGAGTGAACCCACAAAACAGTGATTTGGTTAGCTGGATTATACCATAATCCTGAATTGCATTACTCACGTTACTAATTTGCCAAACAATTTCAGAGCTATGCAACGTCAGTTTATCTTTGTTAGCTAATAAACCACCCTCTGGTTCGCGTTAGCCTGTTTCACAGTGCATGGTTAGCAAATTAACGTACCCAGATATGCTAGCTGTCATAACTAGCAGGGAAACCGATGAATGTTCTAGCTTTCAGTGCTTACCTTGAATCGATATGGGCTATAAATCCTTGGTTATCAACAGAGACATTATAAGGGAGGTCTATAAGGACTTTGCTATCAATTGTGCCAACCGTTTGTGCACTGTGTCATATCAAATTCAAACATGGTCGTAAGATAACTATTTCCGGTGTAAGGACAATGCCCTGATTCAGGCTTCAGAAGTGAAAACAGTCGTAACGGTCTGCGAAATTCTCACTGACAACGCAGGTTATCTGCCTTGTTTCACAAACAACTTTTTTTTTTTTTTTTAAAGTTTAAGTAATGCTGCAAATGCTATCCACAGCATTCACCAGTGTGAAATGTACAAGACTTCTTAGGGTCGCAGATGTATCAAAAGACCCAAATACCAGTACATTAGAGTTAGACAGTTTAAAAGACAACATGGCATACCTGGTAAATGCACACACTTGTGCAATGTGGCAAACACTGCATATTAAGAAGGGTATTTAATATGATATGATATATTTGAATGATATAAACTGGCGTATATGGCATTTAACAAACATATTGTTGTACAACATTTTTGGCACAATATTTATTGTTGAGTTTGAGTGAAATTATCATGTGCTTTGTCTACCACCAGCTTGAAATCATGAGACCATATTTAAAAGCTTAATTTTGGTTAAAATATTAGTCTGGAAAATTGGTAACACATAAATCAACCTTTATGTATTTCCAAGCTCTACTGAAGCTTGATAGACCCTTTACATACTGAAAGGATATTTACGCCATCAAAAAGACACAGGAGACTGATACAGAAAAGTAACCGATAACTTTATAAGACAACAATGGGATAAATCTTCAGTCTTACGTCCGTCCCACTGACGCACAATACAAAAAGCGGGGTAAGGGGTCTGTGTCCAGAGGGTTAAGAATGCAACAGGTGTGAGGTCAAAGGTTATCTGTCCTTGTTGCTGCGGAGATCAGTGGTAAGGGGGTCGTGCTGGATCGTCTGATGCAGCATAAGTGCCAGGAGGCCTGCCCGGTTCGTCATGGCCGTCCTCACGTTCCGCTCCTGTTCAAACAGCTCGTCCAGCTTGTACCACTGCCACAGAGGAGGAATGTGTTCATACGTTAACAGCAGTCACCTTTCAATACACATGAGTGATAATGTACCGCTGTCCTTACCATGGCCATATGTTGAAATGTTCATCGAGTGCCATCACAGGCACAGTGTACTACTGTCTTCGACTAAGATGACCTTGCACTTACCTAAACTACTACTGCCATCAACCTTTCCTATAATGTTCTTATAACAAAGTAAACTTGGTACTGTCATTGACAAGTGATACAGCACATCTGAATACCATTGCAGTGCTGATAACAGCAGAGTGATATAATTTAGTTAAACAGACGTGTAGGGATCCACATAGCAACTGAATGCCAGTGTAAAGTAATGAACATTGTAGAATATATAGACAGTAAAGTGCTTAACGTTGTAAGTAACTACAAGTGTAAAGTGACGGTTATAGGCTGTCTAACTGACCACTCTGACTCTCTCCAGGTCGACTTCTGCCCTCCGCAGCTTCTCCCAGCAGTAGTGTTTGGTGCACTTGCGTTTGGGCACGCGGCAGTACTCGCCCGTCGGTTCAAACACGTTACGAACCAGCGGACAGCCACACACTTCATCCGTCGGCACCTGCACGCAAACACGCATATACAAACACATGAATACTCTATGCCTCATTCAGCAGAAGATACTAAATATTTATGAATAATAACGTTAATGAGTCAATTCAAATCAATTACATTCACATGACACTTTACAAAATGATAACAGTTTCGGGCTACTTAAATGGCAGAGTCTGTGATTCTGGGAAAATGTTTTGATATTTGAGCTCAACAGCCAATCAAATAACACCCCTCCTTTCCATGCTAATGGCTGGAATACTGTATGTCCATTGTTTTCTATTTACAGAGTCAGGATGAGAGCTTTTTTGAGTGCACACACAGAACAGACAGCTAGAGGACAGTGAGGAGCAATTAGCTGAATTTGTTCATTGTGCATTAGTATCACCTTAAATGTAAACTGCTGTCCAAACCAGAGAAGGAGGTCTATGGTGACTGAGGAAACAGACATCCTTTCTGAAGGGAGGAGTCTTGACCAGAACCTAGCTCAAAAGTGGAACCAATGGGTTTGTTCGCAGGCAATACTAACCTTTGGGTCTCTGGAATGTTCCGGACAGAGCACCTGCAGTCTCTTGCAGTAGGTTTTGCTCAGAGGGTTGTACACGTCACAAAAGAGTCGCGTTGCCCTGGAGACAGACAAACAAACATTAAAAAAGAGCAGAGGAAAAAAAAAATGTTTCTGTATTTACACCAAAGTCTCACTTACCCCTCAATCCGTGTGGGAAAGATGGACCCAAATGACGTTTGACTTTCATACTGCAGGGATAAAATGACACAGAAAGGTAAACACAAATTCCACTAAGGGGGCTCTAGTCACGTAAAAGCCCAGCTACACCAGTTAGTGTACAGTTGAGCATCAGCTTACCTTAGCGTAGCACCTCTCCATGTGCCTTAGTGCCACCTTGGGGTTGACGGGGTGACTGCAGGACACACAGAATATCTGTAGGTCTGTGTCTTCACCGTCTCCCTCGTTTACCTGGAAGCAGAGAGATTAGTACCCTCTACATACACTCTGAATATGCATCTCTACACACCTCCTCACACCCTGTATGACCTGCTGTCTGGCCTTAGACCTCCCCTCCAGGCCCGTCTTCCTCATTTATATCCGTGTGGTATTAATTAGTGCTGTCAGTTTAACGCGTTATTAACGGCGTTAACGCAAACCCATTTTAACGCCGTTCATTTTTTTATCGCGAGATTAACGCTATTTTTTTTGTTTTTTTTAGATTAACATTCTTTTTGGCCTCGCAAACTGTGTAGTAGGCTAACGTTACGGTTTGAGTGAATGGTGAGCGCGATACGGCGAAATGGATGATAAAAAGCTTCTGAATGGAAAGTTAACTTTTAAAAGTTGTGTTGTGCAAAAGAAGCCAGCTTCACTGTTGTCTGAAATTGTCAACAGGCAGCTGGCTGAAAGCAAAGAAGTAGTAGGCTTACCTTTTATTGGTAACCTAACTGTTACGGTTCATTGTTTCTGAAATAAGAGGCCTGACTGCTATGTTCCCAGCAAACTTGAAAAAAAGAAAATATTAAGCCATGGTTTAACTGCACTATAGGCTGAGTCCTTGTTTACCTGAAATGTGCACTTAATAATTGTATTTTGTACCGCCCTGTTTGGCAATGTTGGTTTTCAATAAAATAAAACATTTGCATAAAGCAAGCCAATCCACTTTTCCATGTTGATAAGGGCATTAAAATAAAATGATGGAAAAAATAAATAAATGAAGGGACATTTAGAATAGATAAAAATGTGCGATTAATCGCGATTAATTTTGAGTTAACTATGACATAAATGCGATTAATCGCGATTAAATATTTTAATCGTTTGACAGCACTAGTACTTATAGCTGTGTGTCTCCTTTCACCTCCAAACCTGTGTTTTTTCCAGCACATATCCTCTATGTGTTTCCCCACTCCTCACTTCCTGTTCCTCCTGCATAGTCTACTGTCTGGCTCTGTCATTATTTACATCTGCATCTCTGTGGTAATGTGTCCCTCCCATCTCCTGTCTGCTGTTTGGTCTTAATGTATTTCATTAAACAAGTGTGTTTCTATATGTGTTTCCCTACTCCAATCCTCACCTCCTGGTCGTCCTGTGCGCTCTGCTGTTTGGCCTTGACGATGATGCCCTCCAGCTCGTGGAAGCGGCGCTCCATGTCGGTGAGGCGCATGCGTGCCTGTTGCTGCTCGCGCCGGATGCGCTCCAGCTGCTTCTTGCCCAGCTCCTCTGCGATGCATGGGCTCTGCTGCCACTGCTGGATGCGCTGGGGCAGAATCTCGTAGATGCGGCTGAACCACGAACACAACACAACAAACAAACAAACAAACCAATCAATCAATCAATCAATCAATAAATAAATAAAACAGCAGTCAGCAATGATGCAACTGCACCTATAAGTCACAGGTGTACATCAGAGGTAGTTGCACAAGGGATTAATGAAAGACTCTCGCATGCTCCAGTGTAGAAATATATCATGGACGTAGAAAAACAAACAAACACCAATAAAAACGAATGTATTCAATATAAACTAATGCAGACAATAAAAACTAATATTAAATGTAATGTAGAAGCACCTCACAGACACCACTGAACAACAAATAAGACATGCTTGTGGTGACGGAGAAATGCATTGGCACAGGAGAGAGAGTGCAGTGGCTATACAATACATCATCTGTGACTATAGGTATTAGCAATGAAAGCTAACAAATGAAAAGTATATTGTTTCGAATCTGAAGCATTTGAGGTCACTGTGGAGTGCACTGTCAGAGGGCCTGTGTGCAGACCTGTGCGCCGGTCCTTACTTGGCAGCGAGCTTCATGCCGCAGTCCTCCGAACAGTATTTGGAGCCGGGCCGCGCTGACTCCATACAGTTGGGCCCGAGGCACTGCCGCACCTCGCCAGCGTCCCGTCCGTCGCTGCGGTCGGTGTGCCGCACCTTGTCTTTGTGCTTCTGTTTCTGCTTGTGCCGGCGAGACTCCTTCTGCTGGGAGAAAAGCAGCGTTAAAGCAAACATCCAGCCTGGAAAGGGTCAAACGGGTTAAAGACGTCAAACACGTTACATACAAAATGTAACGATGTACTTTGCTTTTGAATTGTTGGATGTTTTTCACTCATTCCCTTGAGAACTTGCCCTGTTAAATACATAACATTATCACAGCATGTCTCCTATGTTGTTACCCATTGCACAGGATCAGTAAGAACAGTAACTGGAGAGCTGCGGTGAGAATAAGAGAGGGTTTTAAAAGACTTTTAGAAGCTTTTTGAATGAGTATTAAAAGACAGACACCTTCTTATCAAACTTCTTCTCCCGCCTCTTGATGTGCTTGATCTTTACAGCCTTTTTACGCATCACGGGGTTGTACACATGTCCGTCCTCATCTTCACTGAGCCAGGGCTGAGACCACAGGGACAGAGAAGAGCAAAAGACATGCAGTGAACACAGCAGTGAAATGCTCCACACACACACACACACACACACACACACACACAGTTAAGTAAAAGTTAAGTAAAGGTTAAGGGAAGTGTGAGAATACTATATGTATAATACTATATATTTAAGTACATATAGTACTACATGAACTAAAGCTGACAAGAAACACATCATCACACAGATGTGACTGTCTACATGTTATACCACAGTTAATTCATGCCAATTAAATTAGCAGATTAGTGGAAGCCCCACATCTACACGACTATGCTTTCTGGGTTAGGCTCTATTTTTATTACCATCCCTGTAGTTAGAATATAGGGTGCCTGGCTTGTACAGAGCAAGGTAGAAGCGTCTTGCAAAAAAAGTATTGTAAGTACATATATGTTTAAAGATGCAGTCTGCAATTCAGTATCGATTTTGTAAAAGGTTATTGATAATTGAGGTGAACGGCCTATCATACAACCCTCCCTTTCATGCTCCTGAAGCACCGTGTGGATTGGTTGGGAATGTTCATGGCTCGGCCCGAGACACTTTGTTTGTTTCCCATTTACAGAGTTTCGGCTGTGTACGAACTCCGGAGGTTTTCTGAGCACAAACACTGATGGACCGTGAGGAGCAATTCACTTAATATGGCAAAAGTTTATTTTTAAGATTAGAATCGCGGACTGCACCTTTAAGTACGACATGTAGGTTGCGTTGCCGTGGTTACCTCTGCCTTCCGCTTGGCCTTGTACCGCTGGTAGAGCTCCATCTCATCCTCGTCGAAGTCATCCGAGTAGCGGCTGTGCATGGAATTGTCCCGTCGCTCGCGCAGGAACTCTTCATCTTTCACACGCAGCATTTTCTGAGGTGCACAACACAACACAATCCACTTTTCAATATGATACTCTTCACAACCGCTTAATCTCTGCTGCAGGTCAGCAGAGATTAAGCGGTTAATTACTTACCATGACAAACAAACCCCAAATTCCTTACGAGTTTGCTACACCTTAGTTAATGTCTAATAACCACCTTGTGATCTACATAACATGTGATTTACAATCAGTAATTCTTGAACATTCACATGCACACAAAAATGCCACGTTTTCGATCACTTTTATGGACAAAGGCCTTCGAAATTCTTAAATGAAAAGACCCCAATCCTTACATTAGCAGGAGATTCACGGAAAACAAATAATATATAACATGCCAGGTTTTTTTTTGGTACTTCTGATGCTGATCTGATGCATTTGCCATGGCTGTAGGAGAGTGCCTGCCTTTGAATAATCTCACCACATCGGCATGGACACCTGGAAATGGCCTCATGTGGTTATGTGAGTCATAGGGGAAGAGGGACACTCACCCTTGCCCGGACATCGCACTGCCTCAGGCGACACTTCTGCCTGATCTTGTTGGGACCTCCAAACTTCTTCATGTCCTTGCAGAAGTCACACTGTGCACAGTCCTCAGTGCGTCTGCAGGGCTCACACTCACCACACATGCGAGCAGAGCGCTTCACCTGAGAACCCACAAATAAAAACATGCACACACACACATACATACATCCAACACACACACACACACACATCCCAAACAGAAATAAATACACCCGAACATGCACACACACACACAGTAGATTAACAGTCTTTAAAGACCTTAACTGACTCACATGCTTGCAAGTTTAACATGCTTGCCATTGTTTACATGGCACCCAAACCAATTTTAAACACTGACATAACTCTGATGTAAATAGACAAAATGATGATAACACTGCATGGCCAACCTCATAAGCCAAACCACAACACCTCTATATGTAAACACTGAAAGAGATGTGAATGAGAGTCATTATTTTAATTTGTCCTATGTATTCTTTTGTGCATGATATTCATGTGTTTCTTATATATACTTGTTAAATACATGTGTGTCTCATAAGTTGATATAGGTTCCAACTGAAAGTTTCGGGTCGTTGTTGAACAAGCTGATAGAAGTGGAATGTGTTCACAGCAGCAAGGCCAAGAGCAAGACTGTTATTTTCTGCATTTTATGTGAGCAAGTTCTTCACTAGCCACTAGCACATATTCACTAAGGGCTGGGACTAATGATTGACATCCCTTCCAGTCAACCTGGCAGGAAGTCTGCTTCCTTGTCTAAATCTCCATGTGAAACCTTCTCTCCCTTGATGTGCATCATTGTAAGTAAAACCTTGCTCCTGATTGATCAACCATTGCCTGACTGAGTCTCCAAGTATCTGTGGTAGTAGAAAAGGACCATCAACATACACGATTGTTGGTGTTTATGGTAGAACAGCCCTCACCCGTGAGCCTCGGCGCTTGTCCATCTTAAAGTCTGGTAGACTCGTTTCTCGTTTCTCTTTCCGAGGATGTTCCACGTGGCTGTTCTTTCCGAGGCTGTTCCTCTCCTCGTGGCTCTTCTTAGGCCGGAACTTGATCTCCAGAGACGAATTCTTGTCTTCACGAGAGAGAAAGTAAATAAAAAGGATATATCAGGCGTGTGGAGATGATGTCAACATGCTGCTAATGGCGTGGTCATGCATCACAAAAGCACTTTTTTTTAAACAGAACTGAATGAATGAATGGGGCCAAACTAGACTGTAAATGACTTTAAAGCAAATCTGCACCGGACTGGATCAGCTGGAGCTGTCCCAGAGTCTAAGGCTATATGTTAAGTGCTCTCGGCTGCTTAAGAGAGAGGAAGGGAAGTTATATGTTACGTGCTCTCGGCTGCTTAAGAGAGAGGAAGGGAAGTTATATGTAACGTGCTGTCGGCTGCTTAAGAGAGAGGAAGGGAAGTTATATGTGACGTGCTCTCGGCTGCTTAAGAGAGAGGAAGGGAAGTTCTCTCCTCACCCCGGCAGCGCATGCAGTACCACTCCCTGATGCCCTTAGCCATCTTCTCCGTCACGTCTATGCAGTGGCCGTGGAACCACTCGTTACACTTGTCACAGCCACTGGGGGACACAAGACATCAAGAGAGGAAGAAGGACATGAGATTGAGACACCTCTGGTAAGACTTCGGTTATAGGCTATGCATTGAGGTTTGGTGTGGTCATTACTTTGATCAAATTCAAAGATGCGGAGATCAGAATTTGAAAATAATTACGAAGAAAACAATTCAACACAGAGTGCAACATTAGCCAGACGAAGATGGTCTATGAATGGTGCTTTGGCATTCTGATCCGTTCACCTGGACAGATACGTCAGCTAAAATAGTGGGATTGTAGTGTGAAAGGTGAAAGAGTGAGCTTACATCATGAAGCAGTTGATGTCTGACTTGCGACAGATACAGTAGACAGGTGCATTCTCCCCGTCCATACTGCTAGTCTCCATCCCTGGACCGTGCTCCGGGTCGGACATCTCACTGTCCTGAGGTGACAGCAACATAGGCGGCAACTTAGTCACTACGCAACTGAATGTAGTCTAATACCACAGACATACTCACCTCACCTGACAAATTCTTCCATCATTTACTTACACTTCCATAACATGGTAACTATTGCCTGTTAGCCTACCAGACAGGGTTTTAACTGATGTGTCTATGTTAACATAACGTACACACGTTTATAGTAAGTCCTGCATTGGCTTTCTTAGCTAGCTGATACAGTCAGCGAGTAAAACAAGGAGATACACGACAGATAACTAACATCAAACCACTGTTCCGAAAGCCGAGAAGTACTAGCAAGAGACCATTTTTTTCCTGGTTCATTGAAGGTTTATGGAAATATCCATAGTTAGCATTTTGTAACGTTAGATACGTTAGCTAACCTACCACTACACACATATCAAGCTTGTTGGCTTAACAAGCAACCCATATCAGAAACCATTATTGACAACAAAAAGAACTATAACAATTTTATGATCAAATACAGCAGGTCAGTGTTGGCAAACTCCAAGTTTTGGATTTCAATGTTAGCTTGCAAACATAGCTCGTTACTACCTAACGTATCTATCATAGCCACCTCTGCTCTGCAACACACTTACCATTTTTACTAAATTGTCAACGTTTCCTTATTTATATCCCGCAAAGACATTAAATTCATCTAATACAAAGGCTTGGTCAATTAGCAGTCTGCAGTGCGCACAATCCAACCGAAGGCTTGATAAATCAGTCTTCATTTGAAAGCTAGATAGCTAAACAATGAATAGCTTTGGGAACCGGAAGTACAAACCCTGGCCATTCATTTCGAAAATAAAAGTCCTGATTATCACTCACAGATACGTCTACAGGTATCTTTTGTTTTGCATTAAGGAGCCTACCGTCTTATTTTGTGATTTAAATTGAAATGATTATATATGATAGTATATTAAATAATGTTCTACTATTCTAATGGTAGTATAAAAAATGTAAGTGGAATGGCCAATGTCCAAGTGGATAATAGGCTCTCCACTACATAATCTAATGAAACCATATTTTAAGACGCACATAAGAGTATTTGTTTTAGATGTTGGAGTGGAATGGGATAGGGGAGGTTAAAACGATTTTAAATTCTATTTGTCTCCAGGTCTTATAAGGATAATGGTTTAGTGGCCCTTTACTTGTTTTCCCATTCAAATCCTCTTGTGCCTGTCTACAACAGTTGAAATGGTAAAAGAATGACCTTGTTAGACAGCAACAGATCCTTGGGACCCAAGATATCTTGCAAGCCAAGGGTCATACACATTAGATGAGGAAATATATAACAAGCTGGATGGTCTTCCTTCAGTAAACACTCTTAAGATCTTTCCTTACACACTACTAAGTGGAGGTAGATAGATTTAGGTATTGGAACATGAGACACACACACACCCCCCTTTAAATTCAATTCACAATTTTATTCACATACATTCAGGTATTTTCTGTCAAATATTTCACACATACAACATGATCCAAAGTCCATAGACAATTTCAAAATAGGCACTATTTTCCCAAATTACTTGGAGGAGAAAAACAGAAACATCAATTGTTAATTTCTAAACTTAGTAAAAATTACTGACATTATTACATGAATTTCATATTTCGAGTAGCAGATTATGTTAACATAATTTAAGAAATGATTTGCAAGTTTAGAAAAGTAAATCACCCATTAGCGTATTAATTCACAGTTGCAAACCTCAGGCATGCAGTTCATGGAGACTGACTGATATGCAGGAAACCAGTGTGAAGTGAGTCAGAGCGAAACACCATCAGCATTGGGCTGCTGTAACAGAAGATCCGTACTCAGATGAAACAGATACATCAGACTGCACGAACTAAGGGATAAGGGTCATGATAGACATCGCCAAAGCACCACATCAGAGCGAGGTCCATTTTATGGACAAATTGCTTTAAGATCCAGGGGGGAAAAATCTGTAGGACATATTTAGGACTTTTTTTTTTTACATTTTCTAACCGATATTACAGATTCTTACTGTATTACATGTATGCAACTACTTTTTCCATGTTTTGAGCACCAAAACTAAGAGAATGTATGTATTAATTTAGCATGTTATTAGTTTAAAACCACACCAAAAATGTGAAAGTGTGGGGTACATATGCTTGAAGCAGAACACAATAAAATATTACTGGTAATTTAAAACCTATAAAATCATGTCATCCCTTCTTCCTTTTACCATGGCAGAAACTTAAAGGTGCAGTTGGCAATTTTGTTGTAAAAAAAATGATGACTGTAGAAGGTGATGAATGAAGGACAATTACATAATAAGTATATACACTAACTGTACCCATTAAGTGAAAAGAATACAAAAATATAAGGGAATATTATTCTCTGACTCTGTCTCTCCTTCAGAATTACACAACCATCTAGTCTAGAGGCATTTATATTTTTTGACAACAAAACGTTACAAACTGCACCTTTAAGTCAAGGTCACACTTACATTTTCTATCCCTTCTAACACAACCAGATGCAGGAGCACAGCAGCAGATCAACAATATCAGTGCATCTCAAAAGAAACGGACCTGGTTCAGCCTGTTTCTGGAGCACCCACAGCATACTACAGCTGAGGGTCTCCCAGATGATGACATCTGCCGGGAGTTGTCTTGAGCACAGCAGCAGGCCTGAAGCCCTTTAGCTATTGGGCAGCTGAGCTCTTCTGTCATCTCAGAAGAGTCTCAGAGTGGTCAGAGCTTTGATTCGCCATGGCAGGGAGCGACCGCTTCAGCTTCTGCCCTCTGGTTTAAGACAGCCGGACAGGTGCTTCCAGACTTCCTGGTTTAAGAGGTCATTGGGGACAAAAATGGATTCAACTGGGGATTTGTTATTGAGTCTTGATTGGAGGGAGAAAGAGAAGGGAATTGTGGGTAACGGTTCATGATCGATGGAGAGTGATAGAGGCTGGCGGGGGTTTGCGGCGGGTCCATTTCAGGGCTGACCGGGGTTTGCGGCAGGTCCATTTCAGCCCATGTAGGGGTACTTCCATTCCGAGAGTGGGGCGTGCGTCTCCTTGACAACCTGGGGAGAGGTCCACCGCAAGACGTAGTGTGGTCCACCTGGCTTGTCATTGGTACCTAGATGGAAAGGGAAATACTTAAGGGTCAAGGGTCAAGACCAACTATGATATAAGTGTTAACTGACAGTAAAATGTTTGCCGTTATTCCTGTGCAATCTATAAATACTACTACTGTGTGTCAAGAGGATGCTTAGACTACAGCAGTATTAGCAGTTAGCTCACCTGATGCTCTAGAGGATGCTTAGACTACAGCAGTATTAGCAGTTAGCCAGATAGCTCACCTGATGCTCTAGAGGATGCTTAGACTACAGCAGTATTAGCAGTCAGCCAAATAGCTCACCTGATGCTCTAGAGGATGCTTAGACTACAGCAGTATTAGCAGTTAGCCAGATAGCTCACCTGATGCTCTAGAGGATGCTTAGACTACAGCAGTATTAGCAGTCAGCCAGATATCTCACCTGATGCTCTAGCGCCACCAAATGGCTGCTGGCCTACGACGGAGCCGGTAGATTTATCGTTGACGTAGTAATTTCCTGCTGCATTTCTCAGCACCTTTCCCGCCTCTTCTACAACGCTCCTGGGGGGGGGGGGGGACATAACAGAGAAAGAAAAGAAATATCCGTAGTTATGCACAATCTCATCGAGCAAGAAACACACACAGACGGTGACAGTTGGGATTAAAACTAGCACACAAGGGAGGATGTTATGTGTCTGCTAGCTTTGACAGCTTGGTTTTAACAGCTCCCTTCCAGCCAGAAACTTGTACTGGCCACTTACTTGTCTTTGGCAAAAACAGCTCCAGTCAGTGCATACGGTGATGTGCTGTCAATCAAGTGAAGCACCTGTTTGTAGTCCTTATCAGGGTAAACATAAACAGAGAGAACCGGCCCGAAGATCTCCTGGAGAATGGAGAACACCCAAAACACAACAGTTCAAAACCACAAGATGACACAGCCTTAATGCCCTAAAGGAGGGAATCTGAACCACTTAAATATCAAAACTAGGTCAGCATGTAGAACCACATTTCAATGTGTGAGTGAATTCTGTTGTAATTGAAGTGTCTTTCAATGTAAATATCTTCCTGTGCATATATATAGGTTCAGGAGAAACGTTCCATTTTGAGGGCAGGCCTCGTTGTGAGTTGATGCGTTAAGCATGGTTTAGAGAAGGGATTGACTTGAGCAAACAAGACAAATCCAGCCCTGAGCCCATTCATGTGGGCAATCCTGGCCTGTTATCAGAGCCATTTTACAGTCTCTGAGCAGCGGCGGTGTGTGGTCCTAAAGAAAGAGCACTGCATGGATCAGCATCGCACGCACGCACGCACGATTACATTATCTCACATAGTCACATAAGGAGGGTCCACCATACTTTGGCTATAGTGGTGTAATAGTTATAGCATCACTGCATAGATAAGGTTTGCTCCCTATCGTTGCAGGTTGTCTGTAAGTCACTTTGGATAAAAGCGTCTGCTAAATACCTGACTGAAGTATCACTTGTCCTGAATCTTAATGTGTCGAACAAGGATGTAACAAGACCCAGCCCAGGGGTGCACATACTGATAAATGAATGCATCCCACACTGTGCTAGAGATCCCTCTGGATAGAAGCATCTGTAGGTAGAGATAACGTATTTCCGCTGGGATCCGTATTGAAACCGGAAGTTGGAACTTTACTTCGGTCTCTGGTTGGTTAAAACTTGTCATCTGACCTGAACAGCCAATCACTTGTGTATTTAGTCGTATGACTTCGTAAAAGTTTGGTTAACAAGTCAGTTTAGTATTGAGCCGTATAACTTCGCAAAAAAAAAAAATACAAAAACCGATTGTTTAAAAGGCAGGCGATCGACACAATTTCTCAACGAAAAAGTAAAGGTCCTGGTATTAGCCAGTCAAACGGAGTAAAGTACCCACTTCCGGTTTCAATACAGATCCCACCGGAAATACGTTATCTCTGCCTACAGCATCTTCTAAATGAGCCCACGTAAATGTAAGATCCTTTACCTCACTCATAATGGCATCTTCTAAATGAGCCCATGTAAGATCCTTTACCTCACTCATAATGGCATCTTCTAAATGAGCCCGTGTAAATTTAAGATCCTTTACCTCACTCATAAGGGCATCTTCTAAATGAGCCCGTGTAAGATCCTTTACCTCACTCATAATGGCATCTTCTAAATGAGCCCATGTCAATGTAAGATCCTTTACCTCACTCATAATGGCATCGTGTGGGTCCTTGGACTCAACAATGGTGGGTTCCACAAAGTAACCTTTGCTGTCGTCACATTTTCCTCCAGCAATCACGGTCAGGTTGGGGGAGGTCTTAGCATGATCAAGCCACTTTTTAATGCGCCCAAATGACTGAGAGAAAGACAGATGAATACTTTTCAGAGATCAGTGAGGAGGAAGTGTCTTCAGAAACATAATTTTGCACACATATATAGAAAGACACCCTACCTTATCATCAATGACAGCAGAGAAGAAAGTCCCAAAGTCCTCAACTGGCTGCAAAGACAATATTAAGAGGTACTAAGCAATAGAGAGGCACTATTCATTACAATTCAGTCGTCTATGAAAAAAACATTATCAGACCTGACAAAAGTAAGTAGATAACCTAACAGTGACGGTTATGTCAGAAGTGTAAGGACAAATGGCACACTATAATGTCATCTCAGCCAAAATGTCTTTGAAACTCAATTGGCATTGAGCAGAAATTAAAACAAATAAAAAATTAAATAAAAATAAAAAAAAAACACACACACATACATGCACGCACGTGCACACACACAAATTAAACACACACATGCACAGACAAATAAAACACACACACAAACAAAACACACACACAAATAAAACACAGACACGCATGCGCACACACACACACACACACACACACACACACACACACACACACACACACACACACACACAGGAGCTGATGGGCTGCTTAAGGGCTGATGCACTCACGTCTCCCACTTTCATCTGCTTGTGGATGTCCAGCATCACCTTCTTGATCTGAGGCCAGAGGCTGTCCGGCACGTACATCCTGGAGCAGGCCGAGCACTTCTGCCCTCCGTACTCGAACGCAGAGCGGATCGTACCCAGGGCTACGCTGTGTGCATCAGCACTCGTGTGCACAAAGTGGAAGTTCTTACCTCCACACTCTGCAGAAGGATCAAACACACACACACACACACACACACACACACACACACACACACACACACACAACAGTGAGAAGACTTTCAGCTGAAATGACCGCTCTGTGTGAATCTTACAATGTCCGTGATTTCTAATAAAGAGTGACTGTCTGGCCATGTTTCTGAAGCGCCACTTGCTCTCTAAATGTTCAGACATGATCTGGCCACTTGCTCTCTAAATGTTCAGAAGTGATGTGGCCACTTGCTCTCTAAATGTTCAGACATGATGTGGCCACTTGCTCTCTAAATGTTCAGACATGATGTGGTGGATATGCTGACAGAGAGCCAGGCCTCCCTCTCTCACCTCCTCCCACTCGAGGAAAGTTCCTGTAGATGTCCAGATTCTGGGCCACCTGTTTCCACAAGCGCTTGAAGGTCCTAAAGTGACAGGAAAGAGACAGTTAATTCATTTCAAACACAAACTCCAAGATCCGATCGCAAATGTTCATATAACTGGCTTGATCTCACACTTCATACACATTTTCAGTTATTTTATCAAACTCAATAAAACTAATTTACTGACCCATTCGTCCTATCCATGTAGATAAAAGACCACACAGGTATGTGTGTCTTTGAAAGAAATCTTATTAAAGTGTGACCCATACATATCCAAATCAGCAGCTGACCTCCAACAGATTCTTCCCTGATCTGACGCTGATCTGCTGGGTTCGTGCCAGATCAGGGCTTGGTCCATTGCAGAGCCAGCTAACCCCTAGCCAGCTAACCCCTAGCCAGCTACCCCCTTGGCCAGCTACCCCCTTGGCCAGCTACCCCCTTGGCCAGTAACTTTAAGGAAAGAACAGAGCCATACGGGACGCTGCCGGTGAAGTTGATGCCAGCCAGGTGCTCAGAAGCCGTGATGGTGTCTCCAAACACAGGTCCGTCAGCGGGCACGAACTGGACAATGTTGGGCGGCAGTCCGCAGTCCCGCATGATCTTGTACACGGCATAGCTGGCTGACATTGCGGTGTCACTGGGTTTCCATAGCACCACGTTACCCTGGTAACAACAGAAATAAAAGGGGCAAATGTGATGACAACTGCAAATGGTGCCGCTGGCTAGTCTCTACGAGTCGTCATTGCCACCAAGACAAGGACAAGAATCACGAGCTGAACTTGAAAGTGTAATCGTACTAAATATATTTCAAATGTATTACTTAAATTTGAGAAGCACAGAGGAACACAACTTTAACACTATAGACTGTAATGATACACAACTATTTCAAAGCCAGGGATAACTTCAAATCTGACACAACTTCTTCACTAAAAACCGCCTTCCACCATTTCCTTCCCCAGGTGAGCTACAGCGTCACTCACCATGAGGGCAGGAGTTCCTGCCAGGTTTCCACCAATCGCAGTGAAGTTGAAGGGGGCAACAGCAGCAACAAACCCCTGTAGGTACACATAACAGGTAGAGATCACACAGTAGTTAGCATAGCCTTAAAAAGAGCTAAACACAGTTCCTTGGATGGTAACCTAATCACAGCTGCCAGATGTGTGCTCTAAGTGGAATGTTTGAAAGAGTCCAAGAGAACGTGCTTGTGCACACACACACACACACCCACACACACACACACACACACACACACACACACACACACACACACACACACACACACACACACACACACAAAATGTATAAAGGTGCTGAGTCAAAAAGGTAAAATGTACAATCAAAGAAAAACTGGACCAGTTTGCTCTTGTCAAAACCATAGAAACTGTTGCTATTATTCCAGTATGTGATGATATATCGGTCTATGACTGGCACATGGATTTTATTTGGGCAGGTACATTTCGTCCAGGCCTGCAGGGGGCACCCTCACCTCCAGGCCACGGTACAGCATGGTGTTGGTGCTGATGTCTGTGTTCAGGGGCTGCTGGTACTGCAGCTCAATGGCATGCTTGGCGTTGAAGCGGAAGAAGTCAATAAGTTCTGCTGCAGCATCAATCTCCGCTTGAACCACAGTTTTACCCTACGAGACATGCCAGCAGAAAGATATGTTCAGACATCCTGAATGTTACAACAAATGAGCTTTTATACCTTATTGCAGTCACTAATGCTCTTATGTATAGCAAGTGTGGTAGACATCATAAATCACAATCATCATAATCACATATACAATTAAATTCACTCATTATTGATCATGTCATCTTACTTCAGGTAGTCATGCTGTCTGAGTAATACAGGAACCATGCTGTGAGAGACACCAAGAGCTTGTTTTGCACATGATGCACGAGATTCCCTGAAATGAGGCCCAAGTTCCGAGAACACCTGTTGTTTGCAGATGCTAACACCAAAATAGGTACCCCTAGCTCAGGATCTTAACAAGAGACCAAAAGGTCATGGAGGCCCATGTGAAAACTCTTTGGAGGCCCACGCTAAACCCCCCCCCCCCCCACACACACACACACACACACACAATATTAGATAATAATAATGATATGGAACCTCCGCTCTAGGACGTCATAGGCACTCTCAAGCCCTGAAGCCCCTGACCTACGATGAAGTTATAGGTTCTCCCACTGGCGTATGCCTAGTTGACCGCATTAAGTTTCAAAAGGAGCTGTGTACAAATACTCCCCTACTGCCAATTATGGTTTCACCAGCAGCTCCCAGCTTCTCTACTCAAAGTTCACGCACAGATCTGAGGTCCCAGGAGACGAGGAGCTCTCCTTACCTGGCCGATCATGGTCTTGGCCAGCACCTCCGCCCTCTTGGGTCCACCGATGACGTCGGCCGCCTTGAAGAGGATCTGTGCGCGGTCTGCCACTGGCTTTAGGTCCCAGTCTCTACGAGCCGCCACCGACGCCAGGATGGCTTTGTTCAACAGGTTCTGTTTGGACAGCCCAGCACCAGAGGGGAACATTAGACCAGACCAGACACCAGTGCTACTGCTTAGAAAATACTTTTTGCAGAGGTAGTTACAGGAAATACTTCAGGCAAAATAGATATTTCTCACCTTGACTAATACATAAAAAAACATGGTCAGTCTCTGACAGATTAGAATGCAGTAGGCCACTGCCTCTGGCAAGTTCAAAAAGTTCTCCTAGAGTAATGAATCCGTTCCTCAAACGATTCTCTGGACCACAGACAGATTATTTACCTTATCAGCATAGCAGAACTTGGCCACTTTGTGCGAATGGTTGAAGGGCTGAAAGAGAAATCAGCATATCTAAGCAATACACAGGAGATAAATGAACAGGTGTCCTTCATGCACAAGCAAGGGCAGGAAGCTCCTGAGTTATCAAGATAACACACAGTTTATAGTATGAATATCAACCACTGCACATGCTCTGGCTGTTAAGTGCTACTGTTTAGAGCCAGAGGGTCATGTCCTTCAAAGTGAGATAAGAGTTGGTTGAGCAGACTGATAACTACAGGATCCCCTTCCACACACAGTTGTAAAAGGTAATGATTTTGTGACAAATGATCTACTCACAGAGAGCTGGTATCTGATGTCGCTGGTCCACACATGTTCGTCTCCAACCACACATGGGATCTCCTCGGTCTTCCCCTTTAGGTCTGCGAGGGCCTGCCAAGCCACAGAGCCACAGAGGCCATTCAACTCAACATGAGCAGGCTGCCGTATGCATCTATGCACTATGTCTGTGTGTGTGTGTGACCTGATTTGACCTGAACACACTGCACTACCATAGGCTCATACACTCATGTGCATTTGGATGCATGTTTACATGCATGTGTTCACACAACAGAGAATTTATATATGCATTAATGTGTGTTGGGGGGGGGGGGGGGGGGGGGGGTGAGTGTGTGTGTGTGTGTGTGTGTGTGTGTGTTGTGTGTGTGTGTGTGTTGTGTGTATGTGTGTGTGTGTGTGTGTGTGTGTGTACCTTCTCCAGTTCAGCCCTTTCCTTGGAGCCTGCCTCGAAGCCCAGGATGGGCTCATTCTGTACCTCCACAGCAGCACAGGGGAAGGTCTTAAACCTGCCGGAGAGCACAAACGATCAGCTGAGAGAGAGCGCATGTGTAACACTGGCCAACAGTCAGAGCGGTGCAGCGAGTAAACTTCACTCCCAAATGCCTTAAGAGGCGTGCAAGCACCTGACACTAGCAGCTGTGGGCGTTAGCCTGCTAGCAAGCACGCTCGCCTTCAAGGCCTGTGCTTCTTAGAGCAGATTATAAGTGGCCCCTGCACCACCACAAAGCCCTGGTAAAACTAACATCAAGTGTAATGTTGGGTATGAGTCAGCTGGATCTTTTTATCCCAGTCCAGACACTAACATATCCACCTGGCAGGACGCCATAGGGGACAGTCATGAGACTCCTATGTCATAATTGCACATTTCAAAGGGTCAAATGGGTATGGATTCAGTCTCTCTCTCCCTTGCACTGGTTCGATCCTGCTGCTGTTTGCTGCTTGCCAAACATAAATGAGTCAGCGGAAATTACAGACGGAATTAACCCTTAAATAGTAGAAACATGTTACAGTAGTAACCCATACCTTTCGATAGAGGTCATTACTATATATGTACAATATAGTAATGATATTGATAATATATAATCATGCCCAAAGCAGCACATCGTTTTCGTAGGTCTCACTGGGACATCGATATTTTATGTTGTTATGCTACATAACCTGCATCAGATTACGACCTTCTCTCCATGCTGGTGAGTGAATGTGCAGTGCACCTGAAACTCGAGTGAAACGATCACGGAGAGACTAAAGTTAATGGAAAGTTACAGCAGCAGATACCTGCTGCAGCCGACTCCAGTTCCATATTAACTTCTGCAGCAATGAAGGTCAGTGTCCTCGGTTCGCTTATCCGTTCTGCTCTCAACCAGCTCAATCTTGCTGCAGGACTTTCCTGTAATAATTCTCATTCCTAATGCCGTACCCTAACCTGACACCGACTTTCCAGAAAATATGAGATGTGTGTGAACAGAGCATTCAAGTTTTTCGGACGATATCCCATTTGGGAGACACTAAAGACCGCTTTGACCCTGCAGGGCTTCGCTTGTGTCAACAGAACTTGTAACAACTCACTGGAAGGGGGACCCGTGTAGGTGGTAACTTTGTTTCCAGTAACTTCCGTGAAGTTGAACTGAGGGTCAGCGTTGCTCGCCGCTATGAGGCCACGAGCTTAAACAACATTAAGACAGTTGTCGTGGGTTATATTCAGTGAACTTGTGTGGCCATACATTCCTCACGTAGCGCCCTGCTGTCTGGGTTCTTGCAAATATTACGTAACAACGTTAAGTTTCTGGTCACGTTTGAAAGTGAGCAGTCATAGTCCAGATATTTAAAATCGAACTTCATCGCTGCATTCTAGGACTACTTCAGGTCGCCTCAGAAGCAGCTAAGGTTCTTTCATAAAAGCAAATGTCATTCTAATAAGTCAAAGGGTAATTGTACGGTCGTGTGCATGCCCATGTGAGATTAGCTAGGTAGGTTACATACCCCCTCCAAGACTGACAGACCGTCGATCTCAGCCGCAGCATGGTGAAAACTAGAAGATGGGGATCTCTGAGAGGAAATGGAAAGTCTGATCAGAAACTTTACTGTGTGGCGGTATCAGCTAACTGCCAATCGCTGATAAAATACACAGCTCCAGCCTTGGAATGCCAGATTCACATCTATCCCGACCTCACGCAGATGAGAATGTACCAAAGGAGTAGGAGGAGGCACACGTGACATCTTATGCCAAACGTGCTCACAGAGGGTTCATCTTTTCATGCACGTATGTTTTTCTGTAAAAATGATGAAGCACCATACGTAAATAAAAATGAAATGAAAAGTTAGCCATCGACTTGAAAGACTACTTCAACACGATAGTTCAATCACTGTTACATATCCCCCTCTGTGTGAAAAGTGGAACGTACGGGAGGCGAGTCAGAGAGTGGCCATTCAGATGAAGAGAAGTCCTCCCACTCCAACCAATTAGACACCGACCTTTCCTTACTCAAAAAGTCTATTTATAAAGATCATGCTTGATGTTTCTCAGTTCATTTTGCAAGTATGGGCAAAGAGATATTTTGTTATTTATAATATTATATTAGTAATTAATAATATTTACGTTTGGCAGAGTTATAGCCTAGTTGGCTGACATCCCATGAAAAAGAGGGGCGATGGCCTATAATTATTTTGAGTAAAGACATAAGACTTTTTGTTTATTTAAACGCACCTCGTAAGTGGGACTCGGAGTGTAGGCTGCTGGACATGCTGAGATGCAGCTCCGCACGCAGACGCCTCTTCCGGATGGTGTGCAGGTGTGTGAATGAATCTGCTTCCGGTTGCATAGAGCTGAATTCCAGATTCTATTATTATTACGTACATTGCTATTGTTTAAGGGTAATAAAGGAAGCCAAGGCTACAGCTACCTTGAATGAAATAACTAATTTGGCATTCACACACTAGATAATATGGGTCAGTTAAGCTCACACTTTCATCGTTTTACAATCGTGCATTGTATGGTACATAAGTGTAGTAATGAATAATATTGACAAATTAACTTTAATTGATAGGGTCATTGTAGGTTTTGTCTATTGGTTGCCATGGCAACACACACAATTCCAGAGTAACTTCTATAGCCTACCTGGTATTTACATATTGACTACGTTCAGTAATTGTGACAGCTAGTGATGATGTACACTAGCCTGGCTCTGCCGGCTATGGCTACCAGCTCAGTTGTCGCTGGGATTATAGACTGGAAACCCTCTTTGCGAGATGAATCGCTGAGCCATTCTGAAGGGGCGGACCAATAAGTGACCAGTGGGGATGGATAAAGGCAGATTTATGGTCGTCCGTTTACGGATACACAGAGACACGGAGAGCCCTCTCCACAGAGAAACTGAGTCGTAGAAGTATATTTACAAACTGCATCTCAGTATGGTATGGCAGCTGCTCTGTCGCAGACCGTAAATCACTGCAGAGGGTGGTGAAAACTGCCCAACGCATCACCGGTTCCTCACTCCCCACCATTGAGGCTGTCCAGAGCAAGAGATGTTTGCGGAGGGCACGCAGCATCGAAAAGGACAGCTCTCACCCCAGCAACAGACTGTTTGCCCTCCTCTCCTCTGGGAGGCGCTACAGGGTGCTCCGTTCCCGGACCAGCAGGTTCAGGAACAGCTTCATCCCTGCGGCTCTCACTCTACTGAACTCTGCCCCCCACCCCCACACACATCTCCCTCAGTGACTGCACTTCCCCCCTCCACCCTGGCTTGACTGCCACACCCTCCTCCAGCCACTGAACATTTGCACTGTACTTCCCTCCTCCACCCTGGCTTGACTGCCACACCCTCCTCCAGCCACTGAACATTTGCACCAGAATGTTTTTTCTACCACTTATTACTGTATTAATCGTACTTATACCATACAATACCTCTTAAATATAATATTACTAATACCTCTTTCACTTCATCTCACTTATTACCACCACTAATACTTACACCTGCACTTTACATATACTTATCATACCTACACTTCTTACCTCAATTGCTGCTATTCTTGTCCCAATTACTGTTCATATTGCATATCCATTTCTTACTGTTCATATTGCATATCTATTTCTTACTGTACATATCTATTTATTCACTTATTACACTTTACATATGCACATACTCTGCACTTTTTGCTATTTTGCACTTCTGGTTGGATGCTAAACTGCATTTCGTTGCCTCAGTACTTGTACTCTGTGCAATGACAATAAAGTTGAATCTAATCTAATCTAATCTAATATTTCGGCCTTAAGTGTGATGACGTTGTAGTGAAGAGTTTGTTGGAAGTTGAAGTTACAATAAAGACAAAGACATTGTTAATTTACTGCCAAAGGGGTTTGGGAAAAGGCTTATACATCACCTTGCACTGTTAGTGGCAAAGTAGGAAGTATATCAATTGCATAGTGATCAATGACGATTGGTTAAAGGTTGGTCCAATTATTTCAAAATTAACCTGAATTCTATGGCCATTAGGGTGCAATGGCTGAAAACAATCCCCAATGGAGCGTGTAGAGACCCGATTCACAAAGTGAATTTGGGTGTGGTTATACCCAGATAGCAAGAATGTATCGGGTCCACTGGAGGATTTTGGTCGGAACCCCACTGGTGGAGTGCCACTTATGGTCCACTCTTGGACCACCATCATCTTTAGTTTAACTGGACATAGATATTAAGAAAATAACATTAATGGTTAGCAATTTCTGTCATTTTTAAATCATAACCTTTGCAACCTTGTATTCACCTCCATATTCAACCTCTCCCTACATCTGTCCGCAGTCCCCACCTGCTTCAAGCAGGCCACCATCATCCCCATACGTAAGGAACCATGACTACCGCCCTGTAGCACTGACCTCCACCATCATGAAGTGCTTCGAGCGGCTGGTCAGAACCCACATCTGCTCCACCCTTCCGAACACCCTAGACCCGTTTTAGTTTGCGTACCGCCCAAACAGATCTACGGATGATGCCATCGCCCTGACAACGCGCACCACCCTCTCCCACCTGGAAAAGGGTAACACATGTGAGGATGCTGTTTCGTGGATTACAGCTCAGCATTCAACACTATTGTCTCTGCCAAGCTCGTCCCAAAGCTCAGGAGCCTGGGTCTTAAAACCTCCCTGTGCAAATGGATCCTGGACTTCCTGACGAGCAGACCCCAGGTGGTGAGAATGGGCAACCACACCTCCTCTTCTCTGACCCTAAGTACCGGGGCCCCTCAGGGCTGCGTACTCAGTCCCCTCCTGTACTCCCTGTACACGCAGGACTGTTCCAACATCGTCCTTAAGTTTGCGGACGACACTACCATCCTGGGTCTCATCTCTAACAACGATGAGACCACTTATAGAGATGAGGTAAGGGGCTTGGTAGCATGGTGCCAAGACAACAACCTGTCTCTCAACGTCTGCAAAACCAAGGAGATGATCGTGGACTTCAGGAAGCTGCAGAGGGGGGGGGGGGGGGGGCCCATACACATCGACGGAGCTGTAGTGGAGAGAGTTTCCAACTTCAAATTCCTTCGGTGTGTTCATCAAGGATGACCTTACCTGGTCCAAGCAAGCGGACTCGGCGGTCAAAACTGCCAAAAGTGCCTATACTTCCTGAGGAGACTCAAGAAGTTTGGCATGTCTGCAAAACTCTAACAAACCTTTATAGATGCACCATTTGAGAGCATCCTCTCAGGCTGCATTACTGCCTGGTATGGTAGCTGATCGCAAGGCCCTGCAGAGGGTGGTGAAGACAGTGGAGCGTATCATCGGCAGCCATCTCCCTTCCGTGCAAGGCATCTACAACACAAGATGCCTGAGAAAAGCACGGAACATCGTAAAGGACCACAGCCACCCAGGCTATGGAATACTCACACTGCTGCCGTCTGGTAGACGTTACCGGAGTATCCGAGCACGGACTACCAGACTCACAAACAGCTTTTTCCCCTAGGCCGTAAGGCTTCTGAACCAGCAACATTGACCCACTGAACAGTTGTCATCACCATGTACATTCTGCTCCCCCACTCATACAACTACACTTACTATATATATATATGTGTATGCATATTATTTTATTTAATATTCCTCACTCCTTCACCCTGTAAACTGCTGCTAGCCCTTCTTTTAAATTGAATTTGTTGTTACTTGTTATATGTTATATGTTATAATGTTATATGTTATTTTTGTTATATGTTATATGTTATTTTATTATCTTGTATGCCGTCTACTGCGTAGATGTTGCCTGCCAGGTCATAAGAATTCCACTGCGCTGAAGCTATTTGGTGCATGTGACAATAAACACTTTGACTATCATAATTCTGTAGACTTCAAAACATCTTTGTATGGCATCATCTTCTCAAGCAGGTATCAATGGCTGAAATATGTCAGATCAACAAGTAACAAAGCAGGAGATTTCAGATCAACAAGTAACAAAGCAGGAGATTTCAGTGATTAATCATTGGCTGCCTACCATGCAAGTCAGCAGCCATTTGATAGTGATGCCATGTGTAGAGCATCCCTGTAACCTCTTTTCCCTAAAATTAGAGTCGCAAATGATCAGGCACTCTATGGATGGTATCAGAAATGCAGTTTATCATCTGCATCCAGGACAGACCCCTGCGACTGCCTTTGACCAGACACTATTTGTCATATACAGTGTCCAAGGCCATTTTTAGTAGTCTGTGATGAATTTTAAGTTTCTTTGGAAGGTTTGAGCGGGATCTTAAAAAGACCACGGTGGCTAATTGAAGCGGGCTTGCAGCAGTGAGGATACACACCCCAGCATAGCTCTTGGTCAGCCAGGGCAGTCACACCTTCAAACCCTCTTTCCCACCTGAGCTGCAAAGTCACATGTCCAAAGGCACAGTTTGTGCGGGACAGTTTGTCCAATGAGCATAGAGGAGCAGTGTTAGTCGAGCATGGCTAACGCCAGACTGTGACTCTAGTGCAGCAAAATTGTGGTCTTTACTATTTATATCTCTTTGCACTATCCTCACACACACAAGCACAAGTACTCTATCTTTGCACTATCCTCACACACACAAGCACAAGTACTCTATCTTTGCACTATCCATACAAGCACATGAACACTATCTCTCGGCACCCTTTGCACTCTTTGCTCATCAACACTGTCACAAATCAATGCACACTGTACTATAGGGCAGATCTATCCTGTATCTGTAAACACCCCACTCCCTGTGAACATGTTCTGCCTGAGTGTATGTGATTTATGTATGTATGTTTGTAAGTTAAGTTGAGTGTATAAGCTACTGGAAGACCTAAATTTCCCTCATTATTAATAAAGTATCCATCTATCTATCTATCTAATTGGTACGGGCTGAGTCAGGTTAGTGGCTCATATTGGACCTGTTAAGAAGGGCCATCGACTATTCGTAACAAGTCAGTCTTTTCAAAATAACACAGAAGTGTCAAAAGTAATTTCATGCCAACCTCAGCATTCAATGGAGACCTGTTGAGTGTTTACTCTACCAACTGTAGAACATCAACGATTAAAACTAATTTATCACTCCAACATACGTACATGCCAGGCAAGAAAATGTGTTTCGTTGATTTGTAAGTCATGTAATCCATGATTTATGTTGACTGAAAGGCCACACATTCGACCAGATGGTCACAGCATAATAAGTCACAGACAGTAATGGTAAACTGTTTTATTTATTTTTTTGTTGAACCCAACACCAGATACATTCATCTTGATACCTATATACCCTTCTACCCAACATAAAACAAATGCAAACGTTAAAGTCATTTGTCTCAGAAACAATTTGTACAATGATTTGTACAAAGAAATTGTCCAAATACATATACATATTTCCAGACAGAACTCTTTGAGCTAAAATCTTTTGCGTACGTGTAGCAAAGACCACCACTTTCTGGAGTTCGCATGAGGAAAACCTATGAGACAAAAACACTCCGGATAACAAATACGGCCCAGATCAGTCCGTGTGTGTGGATGTTCAGTAGTCTTTCCCCACACCCCTCTGCTGGCCCTGTGAGCACCAGTCCACTGTGGGCTGTGGGCTGTGGAAGAGCTACAGTAAACGGACATGAAATGCAATGTGATATGGCACACTGTAGTCGCTAGGACAACCAGTGGGTGCAGGAAGCTCTGGTGAACACTCCAGCAGCCTCACTCTCGAAGCAAGAGACACGACGGGACGCTATGTTGGCTTAAGAAAATGGCTGTGCTTAAGTTGCACTGAGCAGAGTGTGTATGTGTGTGAGAGTGTCTGTTTGTGCGGTTTCAAAGACCCTCTAATGTGGAGTTACAGTACATTCAGTTAAAAGATGTTTTTTTTTTACGCATTCTGATATACTCTCATCCATGGTAGATCTGATCTTTCTGTACCAAAGATCTGATGCAGTCGTCTATAAAAAAAAATATACACAACTCTTACAAACTATGGGGGAAAGAAAAATAGTAATAAAATATAGGGATGATTGCCAAGCCACCTCATTTTGGCTAAAAACTACATACAGAATGACAGACGGGCGTGACCTTCTCCGGCAGTCTACACTCGGAGAAAAGACAATGTGAGTTTATTCTTTGTCCAGCAGCAACTTATCAGCTTATCAACTTATAAAATATCACTGCTTCAGGATTTTGTAGATTTCTGCAGCTGTGTGTCCTAGATTTCAAAGCACAAAGTGAAGTGATGGGAGAGAGATATACTCACATAACCCAGTTTACACTCCTGCAAACACTTACTTCCCCCGTCACAAAGAAATCAAATCTTAACATATACAATGTTTACCATTCTACACACTTGCTTTAATTGTGCTATGCAATGGTCTGACTGTCCAGCACGATTTCAAAGGGCCCCTAAATATATCCATCCATGATCTAAGCTTTGATAATTCAGTGACAGAGAAACACAGAGCACTTGTTAATTACCCACAGAATAGCTGATGTTTTTCAATACATCATGTCATGTTTTAGAAAAAAGTCACATTCTTTCTCTGCGCAGACAGCTGTGTCTCTTTGCTGTAGTTTGGACTCTCTTAACACTTAAAATAACTCCTCACTCATAATCTGGGTTCTGACAGTCACTGTGCCTCTGGCAGAAACAGGCAATTCAGGATTTACTTAAACCTGAAGGACAAACATCGAATTCTCCTTCTCTGCACCTGGTGTTGGCAGACACAGCTTTGATGCATGCCAAAGGCTCTGATATCATTCTGTACTGCTCGCCAGTGGTGTAGGTGGTCTTTAAGCTGAAGTACCAGTTTGGAATACCAAACTCATTACTGTGTTCAAACGGACTGGGCCAGGCTGGTTCTGTCTGTGGCCTCTTGAAATGGCCTATAGTGAGTTTGCCCACAGTACTGTCATCAGTGAAAATCCTTAATGAAATACACAGGCAGATCACACACCTCCCATTGTAACACTATGCCAACTGCGTGCAATGAAACTGGGGGATGCTCACAAAGCAAGATCTCAGAGTTATCCAGGTAACTCTGATAAGAACATCTTTGGAAAGCCCAAGTTATGGAACAAAACCTTACCCAGGTAAGTATAACTCCGTGATCTTGGTTTCTGAAATACTTAATGTCTGTACATTTCTGAAATGTACTGAATGCTGGCTTTTGCTTCTTGTTTTGTGTGTGTGTGTGTGTGTGTGTGTGTGTGTGTGTAAGTACAAACAAACTGAGAGGGTCTTCCTTTGGACTTGCCAAAAAACACAGTAGAAGCATTATCTTAATGACATCCATGTGTAAAACTCGAAAGGCAAACCAATGATTATACATACATACATAATTCTCCAAGAACACTTATACCATATATCTCCCATATACATCAACACAGCTCATTTATGACCCTCCAATACTCGCAGAAAGGACAACGCCTTAGGGGAAACGTAAGAGAGCAGAGTTTCAGTTTACACACTCTGTTCTAAAAAACAAACAAACCATGAATATCATAAACAAATGAAATAAAACCATTTAGATGACAAATAAATTATGTATAGTTTAGGGTATAGATCAGGGTTGTCAGAAAAACAAAAACATTTTCCATTGAAGAAAGTGTAGCGTAAATATATTGTGCATCTTGAAAAGGAAAAAAGAGGCAATATCCGAGCCTTTTTATACATATATCTTTGATTCTCAATCAATTATCTTACATCAAGCTAAATAATTCCTTGTTACCCCATGCTTTGCCTGTCATATTCCAATTATGCATAAAATCTAAACCAACAGAAAACAACTGAAAGGTTAAATGCAATCAAACAAACACAGAAATATGTGATAACAGAACTCGTACTGAATGAACTAAAAGGCCACTAAGGTCTGGCATGCCAAAGACTTCTATTTACATACAGCAGCGCTCTGCACTCGACAGCGAAACACAGCAAAGAACAGCACGTCAGTATGAAACAGTGCCCCCTGCTGGACATAATAATAAAATTCAAGTAAAATGGTGGAGATGTAGGGGTAACATTGACTTGAAGTGTAATGAAACATATCATATGTGAACGCAACCAGGCAAATTCTTTACAGCCACTACAGAGCTACAGAGGAGTCTAGCGTGAGTCCATACATAGTGTGAGAACTACATTCCAATGCACAGGATTCTGTCACAGATCCTGTCCCAGAGCTGCTGTCTGAGACTACAGGGGCTGGTACATGTGGAAATGTATGACCTGGTTTGGGAGGGAGATGATCATTGCTCCTGGGTTTCTAAGCTCTATACCTGAATATAATTGAATCATGTAATCATTTTATTGTGAGTATCAGTGTGTGTGTGAGAGAGAGAGTGTGTGTATATCTGGGGGTGGGGGGCACTGTTCCATTCTTCCGTTTGTACACCTTCCTGTCCTCTCATCTACATTGACACACAGTGGTGGACAGGTACACGCACCTGTCCAGCTAATTGAAGGCAAATAATGAAACGCATCACCTGTCCTGAAATAAGGCTAGCCGATTGCATAGAACTTTAGAACAGAGCATTCCTCAGGATGAACTGTGCACCGCTCCGCACACACACACCACCCAGCTCCCATGGAGACCTGACAGAGGGGAACATCAGCAGGCACAGGCCCAGGCCCAGATACACAGGACACCAGAGGGGCGTTCAAAACATTCAGAACGTTTTCTTTTTAATGTGAACTTTTTTGTGTAAATATTCCAAATTGTTAAATATAAAATGTAACCCTAGTTTAGCGTCCATGTTTGTTTGTTTGCCGATAACTAACTCCTCAGACCGTGTGTGTGTTTGTGTGTGTGAACTCAAAACTGCTTGAAAACGTTTGCAGTATTTGCCCTTGTTGACTATTTTGAACACACCTCAGGACTAGGACCATTCCATTGTGCTTTATGGGTGACATGGGAAACAATTTCTGTGCAGATCTGTCTCACATGCCACAGGCCAGAAACACCCCAATTCCACTTTCACTTTACCAGTTACCAGTCAAAATTCTGTGCCTCTTGTTTGAGTAATGTGTAGTTTCCTGTCGTTCATATGAGTCAGTGAGTGGCCTTGGATATATGATATTATCTGCCCAGGTAATAGATGACTATAGGCCGGATCTGACCTTGATCTGACATGGACACACATCAGGTACAGGCCAGACCTGATCTACACTTAGCTGCTAGCTGGGTGTATGGGTACTGTGTCCAGTGAGATCACAGTGGGGAGTGACTCTTACTTTGAAGCCAGAAGAGGAGCTTTGAGGAGCTAGCTTTGATTGACAAGTGAGTTTGATTGACATGTTATTTTGATTGACATGTGCGTTTGATTGACAGGTGCGGGAGGGGGAGGTGTGTGGTCGCTCTGTGAGGTCAGTGTGGAGCCCAGTGGGGGTGGCAGATCAGAGAGCACAGTCACAACACTGTGTGACATGACGTGACGCGTACATCTTTAAACGGTTTCAAGTTTTTACTTGAAACACTCGTGAAGCAAAGGGGGATAAAAAACACCCCTCCTCACCTCCACTCCCCGCCAGAGTGGAGATTTTAAAGCACCAATTCTCTGTGTGGTGGGTGGGTCGGGTCAAGACCTGTCCGTCATATGGTCGTGGCCTGGGATTGGTGGAGACCACCATCGGAACGCTGGGTTTCCCAGGAGCCGACAGGAGCTCATTGGCTGGCTGTCCTTGTGTGAGGAGGGGTGAGCGGGGCCGGGCACAGCTGGAATCAGCTGATTGGTCCCTCCACCTCGCCGTCCTTGTCCAACTCTTCCTGGATCTCATCAGTGTTCCCTGAGTCACTGCTGGCCACTGAGCTGACGGAAGGAGAGTTTCTGCCAACACAGAGAGAGAGAGAGAGAGCGAGAGAGAGAGAGAAAAGAGGTGATTGGAGGGGGAGAGCGATCAGGACGCAGAGAGAAAACAGGGAGAGGGAGAGAAGCGTTATCTTTGCCCCACTCCTTTTAGAACAAGAAAATGAAAATTGATTAGTCACTGCATCAACAGTGAGTTCTAGTGCATCTTATCTGAAGTTTTTCTACCCTTCTCAGAACTACAGGTGTGAAAGGGAGACATAGGAAGGATAAAGTTAGTATGTGTCAGTACCTGCTCCCCTTGATAAAGGTAGTACGTCTCAGTACCTGCCCCCCTTGATAAAGTTAGTGCGTATCAGTACCTGCCCCCTTGATAAAGTCAGTACCTGCCCCCCTTGATAAAGTCAGTACTATAAAGTCAGTACCTGCTCCCCTTGATAAAGTCAGTGCGTATCAGTACCTGCCCCCTTGATAAAGTCAGTACTATAAAGTCAGTACCTGCCCCCCTTGATAAGTCAGTACTATAAAGTCAGTACCTGCCCCCTTGATAAAGTCAGTACTATAAAGTCAGTACCTGCCCCCTTGATAAAGTCAGTACTATAAAGTCAGTACCTGCCCCCCTTGATCATCCTCCTGCAGGTCTCCATCTGCACGTCCAGCCCTCTCTTCATGCTGCACATCTCCATGTACTCATGCAGGTGTCTGTTCATGTCCGACTTCGCCGTGGCCAACTCCATCTGAGAGAGGGAAGGAGAGGGAGAGGGATGGAGAGAGAGGGGAGAGAGAGAGAGGGATGGAGAGATGATGGAGGGAGAGAAAGAGATGTTTAACAATCCTTTATTAGACCACAGTCTAACTTTCATACATAATTACATCAATAAAACCCAAACCAGTGTTAAAATGGCAATCAAACCCCTCCCATTTGTCCCCATTCCACTTTAAAAACCATTGAAACATTTAAAACCATTTGCCCATCATCTCCAACATCCCATAGGGAGGGAAGGAGGGAGGTAAGAAGGAGAAGAAAGGGGGAAAGAAAGAGAAGTTAAGGGTGGAGGGAGGAGGGAGAAGGGTGGATGTTGAGGAGATAAGAGGAGGGTACAGAACAGTCAAAAAGAGAGAGAGAGAGAGAGACAGATGGAGAGAGAGATAGATTGAGAGAGAGAGAGAGAGAGAGAGAGAGAGAGAGAGACAAAGACAGAGGTCAGAAAAAGATGATCAGTATCAGTGCCAGGTTTACTGACGACTTCCCACAAATCAGCAGGGAAAAAGCAAATCAGTCACTCAGAACAAACCGCAACAAAACAAGACAGCTGCCTTATCACAAGGACACAAGGGAACTGGACAAAGTCAAATAAATCCTCAATTCTATAATGTATCTTAGAATATATTATTTAAGATATTCAAGATTACATTACATTTAAGATTCAAGTCACAGACTGAAAATCTGACAGAGAAGGACAAAGAAACAGAAACAGATTTATCCAATACTCCTAATGATTCAATAATCATTTATACAATACTCCTAATGATTCAATGAATCATTTATGCAATACTCATAATGATTCAATGAATCATTTAACCATTGGTTCCCTTGATTCATTCCCTTATTTCTTGGAGTCATTCATTCAATATGAACATGTCATACTGACTCACCTCGATCTCGCCCATGGTCTTCTGGTACTCCTGTTCTCTGTTCTTGAACAGATTCTCAGTCTCGTCGATCAGGCTGCCCAGACTGCCCTCCTGGGACACCTGAGGGACACAGGCAGGACAGAAGGCTCTTTAGCGCCCCCTAGTGAAGCTGTGCCAAAGTCGCAAGTCATGGCTTTGGCCCCTTCACTCAGCACAAACTCAAGTTAGATGCTGATACCCAGACTGTCTTGACAAGAGGTGGCCTTTATGTCTAAGGACAACTTTTGAACGTTTGGTTCTGGATGAGGCTGAATCAATGCAGTTATGCGAACACCTAAAAATGCTGCTGCTTAGAGTTCAATCTAGATTCAACTCCAAGGGAGAATATACTGTAAGTGTATTCGTTTTTAGAGAATATTAGTGTGTTAGGTTACACATAGTAATAAACCCATCTGAGTAAGATGACTGTGACAAGAGTAATTTGATCCCTAGCTGTATAAACCCTCACAGGCTCTGCGCTGTCGCCATGGCACTCCACTGCGCCAGTGTTGTTGTTGTTGTTGTTCAAGGCGTACGGCGCGTTGTAGTTGGCCAAGTCCTCCCATAGCAGCAGTGTCTCGTCGTTCTCCTCCCAAGTAAGGCTGTCGCAGTCGTCGTCTATGTCGAACGTCTCCTTCCTGGCAACAAGGGAGGTGTCAGAGCAAGGGCTGGGTGTGAGACACACACGCGGAAGGAGAGGAGAGGAGAGGAGAGGAGAGGAGAGGAGAGGAGAGGAGAGAAGAGAAGAGAAGAGAATAGAGGGGAGGGAGAGAGAGGAGAGGAGAGGAGAGGAGAGGGGAGAGGAGAGGAGGAGAGGAGAGGAGAGGAGAGGAGAGGAGAGAGGGAGAGGGAGAGGGAGAGAGAGGAGAGGAGAGGAGAGAAGGGAGGGAGGGAGAGAGAGGAGAGGAGAGAACAGAGGGGAGGGAGAGGAGAGGAGAGGAGGAAAAAAGCGATGGAAAAAAAGAGGAGAGAAAAGGAAGTGAACACAAACACACACAAACACGGACACACACAGAAAAGAAGAACATGCATAGAGGCAGAAGGAAGACAGAAAAGAGTCCATTCAAGTGGTAGACACATGCTGCATAGTGCACTCACACAACAATACGATAAAGACATTATCAGAGCCCCTATCCTGCATATTAACACCAGAGTAAATACGTGTATCCTCTCATGAGAGCCATATTAAAAGAGCCACGTTAAACATGCCAACTCTACAGCCTTAACTTCACTGTTAGCTTGACTGGATACATGAATGTGACCTCTGACCTCAGCTGAGTGCTTTTATACTCAGCATTCATGCAGTACCACGCATTACCAATGGGTGACCACGCATTACCAATGGGTGGCACACTACTGCCGAATGACATCAGACCCTAAAAATCGAGCTGCTCTGGGAGACAGCTGCAGTGACTCTGTTGCCATGTCGACTGATTATATACACCTTTATGCTCGGGTTGTCATTAGGTCACTAATAATATCATAAACACAGATGGTCAGCCTAGGCTAAGGTTTATTTGTCTTATCTTGGGGGTTGTAGTTTTTAAACGAGGGCAGCTTGGTTTTGCCTCATGAATGTGTGCTACATCACATTAGGTTTGGCAGGCGTTCTCAGTAATTCTGCACCAGCTTGCCATGTTGGCTGGGCTCTACATGTTCCGTGCCCTCAGATACAGAACCCTGTAGAGGTTAAAGGTCAGCGTTGTGATCACAGCTGGTTGAGCATGCGTTTCATCTCGTCTGACAGAACCCTGTAGAGGTTAAAGGTCAGCGTTGTGACTCACAGCTGGTAGAGCATGCGTTTCATCTCGTCTGTGATGTTGACTGAGCCGGGCACCTCCTCTTCCGATGTGCTGGGGTCAGCGTCCATCTCCGAGCTGTCCTCATCCGACGTCACCTTACGCTCCTTTCTCCTGCACGCTACTGCCCCCTGGAGTACAGACACAGACACAGACACAGACACAGACACAGACACAGACACAGACACATTATTATTGTGTGTTGACTGTTGCTGCAACATTATTATGATATGGCTGATTACTGTAACATTATTATGATCTGGCTGTTGACTGTAGGTGTCACATTATTATGATCTGGCTGTTGACTGTAGGTGTCACATTATTATGATCTGGCTGTTGACTGTAGGTGTCACAATATTATGATCTGGCGGTTGACTGTAACATTATTATGATCTGGCTGTTGACTGTCACATTATTATGATCTGGCTGTTGACTGACACATTATTATGATCTGGCTGTTGACTGACACATTATTATGATCTGGCTGTTTACTGTAGGTGTCACATTATTATGATCTGGCTGTTTACTGTAGGTGTCACATTATTGTGATCTGGCTGTTGGCTGTCACATTATTATGATCTCCAGTCACTGGATCTAGTTTTCTTGTCCAGTCATGCTGTGCTGTGGCAGTCTCTACTGACTGAGGCGGTGACATTATTATTATTATTCTAGTTTACTGTGCAGTCATAGCCTGCTGTCCTGATGGGCTGCTGCCGGAGCAGCTTCTCTGGATGCAGGCGGGAGGACTCTGGTCTGCTTGTGATGAGCTGCAGCTGGGAGCTGAGAGCTGGGCCTGGGTGTGAGCCAGTGGGGCCTGGGTGTGAGCCAGCTCCATCACTGCAGTGTGATAACCTTGTGTGCAAGCTGAGCAAAGTCACTGGATCAGCACTTCTCTGTGGTAGGTAGGTGTGTGTGTGTGTGTGTGTGTGTGTGTGTGTGTGTGTGTGTGTGTGTGTGTGTGTGTGTGTGTGTGTGTGTGTGTGTGTCTGTGTGTCTGTGTGTCTGTGTGTCTGTGTGTCTGTGTGTGTCTGTGTGTGTGAAAGAGAGAGAAAACTTTATGTGTGTGTGTGTGTGTGTGTGTGTGTGTGTGTGTGTGTGTGTGTGTGTGTGTGTGTGTGTGTGTGAGACAAAGAGAGAGACATAGAGAAAGATAGAGAAAGAAAGAGAGAAACAGAGACAAAGAGACAGACACAGAGAGAGACAGACAGAGAGACGGACAGAGAGACAGAGAGAGACAGAGACACAGAGAGAGACACATGAGGAGTGAGCTGAACCCACCCTGTCAGGCAGTGCTCTGGAGGGGCTGACATTGAACATGAGGGACATGTCCTCAGAGTTCCTCTGCTGGGCCACGTCGCACAACTTGGCCGTGATGTCGATGCGTCGGCAGATGTCCATGTCCACCTTCATGGCTTTCTCCTGGATCTTTGAGTCCAGGTCCGACATTTGCTGCACGGAAAGGGGAGAGTGTGCTTCTGTTAGCGAAGAGTTAGCTCACTTAGCCACGGTGAGCTTAGCAGTTAGCTAAGGAATGAGACTCTATTTACAAACAAGCATGGAGTTTATTGGAGAAAAGACACATGGTTTAAGACAAATGTGTTGTATTATACGTAATAAAAAAAAAGGACAAATCATAAACTGGATGAAGACATATATACTCCTCAATAGAAAAAAGAAAATATATACTCCCCTTCAAAATAAAAGACATATATAATCAGCAATACATTTTTTTTTTAAATAAAATTGTTAAATAGTTTGTAGAGTGTGTAAAGAAAGTGTTTAATAATGGTATTGATATTAGGATATAGAAACTGGGCTGGGGGGCTGGACTGCCCTTCAAGAACACCATGCATGAGGTCAGTAAGGATCATTCCAGTCAGACTAGTTACACAACCACGTATCTCTAGAGAACATATCTCAACACAAGCTCACAGTCTGTCCATTATTACACCACGGCTTCTGTGAGAACTTAAGCATTACTTCATGAAAGCACTCCTCCACTTCATGCCAAACATCCAAGTGAGACCAGTAAAGATGGTGGCCCAAAAGGCCCAAAAGGCCCAAAAGGCGAAGCTGGCACTGGAGAGGATCTCTGCCTGATCAGGGCTAGATCTGGTTCAGTGCAAGCTGCCATCTCATCAAAGCCTGTAGTGGATGTGTACTTGTCCATGTCCATGTACCAACTACACTACCCATGTTCACACTGTGCAGAGGGCCACTGTCTTAGTCCCGAGTGTCTCAGTGCATTTCCAGAAAATCATTGCATGCAGCCTATAGTGAGCCACGGCGAATAATAGAGAAAGAGCTCAAAATGTTTAGCGACAGAAGCCGTACAACGGCAATTTCAGGAAATGCACATTTGGTTGGGTAGCACGTCAAAGTACAGGCCAAAACCTCACCCCCTCCTACCCTACCCCACACCGTGCGGGGCACCATTGGATTAGTAACAGGTGTCTGGCGGTCACACCATGGTCGGCACGGGTTAGGTGTTAGCCATAGGGGCAGGACAGGCGGGGAGCACCTTACTTTAAGGTCCAGGAGCTTCCGGTGCGAGTCAGCAGGTTTGGGCTGCGTGCCCAGGCGACAGTTGCCCTTCATAGGGAGCAAGATGACAAAGCACAGGTGGTGTGAGCGCTAGGGGGCTAACATCACAGAGAGTACACCTGAGTACCTGAGTACACACCTGAGAGTACCTGAGTACACCTGGCAGTACACCTGATGACACTTTAGATCATACCTGGGAGTACACCTGGGAGTACACCTGATGACACTTTAGATTACACCTGGGAGAACACCTGGGAGTACACCTGCCGGCCTGTCATGAGCTATGATCAGAGAGACATGTACCACACAGTGTACCATAGAGAGGTAGTTACTGATATGACATCAGTGGGAGCAAAAACGTGACAGTAACTGTGTTTGTGTTTGTGTGGGTGTGTGTGTGTGTTTGTGTGTGTGCGTGCATGCGTGCGTGCACAAATGATGTCTGTGTGTGTGTGTGATGTGGTGCAGGATGCTAGGAAGTCTATCTGACACCTTAAAATGGTCGTGTTTCTGTGTGAATGTGTGCCGGTGTAACAGAGAAATTCACTGGAATAAACAGGGTCTGGTTTTGCTGAGTGCGTCTATTTATGTATGTGTCAGAGTGAGTGTGTGTGTGTGTGTGTGTGTGTGTGTGGGCGTGCGTGTGTGAGTGTGTGTGTGTGTGTGTGTGTGGGCGTGCGTGTCTGCACATGACTACAGTGTGTGTGACAGGGAGGAAAATTAATCAGGAACGTAAACACTGTTTGGATGGTTTATTCATTCCTCATAAAGTGGGCCAGCAGTGATCGATTACAGGTCTGTGGCTGCAGCAGGAGAGGAGAGGAGAGGAGAGGAGAGGAGAGGAGACGAGGGGAGAGGAGAGGAGAGGAGAAGAGGAGAGGAAAGGAAAGGAGAGGAGAGGAGAGGAGAGAATACGAGGGGAGGGGAGAGGAGAGGAAAGAAAAGGAGAGGAGGGGAAAAGAGAGGAGAGGATACGAGAGGAAAGAATGCGAGAGGAGAGGAATGTATACGAGAGGGAAGAATGGGAGAGGAGAGGAGAAGAGAGGAGAGGAAGGGATGTGACGGAGATAAACAGCCTGCACAAGCTCACGTCTGTTCTCAGGCTGCTGCTCTGAAATACACACACAGTGACGTCTGCTGCACGCCATCTATGAGCAGAGATGCGAGAGAAGCACCCAAATATGGCCGACAGGCAGGGGCCATTCACACAGCATCACCAGAGTCGGACGCCAGACTGGGGGTCACTGGGTTCAGTCTGGGGTCCAGTAGGTGCAGAACAGACTCAGAGCTTAGAATTACTCAGATGCAGCTCACGGATCACGTGTCATGGGTCATGTGTCGTAGGTCATGTGTCAGGGTCAACACGTGAAGGGACAGAATATAACACAGGTGTCAAGTGCATCAGCTCAGGGAGACACAAACAGAAGCTGACCACTGGTGCGGGGAGGAGGGGAATACCAAGACAGATGCATCAGGGTTATAAATAATCATCTTCCACCCTCTGTGATCCTCCACCTCCTATTCAGAGAGTGTGCTTTATCCTGCTCTACCTCGCAGAGTCTTGCCCTGGGCATCTGCAACACCATGGTCTAAAACCCAAAGTCAAATATTCTGTCAAAAAGGAAGAAATGTAGAACTAATAAGAGGTTTTTTATTTGAAACATTCTCACGTGTTTCAGGCTTAGAGCAATTTAGCAAGTACCTTGTTTTAGCAAAAGGAACCCTTTCAGTCAATTAAAGAGTTCCTTGTGCGTGAACCCCATGTATACGTTTGCTTCAGAATGAACCAGCTGAAGTTAATGGAGATACTTACGTCACTGACGAGGCTTTTAAAGACCACTAGCTCAGCCTTCAGTCTATCCACCTTCTCATTCAGCTCGTCCTGGATCACCTCAGAGTCCTGCGCAGTCTGGACACACACACACACACACACACACACACACACACATTACTAAAAAGAAACACACACACACAGACCTTGAGACCTACAGACTAAACCCTAAATATAGATAGAGACAGGTGTCTTAAGATACATTTTTAAAAGCACAATCCTAAAGATATCTACCGACACAGATACATTTTTATGTAAACACACCAGTAGAAACAGATGCAAGTCTGGAAACACAACAACAAACACAGATCTAGGGATACAGACATACACAGGAACACACACACACACACACAAAACACACAAACAAACGCACACACACACTATAGACTAATGGACAAATGCGTTGTTTACACAGCCCTATCTATACACAAATGTATAAACACAGACACACAGGAACAACCGTCACGGAAACACAAGGCCACAAACACTCCCTTAGCAACAGTGACAACATAAACACAGAAAGACGGGGATGAATAGCACAGATGAATTCTTTAATGAACAAACCACACATGTCAGCACAGAATGATGTTTTTTATCAATGGATGATCCCCACTGTGGTCCAAAACCCATCAGCTGGGTCTGCAGAAACTACTTGGAACAGATTAAGCTCTGATATGGCACGGATTTGCCAATGATCTGGCAGATCTACGTCAGAACAAGGCAAGATCAAATCCACATTCAGCTCCTATGTGGTTCCTTAACTTTCAAAAATGGCCCACATCCTACAAGCCTTAGTGCTTTTGATGCATACTTCATATGCTTTTCAGGTGGTCACTACACATCTATCATTGACTACATCAGGCAAGTGTCCAGTACTTCTCATGTTGCTTCTGAGACATCGGTAAAACAATCACCAGAAATGATGAATCAATAACAGATCAATAGATCCTGTGCATCTCAAATCAGATTAAAAAATAGACATACAGAATGTAACCTATAACCAAGTTAACGCATCCCTCAATCCAAGGTCAACCCAAATTTCGCTGACGTCATATTCCATCATGCCTGATGGTGAAGGTTAAAGAGAATCCATACGTGGTTTTGTGCTAAATGTAAGCGTTAAATCCATACGTGTGTTTTGTGCAAACTGTAATCGTTAAATCCATACGTGCGTTTTGTGCAAAATGTAAGCGTTAAATCCATATGTGTGTTTTGTGCTAAATGTAAGCGTTAAATCCATACGTGGTTTTTGTGCAAAATGTAAGCGTTTCTCTTGAACACACCAGGGCCCTCTCTGGGGACTGTGCTCTTCTGCTGACCCCTAATCCACAGCAAACACGGGCGCTGCCATCTATCGATCTCTGCCCACAGCACAGTGACACGCTGGCTCCGAGTGCTTACATGCCACGTGGCGCCGGCTCTAGAATGGATGTAACCCTGACCCGGTGCAGACCCGTGCACGATCCGGACGCGTCAGCTTCTATCTGCGCTCATCTCATCTGACTCATGCGCTTGTGTGTGCTTCAAAACACACACACACACACACACACACACACACACCTATACACACTGATGCAGCATCAAAGGACAAAATGAGAGGACAACTGTCACAGGGGACTGACATCCAGGTCAGAGCTGAGTAGAGATCATGCAACACACACACCAATCTGGAGCAGATCTGGGGGTTATTTAGTAACACAGACAGCAATCTGGAGCAGATCTGGGGGTTATTTAGTAACACACACACCAATCTGGAGCAGATCTGGGGGTTATTTAGTAACACACACACCAATCTGGAGCAGATCTGGGGGTTATTTCGTAACACACACGCCAATCTGGAGCAGATCTTGGGGGTTATTTAGTTGTTTTTCACTATTGCAGGATGTCACTCTGTTTAGATGTTCATCTTTCCCACCAAAACCAAAATCTGTGGTCAAACTCTAAACGAAGCCTGAACTGGATTACAGTTGGGGCTAAAATAAAAGCTGAAGATGACCTCCAATCACATGCTAGTGCCTTAAGCCCAATTCATGGTGGTCCGTTTACGCAGACACGGAGAACCCTCTCCGTCGTTGCAAACCATCTCTGAGCACCTCTCCGTGGCCTGACGTGCACCTCCCAAATTTTGTAACTATCAGTTGAAATGACGGAGAGCCCACGGAGACCCCAGGGCTGTGATTTGTCCAACCTATTATGTTTACCTTGTGAGTAGTAGCATGCTAACATTAGATAGCTGGCTCAGACACCTCGCAAATCTCCTCAGATGTATTTTTCAGTTACAATAACAGGGTTTTTACATTGCAGTGTCTATTTCTTAGTAACTTTTAAAAAATCTAAGCAAAAAAAAAGTCAAACAAACAACTTTTATCGCTGTTTACCTTGTGGGTAGTAGCATGCTTACATTAGGTAGCTGGCTCAGACCCCTCGCAAATCCCCTCAGATGTATTGTATTTTTCAATACAATAACGGGTTTTTTTTGCACAGTGTCTATTTCTCGGTAACTTTTAAAAAAGTCAAACAAACAACTTCTATGTACAAATACGACCATCTACGGAGTTTGGTCCGCCATCTTTTTTTGTATTGCTTTGCGACACCCACCAACCGACGGAGAACTATAAATGTTCACAAGTCCGTCAAAGCAACTGCCTGACCACGCAGTCGTAGAAGTATAACGGCACCTCAAGAGCTTAAAATAAGTTCCTAACCAACCCTTTAAAAAAGTACTACATTAGAATCATCCTTTCCTAAATCCATATAATACACTAAAGTTACAGTATTAAAAACACACCAAACACTATCCACTCCACCAACTTAACTTAACGTTTACTAAGATGACATTTCCCTCCTGATTGATTTGTTTGGTCAGAGAGATGAGTGTGTGAAGGTGAGTTTACCTCCTGCAGCGTCTCCACCATAGACTCCATCTGTTCTCGTCTATACAGCTCCTCTTCCCATCTGCAACACACACACACAAAGACACACACACACACACACACACACACACACACACACACACACACACACACACACACACACACACACACACACACACACACACAAACAGAGTCAGAGAAGATTAGGTGGGTGTGTAGCCCCAGCACACCCAGTGGCTCCTTAGTAAATTACAAACACAACATGAGCTTAAAATATGAGAGGACGGGCATCAGTCTGATTGCGTGCAACAATTACAAACACAGAAATACTGTACATGTGCTGGTACATTCATCTATTTTAAGCCTACTTATGACACAGTGGGTATTTCAGCCATTTGAGACACTAATCTACACCTCAACCCAACACACAGACACACGCACGCACACACACACACACACACACACACACACACACACACACACACACACACACACACACACACAGACATCTGCTGTCAGAAGGGGGTTAGGCCTGAAACTCAACCCAGGACAAACTTTCTCAGGTCAGAGAGGTTCCACACTCAGGAGGCCTCTTTATAAAGAACTTCATGTTCCTTTCTTCAACAGCAGTCCACAGCCTGCAACCATGAACCCAAATATACCTCAAATATCAATGGAATAGTCCTGTACATCAAATAGTTTACTAAATGCGCATAACTGTCAGCAACTGAGGAGTTTGACTGCTGCCCTGTGAAGTGGGTTACTTATTTCTATGGAGTTAGATTTGTTTCATAATTCACAAACAAACGAAACGCGATTCAAACAAACGAAACGCGAGTCAGGAACTAACGAAACGCGATTCAAACGAACGAAACGCGATTCACAAATGTGATTTGTGATTCACAAACAAACGAAACGCCATTCACAAATGTATTTCATGATTCACAAATGCATTTTGTAATTCACAAAAAAATGACCCCATGACATTTGTTTGGAACCTGACGAACACGAGTTACAAATCCCTGCATTCGTCTGTGTGGATTTTTGGAACTTTCCTAACTTTCCAGTTATGTCATTGCAAATGCATATACGTACAGAGCAGTGTGTGTGTGTGTGTGTGTGTGTGTGTGTGTGTGTGTGTGTTTGTGTGTGTGTGTGTGTATGTGTGTGTGTGTGTGTGTGTGTGTGTGTGTAAAGTTGAATACCAACCGGTGCTACCCAGTTATGTCATTGCAAATGCATATACGTACAGAGCAGTTGAGGAGTAACTAGTTGCATTACAGTTCCTGAGAAAAGTTTTGGTGATTACAAAGGGGTTACATCCAGGGTAACTACTAATCTGTAACCCATTACATTTCAAAAGTTACCTTCCCAACCCTGCACATACACAGACAAAGAGACATATTTCCTTCTTAATCAATCAATCAATCAATCAATCAATCATTCATTCATTCATTCATTCATTCATTCATTCATTCATTGACTCATCCAAACCGTCCATGGTTTGGACTTGACCTGCTGAATATGAGTGGGATGTAACAAGAGTAGCAGCATGTGCCTCTCCATCACCGTACCACACACACACACACACGTCACCCTAACAGCTGCTTCACCCATATCAGCCTTGCACGTCACCCTAACAGCTGCATCGCCCAGCCGGGCCCTGCACGTACACAGCAGACCACTGTGGATTGAGCCGCTCCAGGGTGATCTGGAATCAATGCACTGATTCTGTATCCGATAACGGCCAAATCCACATCACGATAGAAACCAGTTCCTCTATTACAGCTATATGGACAGAGAACGGCCCACTCACTGATTGGATCTGGCCTGATCACACACACACACACACACACACACACACACGGCGAGTGTGTGGGTCTGGCGTTAGCTGCTAGATGCTCTCTGGGCTGCTATCTGGGCACTGGGTAGTTCACTCTCTACTGTACTGTGCCAGATCAAGGCCTGACCCAGTCCAGCTCTGAAAATCATTCAAACCATCTGCCCACATATCAGCTGACACTGAGACTATATTCACACTAAGCTGTGTAAATCTCAAAACACAGATTTTATGTAAAAACGTACTCCATCTACACTACCGTTTTCGTACCGTTTTCCAAATATAAGTCACTAAATGGTGCTGAATATAATAAACCTGGTAGGCCTGGAGATAACAGGAGCTGGTTAGTTAGTGGAGCCCAGAGTTGAAACTAAACAGGGTGAGATGGCTTTTAGCCGTTATGCTGCCCACTGCTGGAACCAGCTCCCCATGGGGATCAGATCTGCCCCAACCCCAACGAAGCTAAAAACTGCCTGGTTTTCCATTGCCTTCAATGAATCAGTTGACTGTTGTGTGTGAGTTTGTAACGCAGAAACACCATAGAAGGGTTTGTTGTTGGTGGTGTCTGGAGCACAAACCTTCGTCAGTGTCATACTGATACGTCATAGTTTCTGAAAGTCCACACTACAACTCGAACCTGGCGTTTCCAAATTCATTCACCTCAGAGAGCTTTTTCAAAAAGTATCATTTTCAGTGGAGGAAACCGCTGTTTTTAGTGTGGACGGAAGATCTAAACGCACCAGGGTTAGTGTGGACAGGACCCGAAGCTGACCTGAGCCTTATCGGACTTGTTCTAGGGTCAGCTGCTATCCCGGTGCAACCTCTGGCCCAGTTCTAGCCCTGGTTCGGTCCACAGTCAGCAGTTGCCTGAGCACGCTCTCCAGTCCGGCTCTGGGCTGCTCCACAGTCTAGTCTGCTCTATGGAACCAGCGGCTGAGTTCACCTCAGTATTCCCCTGAGCATGCAGACTCCCAGAGCGGCTGAGTTCACCTCAGTATTCCCCTGAGCATGCAGACTCCCAGAGCAGACCGCTGTGGCAGAATTACTTTATTAGCTTTAATGGCCGCCGAAGAATAAGAGTGGGAGTAAATAGATGAATGACCCCCTCGTAGAGAGTAAGAATGAGAAACAGCATCGTTAAAAACGCTAGGCTAGGTTTCAGTTCCTCTGAGGCCTGGGAAGCAGAAGGCAAACAATAAGACTCATTATACACAAATCAAGGTTTAATGGGGACTCCAGAATAGTCCTAGCATATGATGGCTAGTCCTTAAAAAGTGTAAAAAGACTGGCATGAGTGTGTCTGAGAGGAAATAGAAGATTATTTTGAGGCTCACAAGGCTGATCATGCTGGAGGGCAGATTAAAGTTCATGATTAGTCAAACACAAGGCACTTCAGATATGTTCATGCTTGAAATGACCTGTTGATCAGCTGACAGAGAGACAGCACTTTATGTGTGGTAAATAATCTATTACAGCATCTATCAGATTACAGGCGTCTCTTTAACCTTTCGAGGAGATTGATTAGACAGGCATCTCCTCAACATTTCTGTAAATTGTGTGATTTCTGGTTGATCACTCCCAATTTCTATGGCAACCAGGGATCACAGCGAGCAACTAAAATAACTGGAGAAGCTGGAGAGCACATGTCCATTAAACCCCTCCCCAGAGTTAACACACACACACACACACACACACACACACACACGTAGCACAACAAACATACTTAGCACCTCCAGACACTCTAACTACTCTACATGTTTCTTTTCTGACAGACATATTGTCTTGTTAGTGTTTTCAGATTTCTCATGAGGCCTGACTCACTGTAAAACCTCACAGGCTGCAGTGCGTGTGTGTGAGTGTGTGTGTGTGTGTGTACTGTGACTGAGCCACTGCCGCTGAAACTGCTGCTGCTGCTTTTCTGCCGAAGAGAAGCAGCTTGACACACACACACACACACACACACACATACCACCCACCACCCACACCACCCATACACAGACAGAGCTGCCGCAGAATTCCAAAGGTCACCAGAGTTCATTCCTGCTCCACTAAACCCTGCAGACATAGCCAATCACCACAAAGCCCTGCACTACGCATCACTTCCTGCGAGGACAGCCAGTGATAAAACCCCTACATGCTGAGAGGACAGAGAGCAGCAGACACAGAGAGAGGGACGGGACATGTTCAGGAAGAGCATCCGTGAGGTACTGTAGCCTGACTGCTTGGATAATCAGGCAAACATATGGGCTGGGATTTACACCTGGACACCTGCACACCACACTAGATTAGCATTCTTCTTGAAGTTTCAATGACACATCCTTGATCTAATCACACTTTCATTCATCATTAAGACTGAGGCAGGCTAAACAGGAACTTGAAACCCTACTCCTGGGTACGCTTTACACTCCTCATCTTCTGTCTATCCCTCCTTCAAAGCACACCTGTTTGAAGTCAGCATAGCCTAACTACAATGCTCTCTATCAGTTATGCTAATCACATTCAGCTAATGCTCAACTAATCAGAGTGCAGTGCAGTGCAGGGGGCGGGGGGTGGGGGCGGCATGACATATTTCAGTCTCATATTTCAGGACCAATGTCAGCACCACTTATGACGGCTGTTTGACTCTGTAACCTGTAGACCTGGGGCAATGTTTTTCAACACAATATTATCGCGAAAAACAGCGGTGCCAAGTATCAACAATAATTATTAGCTTGTGTTACAATGTTATGACTTTATTCTGTCATAATTCCCACCCCTAGAATCCTGCCACTTAGAGCCACGCTTTCACAGGGTAAAACAATTTACTTATCAACTTTAAAGCAACACTATGCAACAATTTGCCACTTTTTGAGGTATGTTTTGTTATTAGCAACTACTTTTGGTATCATCATTATTATTTTTGATGGAATATGGTCATGTGACCAACAGATCAAAACCCCTGTCATTCCTACTTGCCATCCCGGCCATGCACTGTGTAGTTCGGTAGTTTGGGTCGGAACATCCCGCAAAAATGTAAGAAAAGCCCTCACAGACTGTCAACAATGTCAATAAAAGACAATAGTAAGAAAGTTAGCCTGGTTTTATCAGTGCCAACTGGGCTGTTTGCAGGGCAGGGTTTTTCCTGCATAGAGAAAATGTGGGCGCGCGCTTAAGCCCTTTTCCCGAGCGCCTACGACAAATCCCGAGCGCCTAAGGCAAAAAAAAAGCTGTAATTTATGACGCAATTCAGCTTAATGGTGTTTTGAGCCCTCACCGTCGACTTCAAGGCAGCAGCTGCCTGGAAGGCGCATCCCGCCTCCTGAGCTAATCATTGAACAGAGGCTTCTCCAAGCTTGCCAGTTTAGAGAAGACGTTGGTTTGAATTTGAGATTTGAGCAAGCAACTTAATGTAGCTAGCTTTTAACTGTTTTAAACCAAGGCACTTTACTTCAAAAATGTTGTTTTCAACCTGCTTACAAATCTGGTTAAAACAACTAGTGAAGGTGTTTTAGAATCATATTAATGCCATATACAATAACTGACTTTATGTTAACACCACTAATTCATGTTAGCTGTCTAATTATTTAGCGCAATGCTAGCATGAATCTACCGTAATTAGATTTTTAACCAAGTGTAGACAACTGCTAGCTAGCTGCTTTTGCAAATTCAAACAAACGTCTTCTCTAAAGTGGCAAGCTAGGAGCGCCTTCCAGGCAGCTGCCGCCTTGAAGTCGACGGTGAGGGCTCAAAACACCATTAAGCCACAATTCATCACGCGTGCAATGCATTACAGCGAATATGTTCTCAATAGTATGTTTCAAGTATAGGCAACAGCCGAACCCTCGTTCTGTTTTGATCAATAGTAATCGAGTTCATAAGCGTGTCTTCTTGTCTGATCAATACGCAACTGTGAGGTGCGCGAATGGACAGAGCGGCTAGCTGCCAATCACTCAATTACTCAACTTGCGTATGCATCCTGACTTCATCAGTCGGCGGTGATTTTGAGCATTACATTCCATTTTCAGTATTCATGGCTTTCAATGTATTAAAATATCTGCTATGTTGAGGACCTACACAGGTGTAGGCTATTATTTGATTTGTCTACCCGTTTGAACGAGTACCAGTAGACCGCGGGGCCTCGGGAGAGGCAGACAACCGCATTGGTTTACCAATGAAAGCTCAGCTCGTTCTGAGGAGAGCGGATAGATTTGTGTGCATCTCGAATATAATAATATTAATATTGTCATTGATAAACCGGTGCGGTTGTAAACTGTCGTTCCGCTGCGAGGGCCAGCCCGACGTGCCCGAATACACCTGTACAAATGCAAATTAAATTTCCTCCAGTGGCGGTTCTAGACCATTTTTACTAGGGGGGCCAAGGAGGGGCCAGTGTTTAACCACAGGGGCACATACAAATTATAAGATTTTTGTAACCAATAGTAGCTAGGTAGTCATATATAATAATATATAGTAATAATATAATTATAATAGTATTGTTTTCTGTTTATAGTTTCTTCAAATTTAGACTTTTTAAATGTAGTATTTCCTAATTCTAGTGGTTGGTTAGCTGGCGAACAGTCATGACAGACAACGAACATGTCATACAAAATTGCTCCACCAGAAATGTCGGGCTAAAATCGCCACTGCTATTCATACTAAAATCTAAGCATGTGCTTTTTTATGTGATGTCTCCTTTAGGATTTGTTTTTGGCGTTGATACAATCGTGAATAATTACTGTGTCTTATCAAATCTAAACTCTCCTGAGCAAGCTAGCAAGTATTAGAGTGCGCCGCTTTAATTTACCCGTGTAGAACGTTGCGTCGCATTAGTTCTGCTTTTGGCGCTCGGGTGTAAAATCATAATAAATTCATAATTTTTGTATTTGGTCGGCACGGGGTGGCCACAGGGGTGGCCAGGGATATGTCTACGGGGGCACGGGCCACCCCAGGCCTCCGTGTAGAACCGCCACTGATTTCCACTCAAAATACTGACAAAAGTTTGATTAACGATTTCCAACGCAGCCTCCATTGGTGCGCCAATAGAAGTTAAACACACTATTAAACATATTTGTGGACAGTTTTAATAATAAAAACAAAAATAATTGTGTGTAGGTTTGTATAATAAAAATGAATAGTAATAATAGATAAACTTGAATTTCATAATTTGTGTGTTCCATTTCTGACCACTGGTTAGTTCTAGATTCTATTGATATACATTTCAGTAGTTTGCATATATATGTAAAGAGGTAAACCTTAATAATCTTTGAACCTAACATGATAGCACCATGGGGCTTGGACTATTGTCAATCTATTAGCCTATCTATTTTAATCTAAAGTGGAAGCAAAATGATTTCCTCAAGCATAGCCTCCATTATTTATGAAATGGTAAAAAAAAAATAATACATAGATGTCTGCTAATAAGGTGACTAGGTAACACAGGCTGTGCACGCATTTTTTTTTTTGGAGCACCGAAGACCCATTTTGACCCAGGAAAAACCCTGCAGGGCTTTTACATGCTTTCAGATAGGTAGCCCGCTAGTTTTGGACCACATTCCCCCATGATTTTCCCAGATATATATAGCTTCATAAGAATGGCATGTTTTTAGCATGTGTTTATCATTGAGCATAGTCTAAGAAGACATATACATTATTAAGAGACATTATTACATTATCGCCAGGGTGCCTTAGACTATGCCTTGGATTACTGGCAAATCTAGAACATGAGACAAACCCCCGAAGATAACCAAACATTACTTTCATAACACACACAACTGGTAAGGCTTACTTTATGAAGGAAGCAATGTCATAGAGTAACAAGTACTGCTGATAAGCTTAGTCTTCTGCTAATAAAAGCAGTATTAATTAAAGCAAGGTCTATCCTCATTGAGAAGATTGGGCCTCGTTCTCAAACATTTTCTGAAGTGTCTTCTGAAATGTTTTCTTACTGACTTCGGAAGACCAACGTTACAAAAGATCTCCGCCTGATTCATGAACGCCTGAAAATGGGTTCTTACACAGCCGAAGTGTTCTCAGCTGTGCTCCCCCGAATGAGGATTCTTAAATTGAACACGGGTTCTCATGCACCTGGATTTGCATACATACACGCCCCCAGCTCCTTATAAGGGCACGCAACCATAGTGACGTGTGCAGTCAGAATCGACAGAATCCACTCGAAAGCGACAGTCATGTCAAAGCGGAAAGCGAGAACCGGTCGAGTAAACGCAGACATAACTTCACCGGTGTAGAGGTGGAGGTACTGTTGCAGAATGTAGATGTGTCCATTCTATTCCACTATGGCTATATCCACGCGATTGAGTTTAGTGCTTATTTATTTATTCACCTACATTTGCAGTGTTCGTGTAGTGCTTTTATTTATGTTAGGACATCACGATGCCTCGTAGAATCATGACTATAAATGTGAAACGTAATTCTTAATGAATAACAATATCTTTAAAGGTCAAAAATGGTCTAAGATCTATCCAAAGACTAACCCCTTCAGAGAGGTTTCTAGTAGAGGACAATATATTGCTTCCGGGTCACACAGAGGTCACAGTAGCACTGACTCTCTGGGAGCCCTTTAAGGTCATCACTGAGGCCTGTGCTGCATCTGAGAGCTTCCTCTGTCTGGAATGACAACAAACCCCAGACATAGACAACACCTCTCAGCACAGGAATGCAGTCTGGAGCAGTGACTCAGCTTAAAAGGACTGCGGGACGGCACACTTTCGCCTTTTGTTGGAGACGTAAACAGGCACAGTCACCTTAGAAGGGCAGACAAGGAAATGCCTGTGAACCTGCTCACAACTCATCTCCATAAAACACACACACACACACACACACACACACACACACACACACACACACACACACACACACACACACACACACACACACACACACACACACACACACACACACACACACACACACACACACACACACACACACACACACACACACACACCATCCCATTCCAGAGGCATCTGCTGCATGCTGATCTGCACAGATGCCCCGGCCTAAAAGGGCTCCAGGTTGTTCATCCCTCCATGACATCACTTTAGACCACATGATGAGGCTCATGAGGAATTCATTTATTAAACAACAAGATGGAAACGTTTTCACTGAATCAGTTACATTACAATGACTCCTTAATTGGACATCATAGCCCATTGTTCAAGCAAAGAAGTTATTTAAGTTAAAATACGATTGAAAAGACAAGAGCCATAAATAAATTACTAGGTAATTTCAATACTCCAAGGCCCACTAATGAACCAGTACTGATTGTGTAGGGAGAGCATATGGAAGCACTAGAGGCAGTAGAGGATGAGAGGAGGATGACTCCACAGCTCTCCCACAGCATACATTACACAAACAATGAAATATGAGCAGATACACAAACATACAAACAAGCACAGGCACACTCAAACACATAACACACACACACCCACACACACACACACACGCACCAATTAAGTGAGATTTTAAGATGCAGACAGGTACCACACCCCCCCCCCCAGCCCTAACTGGTCCATTCCTCCAGCTCCCTTTCCTCACTGTTTTAAGGGAAGCTTAATGCTCAGTGTAACTCAGCAAAGTGTCTGACGCAGGGTTTTATTCACAGAAGGCACACACGCACACGCACAGACACAGGCGCGCGTGTGCACACACACACACACACACACGCACACACGCACACACACAGACACACACGCACCCTCACACAGCTGAGAACAAACCAAAGTCATATGACAAACCCGAAAGACACTCTGACATTCTGTGGGATAATTATTGTCTGTAGACACTCAGTAGTGAATCACACAAACACACAGCCATACACACACACACACACAACTCAGTAGTGAATCACACAAACACACAGCCATACACACACACACACACACACAACTCAGTAGTGAATCACACAAACACACACACACAAACACACAGCCATACACACACAACCCACTGTAGCCACTGAGAAACAACTATTTGAAAGACACTCGGACGTTCAGCAGGATAACAATTCTCTGCAATGCTTCAGTGGTCTCTCTCTCTCTCTCTCTCTCTCACACACACACACACACACACACACACTCTGACTCTGACTCTGAGAATAAACCCTACAAAAGAATTCAAATCATTGTGACGTTTAACAGGACAAGAGTTTTTTGTAGTATTTGAGAGGTGAGTGACTCTGCTCTGGATGTGATATTAAAGAGGCTGTGCTCTGGATGACAGAGAGCCCAGCCCAGAGCCTGCTCCATATGTCGCTGCTTAACACCAGCAGTCTGACACTTACACTGCTGTCTCTCTCTCTCTCACTCACTCACTCACTCACTCACTCACTCACTCACTCACTCACTCACTCACTCACTCACGCACGCACTCACGCACTCACTCACGCACTCACGCACTCACTCACTCACTCACTCACTCACTCACTCACTCACTCACTCACTCACGCACGCACGCACGCACGCACGCACGCACGCACGCACGCACGCACGCACGCACGCACGTTAAACACATACACAGATGCCACACACACACTCAAGGAGCCACATATACAGATGCACACACACACATATACACATAAGCGCACACACACACACACACACACTGAAGTGCCATCTGCTATGTGAATCTGTGTTTGCTGAAAAAATGACCCCCAAACATAATTTTTATTCTACTGAGTGAATATGAATTAATATGGCCTGCCAAACACAAGACACTAAATAGTCATAGTCATGTGATCCAGAGACATGAATCGATGCACAAAAATGCAGCATCTTCAACTGAACAAGATAAAGGCTGGGAGTGTGTGTGTGTGTGTGTGTGTGTGTGTGTGTGTGTGTGTGTGTGTGTGTGTGTGTGTGTGTGTGTGTCTGCCTTGTTGTTGCAGGACTGAATAATGAATGTGAAAGCGACCGGAGAAGACACACCCTTCCAGGCACCACTCCCAAACTGCCTCTTTGCACAACTAGTGACATGTGCTGACAGACCACCCCAAGGAGTGGCACAGGCGCGCGCACACAGGCACAGACACACAAAGACAGAGACACAGAGACACAGAGACACACATACACAGACACACACAGACACACACACAGACACAGAGAGAGGATACACATACATATACAAGCATACATGCATATAAACACACAGCGGCCCACACCCAAACGCCTCACTCACACACCTAAATAAACTCATGAGGCATCCACAATCAAATGTGTTTGTTGGCTGCAGAGACCCTTCCCATAATGCCCCCTGATTTTACCCCACCCACATGAGGCGGGGCTGAGTGGGTTGAGTGGGTTCCTCTGCAGGAAAACTGCCAGGGCTCCAAGGGGGGTTTCAGACAGGGTTATTGACCCTGAACCATTAAAATGATCTGTGTGTGTGTGTGTCTGTGTGTGTGTCTCTCTGTGTGTGTGTGTGTGTGTGTGTGTGTGTGTGTGTGTGTGTGTGTGTGTGTGTGTGTGTGTGTGTGTGTGTGTGTGTGTGCGCGTGTGTGTGTGTGCACCTGTGATCTATGAGGTCTGAGCTGTGAGTGATGTGTTAATGAGGAAGGGGGCAGAGCGAGGTGTGTGTGTGTGCATGTGTGTGTGTGTGCATGTGTGTGTGTGTGTGTGTGTGTGTGCATGTATACATGCGTGTGCATGTGTGTGCGTGTGCGTGTGTGTGTGTCTAGCCCCCCTCTTCCTCCTTGGCTGCTGGGGTCTGCAGTTGAGCTCTGATTAGATTTTCTTCCCTCTCCTCGTCTCATTTCCTACCCTCCATCCTTTCTTCTCTTCATCCCTCTCTCCATCTAGCTGTCTTTCTCTCCCCCTCACTCTCTTCATCCTGTTCATCACCGTCTCTCCTTCCTCACTCTCTCATCCTCTTCTTTCTCAATCGACTGCTCTTTCTCTCGCCATCTTCCCTTTTCCTTCCTCTCCCCCTCCTTATCTCTCATCTTCTCTCTCTCTCTTCACCACTTTCTGTTCTCCCTCTATATTCTTCTCATCCCTTCTTCCTCTCTTCTCCACTGCTCTTTCTCTCGCCATCTTCCCTCTTCCCTCCTTATCTCTCATCTTCTCTCTCTCTTCACCACTTTCTGTTCTCCTCTATATTCTTCTCATCCCTTCTTCCTCTCTTCTCCACTGCTCTTTCTCCCTCTTCTCTCTTTCCTTCCTTCCTCCCCATCCCCCTCTGTCTCCTGGAAACATCCTAGAGTTACACTTTACTCCCAGCACCTGATATGGACAGACAACACGCCTGCCACATTCACTCCATCACTCAGTCAGCATCATCAGTCATGCCATGTCACACACACACACACACACACACACACACACACACACACACAGCTCCATCCTCTTTCTGGAGTCTTTTTCAGACTTACACGTACACACGCACACACACACCCACACACACACACACAGAGCCCCTGTTTCACAGCGACCACACCAGTTAAGAGGAATTCAATACTAAGGATGGTGTCGATAGATAGTATAAACACAATTTAACACAAATTATTAATGCAGAAAATACTAATGGATGGGTCAGATGGCTTAAAGTGGTGAACGGCTAAACGATCCTACACAAGATACATTTGTTTTTCCCACTTTAATTAGCTATTTAGAAGATCTCAAGTAAGTGTATTTATTTCAGATAAATTTCCATGTTTACATGTTCCTTGTTAAATAGCACCAACTGCTTGCTTATTATGATAAAGAAATAAATACCTTATCTTAAACCAGCACTGAGTCATTCATTCATTCATTCATGCATTCATTCACGTATATACAGTATATATTATTTCATTCATTTCTGCATTCCTTTATTCAGTCAGGTCTGTTTGCTATTCTATGCTGGTATGAATGAACAGACTCTCCCAGGCCTCTCACAGATGTGTCACAGCCTTTAGCTGGGTCTCATGTGTCTGTCAGTGAGAAGCCTCCCCTGATGACTGCACTTCCTGGGGAGGTAGACCACACTCAGAAGTACAGCTCTTCAAATAGAGGAGGCCAAAATAGCCCTGAACCTCACAGATATCAATAACCCTCAAGCACAGCACGGAGGGCTCCAGGAGCAGGAGTGCGTGTCTGTGTGTCTGTGTGCGTGCGTGTGTGTGTGTGCGTGTGCGTGTGTGTGTGTGCGTGTGTGTGTGTGGCGGGTACGCCCTGGCGATCAGCTCAAACCACAATACCTCTGTGGTGTTTCTGATGTATTTAACACTTTCTCTACACTCATCTGACTCTCATTCTTCATACTGAGACCACCATTGTCTCTACAGGGTTATTTTAGTATGAGGAGGTGAAAGTGGACATTTTAACTATGTCCTTAAGCAACAACTACTTTTATGGTTCTGATGTTAACTTACTTTTATGTTTCTGATGTTAACTTACTTTTATGTTTCTGATGTAAATTCATTTGTGACATCTAAGCAATTCCAACCCACGTGAATAGCTAATCAATTGCACCCTCGCCTCGCCTCAGCTCACGCCTGCAAGAGGATTAGCTCACTAAGCTGGAAGGTCAGAGCTGCGGTGGCCCAATCAGATCTACTTTTCTCAGGACTAACTCTCACCTGCCCAGCTGGTCAAGGAGTTCACACTCAGAAAAACAACTCAATTTAACTGGATCCTACAGTGCCATTACTAACACACGCGGTCTTAAAGTGCTTTGCAATGGCCAACACCTGAATCCTCAAGAGCAAGAACAGGGTGACGGGGGCAAGAGCCAGTCTGGTAGGGGGACAGAAAGAGAGGGGTGGGGTACAGGGGTGGGTGTAGGGGGGGGGGGGGGATTGGGAGGTAAGGCTGGAGAATCAAGAGGCAAGCAGATATATTCATACACAGACTCAACAGGCAAAAACATTTAGCTAATTTACTCAGAGAGGCTGGATCTCGAAATGAAACTGGGGTGGACGTGTTCCGGAATCAACTACCATTTGGGTTGTCATGGTAACGACAGGACATAAACTAAACAGAATGGAATGTCACATTCTATTGCTTTTGTGTGCATTTAGTGCATGACACCCCTTTAAGACCTAACTGTGGACACTATTCAAATGCATTTCCTCTTTGAGTACAAAAACAGTCAATTCATCTGTCTTTCTCAACGCTTAAACCATTATGTGTTGAAAGGGTATAATTTGCCTTTCGTACATGCCTTATGTATAATTTGAGATATGATTTATGGCCTGAGTTGGATTACAAGGCTTACCACTGAGACAGCACATATAGGAACATTTAAGAGTGTGATGAATGGATGCTCTGACAGGGATTGTGTGTTGTGCGGTGTTGTGTTGTGTTGTTTTGTGTCGTGTTGTGTTGTGTCGTGTAAGGGAGTGTTTTCTATCTGTCTGGAGCTATATGACATGAAGATTCCTGATGGGACATGTTCATTTCTAAAGTCCCTCACAAAAGGCCAGGCTTTGAAGAGGATCATGTTCGGTGTTGCATTGTGTTGTGTTCTAAGTGCTACGTGAAGCTACATGTTTTATGGTCCCTCACAGAGGCCAAGGATGATGCATGACAGCGTCTCATCTTTCAGAGACCCAACCCAACACAAAGCCCTGAACTCTCATTCACTACCACACACACACACACACACACACACACACACACACACAGATACACACACACACACACACACACGCACAGACAAATATACACACAGACATACACACACAGCACACACAGACAAATATACACAGTCACACACACACAGCACACACAAAGAAACATATACACGCAGACCCACATCAGAGCACACAAAGAAACATACACGCAGACACATACACACAGCCAAACATACATGCAGACACACACACACACACACACACACCCACACACAGGAGGTATAGGCATCAGGACACACTGACACACTCATGAGGTCCTGCACCAGTTGGCTTCTGTTCTGGCCTGGCCGACAGGCCGACACACACAAGGTAGTCAGGTGAGGGAACGGACACACACACACCTGCACAGACAAATGCAACATACACACAAACACACAAACATAGTAACAGTCACACCGCCACACACACCTGCACAGACAAACGCAACATACACACAAACACACAAACACACAAACACACAAACATAGTAACAGTCACACCGCCACACACACCTGCACAGACAAATGCAACATACACACAAACATAGAAACAGGCACACCGCCACACACACCTGCACAGACAAATGCAACATACATACAAACACACAAACATAGTAACAGTCACACCGCCACACACACCTGCACAGACAAATGCAACATACACACAAACACACAAACATAGAAACAGTCACACCGCCACACACACCTGCACAGACAAATGCAACGTACACACAAACACACAAACATAGTAACAGTCACACCGCCACACACACCTGCACAGATAAATGCAACGTACACACAAACACACAAACATAGTAACAGTCACACCGCCACACACACCTGCACAGACAAACACAACATATACACAAACACACACACAAACATAGAAACAGTCACACCGCCACACACACCTGCACAGACAAACACAACATATACACAAACACACACACACAAACATAGAAACAGTCACATCGCCACAAACACACACACATACACCCACACAGACAGAAACCCATGAGAAAGAAACATAAGTGATAGACAGGGAGAAAGAGATAACACTGTTGGTGTGTAAGGACACACACACACACACACACACACACACACACACACCAACGTCCAGCTTATGTCTTTTCCCCAACATCCCTTCTTCTGCAGCTCCACCTCCTTACACCACCCAGTTGCCTCCAGCGTGGGAGTAAACATCATCTCCGTCAGCACTGTACTAATCATTATCTCATCTCTCACCAGCCAACAGCCCTGACCCTCTAGTGCCCTGTCCACCTACACACACACACACACACACACACAATCCTACACATCACAACGTACACATTCACACACACACACACACACACACACACACAATCCTACACATGACAACATACACATTCAAGCACTCATACACACACACACACTCCTACACATAACAACATACACATTCACTCACAAACACACACACACACACACACACACACACACAATCCTAAACATGACAACATACACATTCAAACACTCCTACACACACACACACACTCCTACATATAACAACATACACATTCACACACTCCTACACACACACACACACACAAACACATACAATCCTACACATGACAACATACACATTCAAACACTCCTACACACACACACACTCCTACATATAACAACATACACATTCAAACACTCCTACACACACACACACTCCTACATATAACAACATACACATTCACACACTCCTACACACACACACACAACAAAAACACACAAAATAGTAACCCCCTAAGGGGAAGAGCACAAACCGCTAAGCAGGGTACCATGGCAACACCCAGGGACATGTGGCTACGCCTCTGCCAGTAACACACAGGTGTGTCTGGACAGACAGGTGGGGCTGCGTGTTGACACACACTGACGCTCCGCCAGGGATGATCAAAGAGAGGCTCGGGAAGAGAGAGAACACTTAATTGTTTTTAATAGCAACTGTAATAGTCCGGGAACGGCGTGTTCTGAGCGGATAAATGCACATGGATGTCAACAGCAGGGCCGGGGGGTATGGGGAATTAAAGCCTTGGACAAACCACAGTAATCCCCACCCAGAGATGAGTGTTTCTCCTGCGTCTGCAGTTTTTGTTAGGGCGCTGAGGGGGCTGGCTGCAGCTCATTCAACTTGCCTGAGTGAATAAAAAGACACTGAAACAAACACACACACACACACACACACACAAACACACACACACACACACACACACACACACCACACACACACACACACACACACACACACACACACACAGCAGTGCCCTCTGTATAGTAACGCTAAACGCTAATTAGCAGGGGACAGGGCTGCACTGCATGTGGCCAGGGGAAAACGAATAGCTCTGGTGTCTCATTTAACCTCATTTAACATTCAGAATGGATAGGGGTCAGACAGCCCCACGTGTGGAGCAGCTTCCCGCTCACGCCCATAGCGTCTGCAGTGCTGAGATTCATGGTGCAATGTGTTTCTACCTCTTTCTCCTGACTATACGTTTTTCCCTACAGCGAGGAACGTTGTTCTGTTGCTCCGGGCTCCAGGCTCAGTAAGGGCGTAGGGGGGACAGAAAGCCACAGGAAGCCGGGGAGGATGCAGGAGGGAGATGCTAAAATAACCGAGGGAGGAGGGAGTTCACAGTGAAAGTAACCAGTATGTTTCATAAGGTGCTTTACAGGAAGATTTTCTCATCTAACTAATTAGAGGGATTTACAGGTAGTTACACAACAGGCTTGCACACACACACACACACACACACACACACACACACACACACACACACACACGTTGGACAGGTTGAAGCATGGTTTAGATTAAGTAGGGAGTGTTTCCTAGTCGCTGGAGTTCTCCTAAAGTACAAATCTTCTCTAATCTGGGTGTGGGGGGCTTTATCCGTGTGAACCACAGGCACTGATTCAACTAGCAGATACAGATACAGATCACTGGTTGACCTCAGCAGAATATAGGGATAGATGAATCAATAAATCAGCAAAAGAATAAATCAGTCAGGGAATAAGTGAATGGATGAATTAACAAACCAACAAATCATTAAATTAAGGAATGTATCAATCAGTCAGGGAATGAGTGAATCAATGAATTAAAGGCGACCACAATTTGCCAACAGGATTTTGTGAGCTTGTTTGGGTCACACCATTCCCCCTTTTCTCGATTCCCAGACACAGAGATCCGAATGGAATGAGAGTCTGACACCATCTCCCTGCCTGTGTGTGTGTCACAACCTCTGCTGCACACTCCTCTGTTCCTGTTCCTGCTCTTGCTCCATATGCTACTCCAGTCCGTTCATCCTCTCCTGTGTTTTAGTATTTCCCTCACTTCTTAGTTTTCCCTCCATGTTTGGTTCTCACCTGTAGCCAATGTGTTAATTGAATTTAGTTCTCACCTGTAGCCAATGTGATAATTGAGTTTAGTTCTCACCTGTAGCCTATGTGTTCATTAAGTTTAGTTCTCACCTGTAGCCAATGTATTCACTGAGCTCCTATGTAAGCCTTGGGCTTTTTCCTTTGTCTTTGTGTGTAATTGTTTGTGATCAGCAAGATGTGCTGTTCTCCAGTCCTGTGATCTCTGCCTTGTTTGCCCATCGTGGCACTTTGATTTATATCAGTAAAACACGCCTTGAGCGTTTGCATCCTATTTCTTTGTTTCAAGTCTCCAGTTTGTGACAGAGAGAGTGTGTGTGTGTGTGTGTGTGTGTGTGTGTGTGTGTGTGTGTGTGTGTGGTGCCCGGGGACAGCAGGTTGCGTGTAAATCAAGTGGGCATTCAGGGCACTGGACAGGTCACTCATGAGGGAGCCTGCTGTCGCCATGGCGAGGGGCACCGCTGACGTCATGGCGCTGGCAGTAGTTTGCCCGGGTAGACAGTTGCCAGGTTGGCACGCACAGCTGCTCCAGAGTAAACTACACACACGTCACACCGACCCTAACTCACTCGCTCTCTCTCTCACTTTCAGTGCCTGTCTCTCTCTGCTTCTCTCTCTCTCTGCTTCTCTCTGCTTCTCTCTCTCTCTCTCCCTCCCTCTCTCCCTCCTAATATTAGCTCATGAGGGACGTTCAATAGCTTGACTGTAGCCTAATGGCCAACATTGCTGGCCATTTAATTGTGCACTCAGCTTCCCACACAGAGAGACACTGAGACCGAGTGAGAAATCCTTTCCTTTTTCCCAGAGGGACAGATAGACAGTAAGAAATCCTTTTCTTTTGTCCAGACTAATGAACAGGGGCCATTTGCTCATATCCATCTGAGCTCATTAAATGCCTCTGGGAGCTCTACTGTCTGCGGTACTCAGAGAATTCTACAGGAGAGTAAGCGATATGGAAGGGCTATCTCTTAAGTCTGCGGAACTCAGAGAAGTAAGCGATATGCAAGTGATATCTCTTAAGTCCTCGGTACTCAGAGGAGTCTACAGGAGAGGAAGTGATATGCAAGTGATATCTCCCTTCTGTCAGGCAGCCCCAGAGACGGGCTGGCTCAGATACAGATCCGGCCCTCAGCTGGCCCAGGTCCGGCACAGATAGAGAACCATCACTTTCAGCAGCCGCCTGGTAACGTTCACTCATGTCAGCAGATGTCAGAGATAACCCTGAGAGTCTGGCCCTGGTCTGGCCCTGGTCTGGCCCTGGTCTGGCCCTAATCTGGCCCTGATCGGGAGCCGTTGCTAATAGCAGCAATCTGATAATGCTCACCTATGTATGGAGACCTTCCCGTATATGTCTGTCATCAGCCTTTAGATGAGCCAAACACCACACACAGACTGCTTGCCCCTCGTTTCCATAGTGATTTACAGCGGTTTATGATCTATGGACAACTATGCAAGGCACACTGCATCAGCTGAGCGCTACCTTGTTCAGGCAGTGAGCTGACATTCCCTACGCACAGATTGGCCTATAAATCACGGCCACTGACAAACAGAGGCGCGGTTGGGAGGATATACGCAGGTCTTAATAGCCTGCTTCCAATGCACTAAACAAACACAGAGCTTTGAGGATGTACACGTCCTCATGCCTTTAATCAATGGACCGAACTGAGGCAGAGTTGTAAGGATGTAAGCAGGTTTTCCTGTTCATTGTAGTTTGCATATCCTGCCGACAAATTAAGTTATGAATCAACATCACGTAGAAATAGAGGCATGGCGGTCTGCTGCACCAAACAGGAGCATCTTGGCACTCAGCCTCATAGTCGGTTTCACCGCATCGATCAGGATTGCAGCTGTGAAAATACAGGCAGGTCTCAATATTCAGCTTCAATTCAATTCACGTTTGCAGTTACAAGGTGATGGCAAGCCCACTCCGCTACTACCTCACCCACTGACCCCCTCAAGCCCACTCCACTAATTCCACACCCACTGACCCCCTCAAGCCCACTCCACTAACTCCACACCCACTGACCCCCAACTACCCACTCCGCTACTCTACCACACCCTATGACCCCCAACTGCCCACTCCGCTACTACCACACCCACTGACCCCCACAAGCCCAGTCTGGGACACAGAGGAGGAGCCGCAGACGTGAGGTGTTTCTCCACTAAGCCATGGGTCAAGGACACTCACCAGACCCCTGTAACTGCATCAGCACTGCAGCATGAGGCGTCCCCTGAAGGAAAACTAGCAAAGTGGAGGAGGAAAAAAAACTGGAGAAGAAGCAGTTTGTCCTCCATTATAGGACACACACATTTACGATGCAGCGTGTCACTGGTGTTAAGCTAATGGCCTGGGTCTGATAATGGCATAGTGAGAGGACCGGTCTCAGCAGCGCTGTGGGTAATGAAGTCATCTGTCACCCCAGCTGAGAGAGTGTGTTATCACTGAAGAGGAGTCCATTATGGCACCAGAGACGGACACAGCTCCAGGTCACGCTCATATCACTGAAGACTACTGACAAGTCTATTATAAGACATAAGATGGAGATAGACTGGGGTCACCTTGTGACTCAGACCCATTGTCATCCCACTCTCATTAGACTGGGCTTGGACTGGCTCTCTGCCTTAACAGTGATGCTGTTGTAGGCTTACGTTCCATTTAACTTCTCATATTCAGGAAACAATTCAGAAACTAGAATAACTACACCCAGAACTCAGTGGAAGGTTGGAGAGAAGTGAAGATCAGTGAAGATTGTAGTTTGTTTCAGTTCCGTGGGTTGAGTTCATGAGGAATCGAACCCTTGGTTGAACATCAAGCATCTCGCTCTACCAGTCAAGCTGTTTCACCCAAGAGCATGAGAAATAGATACAGCTCTACACCAACAACACCTACATAACTGTGGCACAGCGCCATCACTACGGTTGAGTACGCGCTCTGACTGCCATACCAACAGGCAGGGATCTTTGCCATCGCAGTGAGTGAGAGAGTGAGGGTTATTACCCCTGTAGACTAGGGTTCGTTTGAGGGGTAGGTGGGATGACGGCTCTCTCCATTCGCTACAGTGAATATACATATAAGACCAGCAATGAAGCCACTGTGGTTACCATGGCAGCAATGGCAACTGTGCATTTTGTTATACCCGTACATGGTCAGTGCATCACAGCGTGCCCTGCCTAAACTGAATTGCCCCCCCTCGGGGGTAAATGAAGTGCTGCTGAACTTGTGCACTGGTGAAGTGTGCGTGAGCGTCGGCACTCCCCGGTGCAGCTGGTGCTGAGGTGGCCATAAACACTGCCTGTGGTCCTCCCCCCCGGCTGCCTCACCTCACACACAGCAGCAGGGGCTCCAATGCGGCAGACGCCTCTGGCCAGGATATGGCGTCGCTCCGGTGGATGCGTGCCAGATATGGTGCTCATCGTGAGTGTGTTTGTGGGGTGCTGCTCCTGTCATCGTGAGTGTGTTTGTGGGGTTCAGGGCTGCTGCGGCTCCTGTCATTCTGAGTGTGTTTGTGGGTTTCAGGGCTGCTGCGGCTCCTGTCATTGTGAGTGTGTTTGTGGGGTTCAGGGCCAGAACAGGGCCGGATCTGGCCCAGACAAAGATGCTCTCTCTCCGCAGCTGCAACCGCTCCCTGAGGGACGAGGATCAGCCACCCACACAAGAGAAACCCACACTGATAATGAGGCTCCTGCTGCTGCTGCTGGTGTGTGTGTGTGTGTGTGTGTGTGTGTGTGTGTGTGTGTGTGTGTGTGTATGGGCATACTGCTACTGTCTATTCTGAGTGTGTTTAAAGCACTACTACGGTCTATGTGAGAGTGTTTAAAGCAGGGTTACTATCTATGCAAGTGTGTTTAAAGCAGGGCTAATGCCTATATGAGTGCATTTCAGGCACTGCTGGTGTGTAAGAGTGTGTTTCAGACACTGCTGGTTTGAGTGGCACTCCTGGTGTGTGTACGAGTGGCATCGAGGCACTGCTGGGGCTGCTGTCTATGAGAGTATGTTCATGGTGGTGTGTGTGAGAGAGTGTGTGTGCGTTTAAATCAGTGCTGGTGTGTGTGTGAGCGTTTAAATCAGCACTGCTCCTGCTCTCTGTGAAAGTGTGTTTATGGGCCTGCTGGTGTGTGTGTGAGATTGTGTTTATGGAGCAGCGAGATTCAATTAGCAGTGAAGGGCATCCTGCAGGGAACAGGAAGAGAGACATGCTACAGAGAGGAGAGCCGAAAGGACCGGACGCACACACACACACACACACACACACACACACACACTCACACACACACACACAGGAGAGCCGAAAGGACCGGACACACACACACACACATGCTACAGAGAGGAGAGCCGAAGGAAAGGACCCGGACCCGGACACACACTCACACTCACTCACTCACACACACACACACACAGGAAAGCCGAAAGGACACATGAGTGTGTTCATCTGACAGACACACACATCTCTGCTTAGACTTCATATCAGTGTGTCTTCATTTCCCCTCTAGTGGATGGGCAGTAATTAGCCCTCTCATCTTTAAAACACCAACAGAGAGATGAAACACTGCCACACTCACACACACAGACACACACACACACACACTCTCACACACACAATCCAACACTCCTGCTCTGAATCCACATCGCATTGATCCGCCCACAGAGCTGGCTAAATTCAGCCGGATTTCAATTATTCATGAAGCAATGATGGGGTGAGGCTGGAAGGCACACACACACACACACACACACACACACAATGATGGGGTGAGGCTGTGAGGCAGGGAGGGCAGAGGAGGGGAGCATACCTGCCTTGAGCCCAATACCCCCACACAAACACACCACCCCCTTCACCACACACACACACACACACACACACACACACACAAACACACACAAACACACAAACACACCACCCCCTTCACCACACACACAAACACCTGTACACGCACTTCGTCCTACCCTTCCACACCCATCCACCCTCTGAAGGACTCAGCACACACACATATATGCACAAACACACACAGACACACAACCAAGCAGTCATTCTCTACCTTACACACATGAACACACATTCCTGCTCATAGAATTAATAGAAATAATAATGTCAAAATAGTCACTTTATGGGCCCAGACAGGCAAATACACACACACACACACACACACACACACACCCCAGACAGTCAGACTGCACAAACAGTCACAGTGGCGCTGTATACATCTCCATCTAACTCACACACACACAAGAACACACACACGCACACACACACACTGCTGAGTGGGCAATGACTCTCCCCTCCATCAATCTCTCCTATCTGTAGGGCACCAGAGGCTCGGGGTCAGGAGTCTGGAGATGGACAAAGCTAGACAAACAACAACCGTGTCACACACACACACACGCACAGTACCAAACACACACACACAACCAAGAAAATTGCAGTCTTTCACACCACCACCACCACACACTCACAGACATACATACACGCTAACGCTTACACACACTCACAAACCTAAATAGAAGAGCCTCCCATCCCATTAGAGCTGCAACGATTAGTCGACGTAATCGACGATGTCGATTATGAAAAATTGTCGACGATGATTTTTATTGTCGACGAGTCATAAAATATATTAAAAAAAAAAAAAATTATTTATTTTATTTATTTTATTTTTTTGGCAGACGCTAGCAGAGCTACCGGTAATTTTCATTCGGCATTGCAATGCACTATAGGAAGTGCGAAATAGTGCATCTTTAACTAATAATAATTGACCATCATTGAGAAAAATGGAACAGAATCTGCAAATAGCCTAGCTTACAAATCATGCACCGTTTTCTTTGCCCTCCGTTCTTGTACCTTCATGTGCTGCATATCAGAAATGGCCGACTGAAAAGCGAATTATTCTGAGACGGCTCATGTTACCATGGAAACAATAAACAAAGCTAGCTTTAGTAGCTGCTGCATATGATATGGCTAACAGAAAAGTTGTCATTTTTCTCAATGATGGTCAATTATTAGTAGTTAAAGAAGCACTATTCCAGTATTTCAAAGAGAATGAGCTGTGGGAGCACAAGAACAGTGAGTGTCTAGCAGCAATTATCATAGACATATATGATATATCTATAACTTATAGTAAGGTTTAAGCTTACATGTTGGAAAACAGAACGTCTCATGGAGGATGCTTGCTAACGCTATTTCATAAATGTTAAGTGCAATGTAGTAAATCAGTGAATTATCAGAGTAGCCTTTATTTTCGTTTGTTCTGAATAGTTAACCTCCTCCACTTAGCATTCTTCAGACAAAAGATTGTGGAAAAAATATATATTTCATAAGTTGAATTTGAATGTCACTTGCAGCCCAGTTATTCTTGCGTTATTTTGCACTTGCAGAGGCTTGATTGCTAATTTGAGTTACTTTTAAAACTTTATTTGCACTTTCTCTTTACTTTTAAAAGCATATTTGCACTTTAATTTGTATTACTATTTCATTTATGTATTATGATTACATTTGTTACTCAAATACATTTGAAATTCAAATTCCAACATTTTGATTCGTTATTTTAATTTGCTATGGGAAATAATCATTAGATTAGTCGATTAATCGAAAAAATAGTCGATAGATTAATCGATTACCAAAATAATCGTTAGTTGCAGCCCTACATCCCATCCAAACACACACAGAAGCACACACTCCTCAAACAAACACAGAAACACACACTCCTCAAACAAACACAGAAACACACACTTCTCCAACAGCTGCCCCAAGGCTGTGTTCTCTGCTAGCGGTGTGAGTTATCAGTGCGTTTCTGTTAGGAATACCAAAAAGCAATACCTGATACCTCATCTGTCTGGATACATAAAATGTATGCATTGATTGTGTTTTGGAAACACAAAGAATGCACATGTATGTGATACGTGCGTGTGCATCGCTGTCCCTGCAGAGGAGATGCTGACTGATGCTGCGTAACTATGGTGATGTCATGGAGACAATGGAGATGCCTCTGGTCATCGATACATGTGTGTTCTTGTAGAGTTTGTTCAACACAATTCTTAACCCGTCTTCATTTCCTGTGCACTGCTTTTATTCCCATGTCTGATCCGTGCATTATCTGTTAGTGACCCTCTACTCCAGCTGACCAATCCCAGTTTATCTATCCTTGCGGAAACGCATCTTTAGTAATACTCAATTATCAACACAGGTGCCGTGACAACACATCTTTAGTAAAACTAATTTATCAACACAGGTGCCGTGACAACGCCTCAGAGGTTACATCTGTCTAGACCCCGCAGGTTATGGACAACCACTGTAGGAGTTTACATGAATATTCATTATTTCCATTTAGGACACACACAGACTCTCTTTTTCTTTTCCTCTTATACATACACACACACACACACACACACAGACAAACACACACACACACTATATGCACCCACCCACACTTATCTGTTCCCATCAGGATCGACATAATAATGCAGGGACTGCAGTAGTGTGTGTGTGTGTGTGTGTGTGTGTGTGTGTGTGTGTGTGTGTGTCCTTAGCCATGTTTATTCCTGCTGTCTCGCTCCAGCACATAGAAAAGTGACTGGAGACACGGCCATGAACTAACCTGTTACTGTGCTACTCCGCCCTCCTGTTGGACATGAACTAGCCTGTGCTACTGAGCTACTACGCCCTCCTGTTGGACATGCTGACTTCTGCAGAGCTCCGTCAGCCTTCACCGCCCCTCTCTGGTGTGAGAGAGTGGCACTCCAGGGGACTGAGGGCACCCTCTCAGCGGTGGGCATCATGCCCACATGGGAATCCACTGGCATGATGCGCTCATTGAGACCAGAAGGTTTACTCTGTGACGCGAATATGTCATTCAGACAAAACGCTCCATTCCAATCCCTCCAATACACTGACAAACACTCACACTGAAAGCCACAGAGTCATCAAGTCAGCCTTTCCTCATTTTGTGCATCGCACAACTGAAGTGAAATTTGAATGAATCACAGGACCATAAATTGTACAGTAAATAACAGTATAATAAAAAATGTCACTAATACTCAATGCAGACCCACTACATCTACTGTCTATCCATGGCATGCTATCTTTATCCCTGCAGACATAAAACTGAGATTTACATAATCAGGCTCAGCTCGGCTGTGTAGTTGGACGTGTGTGTGTGTGTGTGTGTGTCCTTCGCTCGGCTGTGTAGTTGGACATGTGTGTGTGTGCCCTTTGCTTGGGTTTCAGGAGCTAATCCCCAATCTGATGCCAGATAAAAACAACTTAAGGGGTTTAGCTGAGGTGAAGGTTGAGGTTAGCAGTTGCCACACATCTTAATTAAAAAAAGGCAGTCAACAGCCACCACCCTGGCTCACACCTAGACCAAATGTACACTGTCAACAGCACGTCTCAAAGCCCCAGACTGCAGTGCGTCTCAAAGCCCCAGACTGCAGTGCGTCCCAAAGCCCCAGATTGCAGCTGACGTTGGTGTGAGTCCAGCAGCTCTAATCTGGCGTGGATTTGCACCAGATCAGGATCAAATCTCTTATTCCCACGAACTTGTTTTTGTTTACGTTGCCTGGCCCTAGCAGGGAACGTAACAGAAGTAAGATCGTGATGGTCAGTAAAGCTGACAGCATTGACACTCATGATGAGGCTGATATATCAGTTACAGTATATCTTACATGTTAGATGCTGTCAGACATGGGGCTTCAACTGTTCGCATTCTTAGTGATGACACAGATGTCTTTGTGATTATGGTTTATTGGTGTTGGAAGGCTGGTATCACAACTAACCTACAGATGGAAAAATGGAATAGCACTGTTCTCAGCATAAATGCAACTGCAAAGAACCTGGGTGACCATTGTTGTTCCATTCTGGCCATGCATGCTCTTTCAGGATGTGATACCACCTCATATCCTGTTGGGAAGGGGAAGGTATCTGCACTCAAGGCCATGACAATTGTACCTGGCAAGCTTCTCCACTGTATTGGAGAGGCAGAAGCCACAGATTTACAGATCACCAAAGCAACAAGGACTTTCTTTCTGACTCTGTACAATCAGAGGAACTCTGTGACCTTGGATGCAGCTCGGTATGACATTTACCGAAAGCGCAAAAGGCCCCCAGCACTGAAAAAACTACCTCCTACAGAGCGTAATATGCACCTTCATGGAAGACGTGCCCACCTACAGGTGCTCTTATGGAAAGCAGCAGACCAGGCTGATCCACCGGCTGTGGATATCACTTTGTTTGGATGGGACAAGAAGATGGGCCTAAAGGAAGGAGAGGAACTGATTATGCCCACCCAGGATTCAAGTCCAGTTGCTCTTCCGGCTTTGTTAGATGTCGTCAGCTGTGGTTGCAGAGCCGGGTTGAAACCTTGCACATCAGCAAAGTGTAGCTGTGCAGCTGCAGGTCTGGCCTGTACCAGTTATTGTTCCTGCAAAGGCCATGATGGGATATGCTGCAACATACTCACTCAACAGCAAGAACACAAAGAGAGTGATGAAGGATCTGGAGAAGATGATGACAGAACAGACGAGGATAGTGAAGATGTGGAGGCTGCCTTTTGTTGATTAATTGTGAGGCATAGCCGTTTGCCTGAAGGTGGTAGCCAGTGTGTGCTATTTGTGGTGCAGAGGTGAGGCCCTCTTGATTAGTCTTGCGTCTGGCGGGCTGACCCGGGTTGCCCAGACTCAGTTTTAACTTTTGCGTCTGGCGGTGTTTTAACTGGGTCCTCGTTGGATCTTGCGACTTGCGGACCAACCTGGGCAGCCTTTCTGCCTTTCGGGCATGACCCTAGCGACTTAAGGGGCCTGTCTTGTATGGCATGTACAGTATATAGTGTATATTTGTACATAGTTCGTTGATCGCACACGGGGGACATTCAACAGAGTTACATTACATACCTGTTCGTCATGTGGTTGGTGGTTACGATGCACACCGGTGCCCAGCAGCTTTTGAGGTAGTTTAACCGCGTTTAGTGGGTGTGCCAGAAGTGATACCCAATCACCATCAAAGTGTTTACACTGTGACTGTGGTGACATCTGTTCACCCTAGCCACCTCACAAGCAGACTGGCCTTCTCAGCTTCACCGCTCACATGAGGCAACAGGGTGTTTAACCCCAAGGAGTTTATTGCAATTGCAATGCTTTTTCTTCCAGCAATGCATATTTGAATCAGGAGTCAAGTATCAGGAGGGGATTCAGCTTCACTACACCCTGAAAAAAATGCTTTAACATTCACAAGAGCATTCATGATTCTGAAATCTAAGATGATTGTGTTTACCATGAAAATAACCTTAGATTTCGTCCAAAATGAATAACAAATGTGTCTAAATGTATCCAAATTTGTTATTCAATTACCATTTTAAAGTATGAAAGTGCCAGAATTGAATTCAGCATCCTCTAAAACCTATAAAAAAGACTCCAATATAGTAGGAATTGGCCATACAGGGCAAAATATGTGGTCAAATTGGACGATTAAGCTAATAATGATAATTATGCAAATTATGCAAATTGCTCAACATATGCAAATTAGCATCCGGCAGTTTCTGTATACTGGGGACCCATACTTCACATTTCTGCAAAAAAACTTTGGTGTACTCAACATTTCCGGGTTCACCTAGTTGGCTACTAGACTATATCTGCAATGTATTCTGTTTTCATTTTCACTAGGTTGGACACACCTTCCATCTCTTCGTCAATTATCTCTAATCTTTGTGCGGGAATTACCACCACAGGTGCTTGTGTTACCGGGACTTGTTCCCGGTGGCTGAACCCATTATATGGTGGGGGCGCGCTGGCTGTAGCCACAGGTAGAGGTGGATACAGTGTGTTTTCTGTCTCCCTACTTTCGTCCATATTCTTTCCTATTTTTTCTGGTTCATTTTCAACCTGTGTCTTTTCTCCCTTCTCCACTGAATTTTGTCTCTTTCTTTTGCTTGCCATTATCGCCCCTTTCATGATCATCCCCATTATTTCATCTCTAAATATATTCTCATCACTCCAGTCATCTCGGGCATGTCTTTATTAGCTTTTCTAAGTTCCTGATTTTGTCTTTTGCAACCGCCTTTGCATTGTTTTTGTCAAAATGCTCTTTAATGTCAAGCACCAATTGACCTGCTGTCCCTGATCTCGGGTTTGCTTGGTCTGCCATAACTCAACCTGCACTGGCTACTCTCCCTCGGTCTACTGCCAACGCAAGCCTAGGGTTAATTACTGGATTTATCAGGTCCCAACCTACTATAATGCCCCCTAGTATTCTCTCTGTGATTTCTGCGAATCTAGGTTTTACACCATTGATTTGTACACTGTTCAAATTTATGTGTCCCCTCACTTGTGGTGGCGGGAACCAAATATCGCCTTCTCCCCACGTTTTACGCTCCCAGAGGGGTATTACAGTTATCTGAATCTTCTTGTACCAAATTTCTGGTCTCCCTTTTTTCTGTCTTTTCTCTACGGGCGCCCAAACTGCGTTTCCAAAAGCTATGGGGTCGTCGTGGAGCCAGTAATAGAAATCTTTTAGTTTTACTGTCCACTTAACTTCGTGTTTTTTCCGTCCCTGTTTTGGAGGGAGAAGTGATTTTTCGTAGACTGTATCAAATAATCCTAATAAATATAGTGAATTGGTCAGACGATTCTCAAACGAGGATAACCACTCCAATATGTTTTCCTCCTGATATGGGCAGTGACTTCTTAGGTACCCTGCACTCGCTCCAACCACTACTACGTGTTTTCTTATTATCTCAGCCCCTGTTTTGCCTGGGTAAGTTAACAATGTATCCAACCACCAACGGCTCTTGGGTGCTATCACTCTGTAATCGCCCCTGATAGCTGTTGGAGTTTTATTCTCTAACTCTAACTCTCTCTCTAACTCCTCTGTGTTCATCTATGGTTCACTAAATGCTTGCCCCACAGTTGTGTTTTTATCAGAACTAGGCCTTTATAATCAATCAGGCCTTTTCCCTTCCCCCTATTTTCTTTTCTTTCTTTTTTTTTTTTTTTATTGTTTTCTGAACCTTGTCTGCTTTTATCACTCCTCACCAATCCGGTGCCTTATTAATACAGTTTCCTGTACGGCCAAAGGGTTCATGAGCCCACCGAAGGGAATTGCAGATACACAAACAAGGTTTTACTAAACACACTGAGTTTGTCTGAATGATCCACTAATCCGGCTTATTTTTTATTTTTTTGGGGGATTCTTGCATCCACCGAAAGCTTACCCATTCAGACGTAACAAAGGTGTGTTATATCAGTGTTAAATCAGTGCTATATCACTGATTTAATCTATCATCTGAGTACTTCTGATCTTAATTTGACATTTTTGCTGAACACAACAGTTGTGGGTATTACTTCTATTGTTTATAGAAGTCACTTATCTTTTGAAAGACTATTTCTTACAAATATTCACTTCTGTCCTATAGTTCTGTATAAAGACAGGAGTCGAGTGTCTGAAAATTCAAACTTCCTCCTGATTCATACACAGAACTGTGCGTGGCGCAGTGCCAGCTGTGTGTCTCTCTGCACTCAATTCTACCCCCCTTTATCCTATTTACATGCCTTTGCCCTATTTACATTTGAAAAATTTGCGCTACTCGCTTTACACGCGCTAACCGTGCTTGGTCGCGTTACACGCTTATCCTTTACCTCTAACCCAGAGGGTGAGCACATCCGGGATGTAGGCTAAATTGTAGGTCAAGAGTAGGCTAACGAGCTCAGACACTACTTCGATTATCTACTTCAGTTGCTACGTGGAAGGGTCAACCATGCTCACCCCCCGTTTAGGAACTCTGGTCTGTTACGCAGTCCGTACTAATCTCCCACTCTGGTCTGTTACGCAGTCCGTACTAATCTCCCTCCTCCCTCTAAACCTAATGTTTAGGTAGTCAGGCCTTTTACAGCACCTACTAATGCTTTTTTTCTTATTAAAACTGAAATTCACAAAGGCTTTGTGGCTTTGTATCACTATCCACCATCCACTCGCACTTGCTGCTTCCTTCAAGATCCAAGTTGACAGACAAAAACTAACTAATCAATATTCTAATCTATGGACAATTCAATGAAATAGGTTTGTCCTCACCTTATTTTTCTCGCAGGCGCCTGTTTTTTGTCTGCCGCCAAAGATCTTGAAGAATGCATAACCGTAAGTGAATAAATAGTGAATTCATAATTTTTATAAGAAGAAGTGTATTGTTTTTTTTAATCAAGACAAACAATTTAGAAAAGTTAGTTACACACAAAAGTGTGATTACAAAATCATGGCTGGTGAAAAATATGCTTGCTTTATAATCTTAGAATCTTTAAGAAAATGTATTTCCATCCTTCATTCCTAATTTTTTTTTTTTTTTTTGCTGCATATATTATATTGGCATGAACCTGAAATCCTGTTCAGAAAAGTCTTCCATTCAAATCACAATTTCCCCCTTTCTACCCGATTTCTGAGATTTCAACTCAGTGGGCTGTCTGTCTTTTAGCCGTCTGTTATTAAACTCAGTTGTTGTTGAGTATGATTAAGCCTTTTTTGGTTGGGTTGCATTAACTGTGCAGATTAAGGTTCTTCTTTGGAGAGCAAGACGTTTGTGATTTCAGAGTTGGCCTTGTTCTCCCTCTCTTGTTTCACAATCGGGCCTGTATTTGTACAATAGATCATTATAAAAACTCACTGTAAATTACTGGAGTTACTTTGTACCCACGATACATGGCAAAACAACAGTTACATGTTGTCATTTGAAGAAACAACAGAAACAATTTGTTACAGTGTGGTAGGTTATAAAATGTCATCACTGAGGTAATGATAAGAGGGACATTTTCAAGTGAATAATGTCATAATTATTACCCAGTGAGTCTGTAATTGTATATGACACAATGTGGAAGAAAAGGCAGCTCAGTTGCAAAGACATGCAAAGTTAGTCTTTGAATTCTTGTTTCAGTGATATTTCATTCTTAAGGTTTGTGTTATTGTGGGACTGTAGATTTATATGAACATGCTTGCCATAGAATATGCAACCAGCAAAGCCAGACAAAACATCAAGAACATATCTATGTAAAATATCAATATTTTATTAATAACTCTTGAAAATGAATGAGATATAAACATGAAATGAAATGTCTGTCTTCGGTCTGTGAAACTACTTCTAAATGTACATAAATATTCACATATTCATGTTTAACGTCTGTTGTCATGTACTGTGTTTGCCAGTTAACACCATGTTCTCTTGGAAGTTGCTGAAAAAATGTATATTGACCAGAAGATGTAAGGGTATAACAAAGTCATAGACTGACAAATATGACAGCAGCTCGCCCATTGATTCAGCTGATGAAAGGTCAGTCAGTTTTGCATGGGAAAGAATACACAAAAACAATAACTTATGCATAAAACTTACATTTGGCATTTGATTCCTGTTTTACGCGCCTGTTACCTTCTTTCTTCACAACCTCAATCTCCTTTTATTCTCTAGGGTTCATAAACCCACCACACTTTACAAAAGTTATTAGCATTAGCAATAGCGACTAGCCAGTCTAAGCTTTTCAACTGACATGCCAAGCTGATATTGGAACACCAAAGGTCAGTCACGGATAAATTGGAGCCACTATAATACATTATATAGCCACTATAAGACATTACAGCATTGAAACTACACTAACAGTGACAGGTCACACAACTGACATGTATATCATAAAAATGCGGACGCCGTTGAAACAGGACAGCCATACTCCCTTGAGTTACGGACAATAACGTTGTTATCCGATGAATTAACTGCATCCACCAGGGTGAGGGTGGTCTGATGAGGCACCAGATGTAATACCAGGAACTTGTTGTAGATGGCTGTATTCTTCTCCATCCTATCTCCGGCATAACACTAAAGATCTGTACCATGTTATCCGAGCAGATCCTGTACCACCCTGTGGTGTGGAAGAACTCTGGACTGCAAAGCAAAACAATATTGCAGTTTAAAATCACAACACAAAAGTAGACAAGATTGTTATTAACGTCTGTACCTATGTACCTATTTTTATTTTTTTTCTATTTTAAGGTCTTTTGTTACTACATACTACATATTGACAATCAAGATGGAGAGCGTTTCTCCTATAATAACCATCACAGAATGGAATTTATCAAGCCGTAAAACATAAAAAAACACGTTTGCTGATTTCAATGAAAAGTGATTTAGCGTGATACAGTACAGTGAAAATTAACATTACACTACTATAGTAAAACAAGGTCTGCTCTTACCTCGACAGCGGCACACAACGAACAGAATTGCAATTGCTGCACAAATTGCTAAAGAAATCCCAATAATAAGGCCTGTAATAAAACAATTATTAATCTCTTTAGAAAGTTCGTTAAAATACCCAATAATGCTGTGAGTGTCACTTGAAATAAAAAATAAAAGCAAAGCATAGACTTATAGCATCACCATGTAACTTTCATGCGAATAAAAGAGCTTTGTTTATTTTCACATATTTCCACTAGTAGGCCTACAAACTATCAGCATATTAGGCCTATTAGACATGTCACTGTCATCTCCATGAATGTTCCCAAAGTTTTTATTACAGTTTAACTAATTTATTTACATCTGACTCAGTAAACAAACAGATATTCAGAAAACCCTGCTCCTGTTACTGATGGACATGGCTGTCAGTAGCTAGCCTAGAGCTGTAGATTTTTAAATTTGAACAGAATGCCACAGCAATCTTTTTTTAAGAGAAAATGTATTTTTATTGTCATATTCTCTTATCTTGAATCCTTATATTAAGACACAACAAAAAACAACAACAGACACAGAGTAATGTGTGAGAATACACATCTCAGCCATCTCACCTGAGGACCACCCTGGTTCAGTCAGGGTCTTAATGATGAGTCCACTTGCGTGTTCCACCTCACAGGTGTACTGACTTCTCGTTCTCTGCTCAGGTGACACTGTGAGCACAGCTCTCTTCTGGTAGGTTCCATCCCCATTGGGCAGCGTCTCTCCCACATACACATCCTCCTGCATCTCTTCTCCATCTCTCTTTCAGGTCATGTTTACTGCCTTTGGGTGGAAACCTGTAGCGTGGCACACCACTGAAGAGGAGACACGCCCCTGGAACACAAAGACCTCAGGGGGCACTTTTGGAGGAAGAGCACATCAAGAGAAAAATGAAAAACTATATAGCTAGCGTGAACATTTTAATCCAAATGTGCACATTAAAGATGAGATGAAATTAAGGTAGCAGTATTCATTTAGAAACATTAATTAACAAGCAAAATGATCTAACATTGTGTAAAATAAGACAAAATCTAGTTAACAGGTACCAAGCATAAGTCTTGGCCATATCTTATGTCTTAATATGTGAAACATTCATAAGTAAAAAGTATTTTGTGTGCTGCTGTACCTATCCTGTCCAGGCATCCTTTCCCACACTGAAGATACATTTTCAGCCGCTCCTCACAATCCTTTCCTTCAGCCCTGGTTATGTCCGACACATCTTTGCCAGATAATCCATTTGGCACATGAATTACTTCAAAGTCCTCTCCATCATACCCATTCTGTATGTAACTATCTGTGGCTCCACTCTCGTCCTCCAACCAACAGCCACATACCCCCTGCAATATATACACTCCTGCAAGAGAGAAAGACATTTAAAGAGACATTACAAAGTAGACCATCAAGGGTGAAATATGGTTCTTGTGTTCTCACGCACGTGCCCACTCACACACCAGTGACCATGTGAATGTGCCCACTCACACACCAGTGACCATGTGAATGTGCCCACTCACACACCAGTGTACATGTGTATGTGCCCACTCACACACCAGTGACCATGTGTATGTGCCCACTCACACACACCAGTGTAGATGCCCACTCACACACCAGTGTACATGTGTATGTGCCAACTCACGCACCAGTCTGATTTAAATCCTTTTTAATGGATTCAGTAATACTCATGAAGAACTCCTGATCGTACTTTGACTCCTTAGTGCTAGTATTCCAGTACTGCAGATCCGGACGATCCTTCATACACGTCTGCACGGGGACTTTCCTCTGTGTGATGCTGTCATAATGAGTAATGATTTCACCATCAACCCTGTCATTCTCTATATAATCTGGGAGAACTTTCATTCCTGGCATGGCTATGAAGAGCCGCTGCATGGTATGGTTTGCTGAAAAACAAAAATCGAAGACACTGAATGCTGTAAGAAAGAAAATACATTTTTTTTTTTTTTTTTTTTAACAAGACAAGCATTTATATTATCTATACCGATAGCAAATCCAGGCACTTCCAGCTGATTTGAAAGACGAACATATCAACAAACCTCAATTTCAAAACTACATAGAAACATTGATGGGCATACAAAGAAACTTTTTTGATGTGTGGGACCCTGACGGAGTTTGGCACATAGTAGTCAGTATATTTTGGTGACAAAAAAATACTGAATGTAGTTAAACAGGAAACCGATGAAGGAACAGAGCAAAACTTTGTGGACATTGAGTCCATTCATGATGACATCTGGAACAGCACATTTAAAGTACATGGTACAATATGTAGAGAGAGGAAGAGGTTGAAGAAGGAGTATAGGTTGCCCTGTATGGTGATTCCTGGTTATACACAGAAAAAGATGTCTATTTATTGGGGACTTCCCAGGTTTAGATGAAGTTCCCAGGTTTGGGTCAGGATAGATTGCATTCCAACCGCTCCTCAACTGGACTGCTGAATTAGTGTCAATGCCACTGGTAATTATCTGACTTTAATCACAACACCGAACTCCACAACGAGAAAGAGGAGCAAAGCAAAGGTCCAATATTGAGTTAGAACGCTATAACCGCAACCACCAAACAGCTATACAGTGTTCGCCACTGACAGGGTCATAATGTTATTATAAGTGTCTGACAACATGGACAGGATCCCTTACAGAGATAGACCTGTGTCTGTTTACCTCAAAAACTGTAAAGAAACTATAGAAAATTACTGTTTCTACAGTTTCTGTTTAAGTTTCAGTTTCTGTTGAAAGTGACTGTAGCGCCCCCTAGCTTCCCTGGATATAATATTGACGCACTTCCTGAGTTCCTTCAACATTTTGATTAATCCCTTACAGACATATAACTAAGGGTTTGATTGGGTGCCTAATTACCACTCATTATTATGCTACTAAATGTTAATTTTCATCTGGCACAGTTGTTGCTACCTCTGCAGTGTTACTGTGAAGAAACAAGATAATTTGCAGCAGCGACCAGATTGGATATGTAAATAAACATCCCAGACTTGCTATTATAATTACTCTTACTCTTACCCTACTCATACTCTTTTGTTTTGAACCGGGGGTGAAGCAGGTTTTGGAAGGAGTTGAGAGCAGAGAAGAAGAGTTGATGAGAGTGTAAGAGTATTATGGATGGCGCTGGAGAAGTAAAACGTTTCAGTTCTGAACTCATCTGTCTACGTGAAACTTTTGCCTACACCACGTAATAACCCCTCTCGAGGATCTCAAGTTTTACACTAGCCAGGAAGGATGATAGCATAGAGCATTCTGCATTTCGTAACACTCAAGTCTAAATGTTGGTCTAGAATGCACAGAATGTTCACAATAGTTTTTTTTAATTCTAACTGGATACCGGACCGATTTCGATCATTGATTGTCCTTAGTAAAAATTTCAGCCCCAGAAGATCTAAAAATAGGGCCCAGGTTGAAAAATCTCAAAGTTTCCCCTGAACATATTGTCCTGTGTATAACTAAAATGACCTGTCTAGAGTACCTAGTGACTGCTGTGAATAGGGCAGCTGACAACAAGGGAAAGACCATGTGACATGTGACGGCTTGGAAAGACAGCTCACAGGAGAGAATAGACCCCACTGGGGCTGCTATAGGCTGAAACCTGTAGAAGCAGCATCTGTGGCAGCTACAGCCAAGTAGATGCAGCCAACTAAGTTACAGAAGAATACACCAAAAGAATACCCCTAGAGTGAGCAAAGGGGTGGAAGATGGCTCACAGGCAGACCGCATGGCTGTGAACTTTGGCATGGGTTTGACTACGAGAAAGGGGGATGAACACAGATACGGCCAGTTTGGGGAATAAAGGGAAAACTCTTTAGGTTTGTACATGTGTGAAAGGAAACTTCACTGAAAGAGTTGAGGATCCACCAGGGAAGGAAGAAATTCCTGGATGAAGAAGTACAGGGTCTCCGCCTTGAGCACAAGTTAGTTGAAGTCCAGTGGCGGTTTGAGCACCAAAGATCACAGAATATCAGTAGCCCTGCTACAGCGGAACTCACTTGCACAGAATGGTGAGCATCATGCAGCTGGTGAACAGCAAAGACAAGCTAAGCATGTAGGAAACATGTAGTGGGCAGAAACCACATGTTTGACATCAAGGATTGAAGGGTACTGCAGAGTATAAATTGAATAGCATGGGTGAAGTCATCTATAATCATAGAGTCAAGCCAAGTAGAAATAGAAAGGGGGATTTGAGAAAGGAGGCAGTTGAAGAAGCAATGAAAATGAGCAGATGATGACCAGAGAGACGGTATTAGTGTACTGCAGACTGAGTCTTTATTCAGTCAAGAGAAAACAGCAAGTTTGAAAGAAAGAACCTAGAGTAGTATCTTCAACAGCTACATGCGGACGATCAGAGGCATGTGGATCTTGTGTTACCGGCAAACATTCCTCCAATTGGAGAGAAGAGGAATTGTGCATTGTGCAAGGGCTCTCATCCTGATGTTTTGAGATATATTTGGAAGCTCATGGTGATTGTATGGAAAAAAAAGAACAATTCTGAGGTGGTATTTTCACCACTTCCGACCTATCTGTCTTCTTAATGTTGAAGGAAAGATCTTTAGTGTGGTAGAAAGATGGTTGGTCTCTTATCTGGAGGCACATAGTTTAATATATATTTTCGTGCAAAAAGCAGGAATCCCAGGTTTTTCGGGATGTTTGGAACATAGTAAAATGATTTGGAATACAATTCAGGCAGCAAGGACAGAAGGCAGAGTCCTCAGAGTATTTTAGGATCTTCTGAATGCCTTTGGGTTGGTGCCATAGTCTGTTGTGGAAGGCATTTGGCTACTTTCAGGTCTGTGAGAAGATTTCAGCGTTAGTCAGGGCATATTTTGAAGATATTGAGTTGTGCTTTAACACAAGTAACTATACCATATCCTGGCAGCATTTACAGACTGGTATCATGGCTGGATGTACCATTTTACCGTTGGCTTTCACCATATGGAAGTAATTATAAGGGCATCTAAATATCTAAATGGGTTTTTGGTGGACAAAGGCTGCAGGCTCAAATATATTTTGTCTGGATTTAAAACTAGCCTCATCCAGGGTCGCTGCACAGGGAGACAAAACCAGGGTTTAAAACCATTTGCATGTTTGTTTGAGAATAAACAGGTTGAGGTTAACTCTTTGCCAGTTAATAACAGGGACAGTAGTATTTCTTTTTTATTTCTACTACTACTACTACTACTACTACTACATGGTGTTGTATTCTGAGTGTGAGAGCATTGTTTACTTTATTGAGTTAACAATTCTCTTTGAAGATGCGATGGAGGAAACATTTAAAATATTCTGAACTGGTAGCGGTGAGGTTGGCAAGCACATACAAGACCAGTTGAGATAGGTGTTACAGAGTTTGTAGCTAAATCAACCACAACACTTCTGTTGGATTGTGGTTTTCAAGGATGGTCACTCAAAGGAGCTTTAAAGGAGTTGTCTGAGGCTGCTTAAAAAGTGAGCCAGTGGTTGTGGCTGAGGTGCTCGCAGACTACTTGGGGTTGTGAATTAACCTGAAGTAAAACTGAGATATGTGAAATCTTGTCAAAGTGTATCTGCTGTTGTCTCTGGTAGTGGTATGTGTTATAACCCATCAAGAGAATAGATGAGGGTGGGTCTGGGACGTCAGACACCACTCTTGAGCTCTCCTGAGGTGCCGTGGGCCTAATTCAATGAAACACTGATGATGGAAGATGCCTGCTTGGAAAGCCCAGTGAAAGGCAGCTTTGTTCTTGTTGTTGTATCCTGCTGCTCAGGTTCTATGGTTGGGAAGGGCCTTTATGGATCCTGGGTACAACATGTGGCGTGTGTTGCGGCTGCCAGTTGTGCAATGTTGTTGTATCCAGCTGCGCCGTATCTATGGTTGGGAAGTTGTTGTATTGGTAAGTTAGTATGTTGGGTACTTGCATGTGACAGTGAGAGAATTGATCACTGCGGGAAGTCTCCAAATAATAGCATCTTCTCCTGTGTATCACTAAAATGAGTTACTGAGTTATTGCTTCATCCGGACAGGAGAGCAGTCTCAAATGTTTAGGGCTTACAATCATAACCTCAGTTTTATCTGTGTTCAGGAGCTGTGAATTGTTAGTCATCCATGCTTTGACATCACCAAGGGAAGTTTCTATCTTAATTAGTTGTATATTTATACAGCAAGTAGTTTTGGCATAAACTCTGTTGTAGTCTTGTCAGCTAAACAATGGTCGTAGAAGTTGATTGACTCTGCTGGTGCACAGAGGTCTAATCGCATATTGAAAGTAATTAGGTGAGGTAGAAAGTATTAGGCGGTCGATTTCGAAACCATATGTTATTAATACACGATCAATGGTGTGTTTGCAGTAATGAGTGGCCGTGTTGGAGTGTGATTCTAAGACTATTGTTTTAATTGTCCATTGTGGATGTTATAATGTCTCAATGTAAGACCTGTATCGTAGTTAATAACCAGAATAGATAGAATTTGGATATAAATTCAGTGTAGGGGGCAGGGAATCACAAGAGTGACTGGTTGGGTGGTTTTCCAGTTTGGGTTTCCAGTTTGGGTTTGGGAATAAGAATTATGTATTGTGTTAATGTTTTACATTTTGTGTTTCTGCTATGTATTGTGCAAATAATATTTTAAAAATATGGAACAAATACAGTAGCCTACTGCATATCTGGCTCCTGAGACGATATGAGGGATGGAGGTTAAAGAGAAGGTGTCTTTTGAGGCCTATGTGCAATCAAGATGAACACTGAGATGGAATCCTTGACCAGCTTATTTTTAGTATATTTTCAAAGGCCGGCACAGTGAAGTTGTCTTTTCTGCAAACTAAACTTTCTTTAGAAAAATCCATTTGTAGTGTCCTACTACTAAACTTGCTTTGTTCGTGTAGATCATGTGTTCTGTTTACAATATGTGGCACCCATTACACTGCACTATGAGAAATATACATTATCAAAAATACCCTCTCTATATGATATGTGATGGCGCCACTGCTAATAACGACTACCCTAAGGTAAGAGATGGTTATGGTTATAATATTAAGCAGTTGTTTTGTTAAGTTAAGTTATTAATAATAACAAATACCAAAATGATGACTATAGTAGCCATTAAGTAAATACAATAAAAATACACCGCATAGTTCATTGTAGTAGCATCCACCAGCAATTGAACTGGCTTGACAAGAATTTTACCCTCTGAGTAGGACAGTCAAGTTCTAAAGACCATCGCTGAATCGAATACTAGGATGATCTAAAACAAGTTTCAGCAGCATCATATTTTAAGGCATCGAGGATGTACAATTGAATTAGTTTGACGAAGTGTAGAGACAATTCCGCCAAGCAAGTAGACTACTGTCACATACAGCCCATGTGATAATAAGGAGAACAAGCATCACCAAATGGGAGGCAGAATGCTACAGAGGGTTTCTTCTTAAAACTGAAACTGTCCACACTTCTTGTGAAACGAGTCCCGCTATAGGTTTTCAATAGGAAACGTTTAAAACTCCAAGAGGATGTTTTAAGGCGACATGGAAGCTGCAAAATAGAGAAATACAAATTCGTTTTGAGAAATCAAATAATATCGAGAGTATAGGTCGTTGTTTTCTAATTATCATGTAAAGTAGTATTTATTGTTACACCATGCTTTTTATTGCTCTTAGCTTGACTGTTCCTTTATTGTACGTCGCTTTGGACAAAAGCGTCTGCTAAATGATTAAATGTAAATGTAAATAACTGTAAGCAGGTCGAGACCAAGCCCTTTGATCGTTGCTTTATGTGAGACATTTCCCCTTGTTCCGCCTTTAGGGACATTAAGGTCATTCAATGAAATTAAAAACACAAAAACTCACCGGCATATGATAAGGGTAGATAGAAAAGTATCAAAACAGCCTGCATTGTTCTTTTTTTAACTAAGCCTATAGGTAGAGAAGGTGTCCAGCCTAACGTTAATCCTGCATCTGGCTTGTACGTGTACTCTCTTTCTCTCCCTCTCTCTTTCTCTCTCTACTTCTTCTATTGTGAACTTAAAACGTGATCATACGGAAATGACACCAATGAAACACCAGTCAATGAAATGTTTTGAAAGCTATTACATCACTTAGAGTGAGGCAGATGTTTCTTCTCCAAGACCAGTTTAGCAAAATATGAACTTTTTTATAGAAATATTAGGTACGAACTAATATTAATAATAACAATAATAAATGCAGAAACGATACTAGAGTATACCTCAAGCAAATTAACTAATTAGACAGAGGATCGTTTAAAAAGTGATTTTTTTAAGCACTTTATAAATATACCAAGGCTGTTGCCCCCACAACAATCATTGTAAACACAAATACATATTTTTAAATAATATAGTAATATTAAATAAAAGCCTGACAACACAAGCAGTGCTAATTATAAACGTAAATAAACGCCCCCCCCCCCCAGCAGCTGTCTCTTAGTTTGACGATAACTGTGCTGAGCAGTCCTTTATGGTGCCAGTGCGGTTAGTACGTCATTTCCTGTTTATTTATCTCTGGCAAAATCTGTGTCTTTTTATAAGTGTTTTGTAACCTGTAAAATGTATTTATTTAACATTTATGTAACATTTATTTATTTACTTATCTGTGTCTCTTTACAAGTGTTTTTAACCCCCCCAGCAGCTGTCTCTTAGTTTGACGATGACCGTGCTGAGTAGTCCTTTACGGTGCCAGAGTGGTTAGTACGTTTATTTTATTTTATTTATTTATCTCTAGGAAATATGTGTGTTTTTTACAAGTGTTTGTAACCCCCCCCCCCCCCTTCTTTCCTACTGTGAGGTGCATTGTGTTACCTCCTTGTATGAAATGCGCCGTACAAATAAAGTTTGATTTGATTTGATTTGATTTGATGATCCCCCTATTCCTCAAAGTGGTTTGGTTCACATGCTATTTACAACGGGCGGGACTACAGGCAGCTCCCTGTTTCAGTCAATCAGCCCAGTACATGGTCAGATTGTGAGGAAACCAACTGAACCAGTAAAACCTCTACTAGTAAAAGCCAGTAAGTCATTTATCACACCACTTGTTCAACAAGCTCAAGCTTGTAACATGAAAAGGGACATTTATCCTGCTTTGTACAGAAGCTCAAACTTGAGCTTGTTAACAATCATTAGCTAGTAGCTTAACCAGAGTGCTGATTAAAAAAGAAGCTGATTTTGGACAAAGCGCACACACACACCTCTTTTTCTTCCTCTCTCCCCAGTCACTGCCGCTATGCTACACGATATGTAAAGAGTGTGACAGATATTGGACCTCATTCTTGAACGCAGTTAAGAACATGTTAAGAAGAAATGTCTTCTTAACTCCACTTACGAAGTTCCCGTTACAATTCTGGCATTCATGAAAGTTCTCTCATCTGGGATTTGTTCTTAACTTTGAACAGGATTTAAGAACGCTAAATAGCAGTCGTAAATCGGCCAGATTGGAGTGCGCCCATGTTCTTAAGGGCTGAATTTGTGAGAAATCATTGGTGATTGTTCACATCAATTCTACAGACATCCTCGGTATAGCGGCCATATGCCGTGGTTGAATTAGTCTGTGTTTTGGTGCTTTTATTTTGGTATCTGGTGGGTGTTTTATGCAAGTCACGTGGGTATTGGCACAGGAATTCATGAATGAATATATGCACCTGGGCACCTGTGGTAGTATGGCGAGGGGGTGAGCACAGTTTTTGTTGACCGCTCAATATGCTGACTATTGGAACTTTGATATGGATTTTATGGACTAACTAAACGCTTACTGGATGCATTTGATGTATATTTATTATCACCACTTTGCACAGAAGCACTTGCACTTTCTATCTGCCTATAAATAAATGGAAGAAATCGTAACCTTCGGAGCGGACATTGGAATTGTTTGGAAGCGCGTCGCCTAAGTGAATCTCCCTTGCTTAGCCTCTCAGCGACATTCAGTTGTCGCCGCAACACTCGGATTTAAATAATTATAATAATAATATATACGAGAATATTTGTATCACAAACAATTACGTTTCACATTTGTAATCATGATTCTAGGCATCGTGATGTCCTAACAAAAATAAAATAACTACACGAACACTGTAAATGGCATTGAAGAAATAAATAAGCACTAAACTCAATCGCGTGGATATAGCCATGGTGGAATAGAATGGACACATCTACATTCTGCTACAGTACTTCCACCTCTGCACCGGTGAAGTTAGGTTACATGTTGAAAGTCGCTCCAGTAAAGTTCGAGCAAAACCCGCGCTGACCATGTGAATTTTGGACATTATTTGTCTGTGAGTAGATATTTTGTATTGGTACATTTAATGCCGTTTAGAGAATTTCTGTTTGTAAATGTTATAAGACAATTCGGTATTTAGCAGCCAAGTTATGCTAGCTCTCGTGGTATCGTGCTACCTTTATGCCACATTATTTTACGTGAAATGTATGTATCTTTCTGTTCCAGACAGTTTTACAAAATCAAACGTCCTGTATGAATAATTGCATGCTGATAACTTCACAAAACTCAAGAAAAACAAGACTTGTGGATTCACTTGAGAAAACTGCACTGTCTGCTGCACTCAGTGGCAATGTTACCTACCCGTTGTACACTGAAATTGTACATTAATAATAATATGGAGACTGTTTAACCCTGTATGATGCAGTAATCACTACCTCACCTGATTCCCTTCTTCTGTAAGCCGATTGGGTCTTGGTCTGGTGATGACCATTTTATTTATTGGCCCAGGTTTCACTCCCTGACAAACAAACAAACAAACAAACAAACAAACACAACAATAAAATTCAAAGGAAAAAATTACGTAAGGTTGTTAGGCTGGTGTATAAGCACAATTGCAGGAGACAAGGTTGGAGGATTCAACAGAGGGGTTTATTCCACAAAACAAAGGATCCAAAAGCACACGGTAACATAAAGTAGTCCTTCCAGTAAACAACTTAAACACCGTCTTCAGGCAATAAACTAAAGAGTCCACAAAGCATCCAAAACACAGAAAACAAAGAGAGCCCAACAGACCGTGAGCTGGGGTGAATAATGATCAGGAACAACACAGGAGCGATTTCTCACTAGGAGCAGGTAGGCACAAAGAGTTGTCTTTCCCTCGGGTAGAAATCCCATGACTGAGCAACGAGGCTCAGAAACAAGGGGCTTAAGACAGCCACATGAAACAAGGAACAGGTGATTCCTCTGATCACCTGGCACAGGGTTTCTTAGTCCGTTTGGCAAGGGCTTGGGACATATGCTGGGGTTTCCTGGGCCGAATCTCAGGGGCTTGTGGGTTCTGGCGGCATATCCTGGCCGGTCGAGGTATGACAAAGGTCAGCTATTTAGCAGATACTTTTATCCAAAGTGAACTACTTAAGCTAGTCAGGCAAATACCTATGTGACTTATTGCCTATGACTGCCTATGTCTGCCTGTATCAAAACAATGAGTAAAACAAAATGGCATTTAATAATACATTCCTTTCCTTTCAACAATCCTGACCCGTTACAAGTTGGACTCTGGCATTGACAGATCATCCTTCCAATATAGTGATCCCATTGTGTACTCTGGCATTGACAGATCATCCTTCCTATAGTGATCCCATGTGCACTCTGGCATTGACAGATCATCCTTCTTATATAGTGATCCCATTGTGCACTCTGGCATTGACAGATCATCCTTCCAATATAGTGATCCCATGTGTACCCTTGAGTATCACTAACAGCAGGAATATTACGCCTCTGAAATGCATCTCGAGCCTCACTGCTGTTCTGGGCTTGTGCCATCGCTGCTCTGTGTCAGTGCAGGTGAGGAGAGGGGGCACGACCTCACACTCAGCTCTGAATAGGATGTTTGAAACAGCAACGCAACAGTGGGGTTACAATTCAATTCAATTTTATTTATATAGTGCCAAAAGAATAAAATTGTCTCAAGCCGGTTAGTTATACATTTGCATGAATTGACATCATGATGACAGGGTCCGAATCCCGAAGCACTATTTGTGAGATGAATTAATTAATGTATCCTACTCGATCAGTGGTCCAAACAGATGCCACTGATTTGAGTACCAGTCTAGTTAGGTTTGTAAATTACATTAATATAATAATGGGATTTAAGTGTAGAAATAACTTTAATAGAGGGAGTATCAGTCTAGTTAGGTTTGTAAATGACATGAATATAATAATGAGGTTTGTAAATGACATGAATACAATAATGGGATTTGTTAAATGTTGAAATAACTTTAATAGAGGGAGTATCTTGGGAGGCCTGGTTATGAATGACATGGAATGATGGGTGGCAGTCAAGAATAAATGATTTACAGTCAGAGTCAACTACACCCCAGTGAACTCACTATCAGAGTCAACTACACCCCAGTGAACTCACTATCAGAGTCAACTATACCCCAGTGACCTCACTATCAGACTCAACTACACCCCAGTGAACTCACTATCCATCTTTTAACCAGTAGACAAACAACAACAGTGAACTTGGCACAACTGTGCGTGTGTTTACCAAGCGCCTCTGAATATGGCAGCTCTTGCCTTTCTGCCCATGGTGATCAGATAAGACTCAAGTGATTTGAGTCAAGGGGACCCAGTCATGATCCCTGATTAGTCTACTCTTACTCTTACCCTGAGAGGCTTGATACACACACTGTCCCTGAACTGGAACTGACTGAGAACTCGAACAGAACACCCAACCCATCCCTAACGTTACTCTCAGGCAGTATGGCTTCTCACTTTTCCCCATAGACCTGCAACAGGTTCCCCTCCATAGCATGATTATGCGATTATGTGGGTGTATAGCCTTGTAATCACAGATATACTATGAGGAAGGGTATAGCTTAAACCCCTTATCCATGTTGGTGGCAGGAATTTTAGACGTCAACCAGCTGATTCGATGGACATCTGTCACTCTCACTTTTCACAGCTCCTGGAGACATCTTGAATAAAACAACGCTAACTCAAACTCGTACCGAGGATCTGAACCTGATCTGAAGTTTGTTGTGCACTTACTGAACTAGCTCTCAGCAGAGAATTTCTAATATAAATGGAATTTGACAACTCAAACACGGGTCAGTTGTGGTCCTGAATTGCTTGTGTGTTTAATGTTTTGTCAAACTGCTTTAGTATCTGATTCAGATTCTGATTGGATTTTGAAGCGAGGCAGAAAGAGAGGTGTGTGTGTGATTGTTAAAGTTCTGAGTTTGAGTCTGATGTTTAAAGACTGTTTCTATGCATTTTGAGGCTGTGTGTGTGTGTGTGTGGTGTGAGGGAGAGAAATAAAGAATAGATAGCCATACGTGAATAAATAGTGAATTAATTATTTTCATAAGAAAATGTGTATTGGTTGTTGTTTTTTAAGCAAGAGAAACATTATAGAAAAGTTAGTTACACACAAAAGTGTGATTACAAAATGATAGCTTGTGAAAAATATGAGTAGATGGCTGGTAGATTTTAGAATCACTGCCTGACAACTAAGATGCCTGTAACATAAGACAAATTAGTGATGCCCAGTAAAAAATGATTACACATTACTGGAAATAATATTTTTATATTTTTTTTGCTGTATATATAATAGCAATTGGCATGAACCTGTAATCCTGTTTAGAAAAATCTTTCATTCAAATCACAATTTTTCCACTTTCTACACAGGGCTGTTTATTTTTTGTTGTTGTTGCAGTGTGATTAGGCCTTTGTGTTTGTTGGGTTGCATTTACTGTGCAGATTAAGGTACTTCTTTGGAGAGCAACACGTTTATGATTTCAGAGTTGGCCTAATTCTCGCTTTCTTTTGTATCACAATCGGCCTGTATTTGTACAATAGATCACTGTTAATTACTGGAATTACTTTGTACCCATGATGCATTGCAAAACTACAGTCACATGTTGTAATTTGAAGAAGCAACATTTCATTGGAAAATTTACTGTAGTTTTAACAAAAATGTGTTACAGTGTGGTAAGCTAGAAATGTCATCACTGAGGTAATGATAAGAGGGACATTATCAAGTGAATGATGTCATAATTATAACCCAATGAGCCTGCAATTGTATATGACACAATGTGGAAGAAAAGGCAGCTCAGTTGCAAAGACACATGCAAAGTTTGTCTTTGAATTCTTGTGTCAGTGATATTTCATTCTTAAGGTTTGTGTTATTGTGGGACTGTAGACTTATATGAACATGCTAACCATAGAATATGCAACCAGCAAAGCCAGACAAAACTTAATGAACATATCTATGTAAAACATCAATATTTTATGAATAACTCTTGAAAATGAATGAGATATAAACATGAAATGAAAACACATAAATACTTTTGGTCTGTGAAACTACGTTACATTTACATTACATTTAGATTTAGTCATTTAGCAGACGCTTTTGTCCAAAGCGACGTACAAGGGAGAGAATATTCAAGCTACGAGCAATAGAACCTGGTGTAACAATAAATAAATACTACTTTACATTAGAAATATAACAAAATGAAATAAAAAGAAAGAAAGAGTGCAGAAGTGTAACTGCTGTAATTGCAAGTTACGCACTAGTCGAAGTGCCAGTTAGGACGGGAAGTGCTCTCTGAAGAGTTGGGTCTTCAAAAGCTTCTTAAAGGTAGAGAGGGACGCCCCTGCTCTGGTAGTGCTGGGCAGCTCATTCCACCAACGTGGAACTACAAATGAGAATAGTCTGGACTGCCGTGCTTGCACAGACGGCAGTGCCAAACGACGCTCACTAGAAGAGCGCAGCATCCTGGGTGTAACATTTGCCCTTACAAGAGCATTTAGGTAGGTGGGAGCAGACCCATCAAGCACTCTGTAGGCAAGCATAAGTGACTTGAACTTAATGCGAGCAGCTACAGGCAGCCAGTGGAGGTCAATGAGTAGCGGGGTGACGTGTGCCCTCTTCGGTTGGTTGAACACCAGACGCGCCGCCGCGTTCTGGATCATTTGTAGTGGTTTCACCACGCAAGCCGGCAGGCCCGTTAGGAGGGCGTTGCAGTAATCAAGGCGTGAATTCACCAAGGTTTGCACCAGCAGCTGGGTGGCATACTGGGTTAGGTACGGCCTGATTTTGCGGATGTTGAATAGCGCAAAGCGGCAGGACCTAGAGACAGAGGCAATGTGGTCCGTGAAAGTCAGTTGGTCATCAATAATGACCCCGAGGTTTCTTGCTGTTTTGGATGGAACAAGAGACAAGGAGTCAATATTGATGCTGATGTTGTGGTGGATGGCCTGTTTGGCTGGAAAGACCATCAGTTCCGTTTTGGCCAGGTTCAGCTGAAGGTGGTGGTTTTTCATCCATGTGGATATATCAGCAAGACAGTCCGAGATGCGCGCCGAGACAGTGGTGTCCTCAGGAGGGAAAGACAGAAACAGTTGAGTATCATCGGCATAGCAATGATAGGAAAAACCATGCGAGCGGATGATAGGGCCCAGCGAAGTGGTGTAAATGGCAAAGAGAAGTGGTCCCATCACCGAGCCTTGGGGCACCCCTGTGGTAAGGTGGTGAGGTACAGACAGCTGACCTTGCCATGACACATTGAACGAGCGCCCAGTGAGGTACGATTCAAACCAGGAGTGCGCCTTGCCAGAAATGCCCATACTTGACAGTATGGACAGAAGGATGCGGTGGTTGACTGTATCAAACGCAGCTGATAAATCAAGCAGGACGAGAGCTGAGGATTGAGCTGCTGCTCTAGCTGTTTTCAAGGCCTCTGTCACAGACAACAGGGCTGTTTCGGTGGAGTGACCACTTTTGAATCCAGACTGGTTTGGATCGAGGAGATTGTTCCTTGCTAGGAACTCTGTGACCTGTTTGGAAGCTGCCCTCTCAATGGTTTTTGATAGTAGCGTGAGAAGTGAGACCGGTCGATAGTTTCCCACCTGAGTGGGATCGAGAGACGGCTTCTTGAGCAGCGGTGTTACCCGAGCCACTTTAAATGAAGAGGGGAATGTTCCAGAATTAAATGAAGCATTAATCACCTGTGTTATTGCCGGTAAGACGGCAGGCGATATGGCTTGAAGGATATTGGATGGGATGGGGTCCAGCGGGCATGTAGTTGGACGGCTACCTGTTAGGATTTTGGAGACCTCACTCTCGCTGAGAGGGGTGAAAGAAGGAAATGATGAGCCATTGACGGTTGCGCCCTTAGGGGGGGGAGACAGTTGGTCGAACTGTTTCCCGATGGCTGCCACTTTCTCTGTGAAAAAGGAAGCAAAGTTATCAGCAGTGAGGTTAGTAGCTGGGGGAGGAGGAGGAGGGTAGAGCAGAGTTTTGAAGGTGGAGAATAGTTTCCGAGCGTCAGTTGCACCGTTGATCTTGTCGTTGAAAAAAGTCTTCTTAGCAGCAGTGATGCTGGATGAGAAGGAGGCCAGCAGTGTCTGGTAGCTTGCAAGATCGTCCAGTGCTGCAGATTTGTGCCACTTTCTCTCAGCCGCTCTGAGATTGGAGCGCTGCGTTCGGAGGGTATCACTCAGCCATGAATGAGACTGGGTAGAACGAGCAGGTCTGGTGGAAAGTGGACACAAAGTATCCAAGCATGAGCTCAGAGTGGAGCAGAGTGATTCTGTGGCATCATCGACACCTAGTTGGTTTAAATCTACACTACAAGAAAGCACATATTCATGTTTAAAGTCTGTTGTCATGTACTGTGTTTTCCAGTTAACACCATGTTCTCTGGGAAGTTGTTGAAAAAAATGTATATTCACCAGAAGATGTCAGGGTATAACATAAAGTTATAGACTGACAAATATGACAGCAGCTCACCCATTGATTCATAACAATAACTTATGCATGATATATTGTTGGTATTAAACGTTTCTGTTTGGAAGCCACTATAAGACATTATATAGCCATTAGCCACTATAAGACATTATATAGCCACAATAAGACATTATATAGCCACTATATAGACATTATATAGCCACCAGGGGCGGCTCGTCCATAAGGGCGATTGGGGCGACGCACTGCCTAGGAAAAAAAAAAAAAAAAAAAACTCCTTATGTATAAACGCAATATCCTTGTAAGTCGCGTAAATGACATGTAAATTTAAATGTAATAATTTTTTTTCTGTCGGATTCTACCACTAGACCGTCTGATCTGCCTCTGTATGTCATTGTCGAATCAGGTAACAGTCGTTCAGTCAGCCTAAAGTCGTGCTTCAAATGGCCCCACCCCTTCTGGGGCGATTTGGGGCGAAATGAAAATCGCCCCAGACCTCTCCCATTGACTCCCATGTTAAATCCATTTTTTTCACAAAACAGAGCTCTCAATGCATTCTCTATGGCTTCCGGGAGGGCTCGCCCCTCCTGGTCTTGTCATAAGTAGTGGACGTAAAAGCCTATACGAACGTCATACAGCTTCGACGGAGGCATATTCTGTCAAGATGGCTGCCCTGTTCAGTGCAAGAACTCGATTCGCTCTTTGACAGAAACTCCTTTTTTAGTCGGCGTACTAATGAAGATAAATTGACAAAAAAACAATTAGGACTTCCTAGACCAAATGTATCCATTCAACAGGTTTCTACAAAGGGAGGGAAATCCTACATCCAAGAATTGGAACGAAAGAAAATCGCGGTCGTGAAGTGGCTAATGCGGTCTGTATTTCATATACCACTGTCACTTTTCATAGGTTTTACAGTGTGTTTCACAGTTTGCTTCTTGCACTAACACTGAATAATTTTTTATGTGATGACTTATTTTGCTTTTGTAAGCCAATACTTTCAAGATCAGTCAATAAATATTGTTGGTTTTGACTTATGTTACCCCTTCTTTATGATGTTACTGGACATATCATGCGTCCTGTTAAGCTATGTTACATCATACAACATTTGAGACACGTGGATAATGAAAAAGTGGGATAATTTAATGTGGAGCCGAATCATGTTTGCTTATGAAGGCTCCTGGATGCAACTTTCTTCCATTGCTTTCCACCTGTAACTTGCTACTCTAGCTATGTAGCAAGAGGGGACATATTACTGTTGTGTGCATGCCAATAGTGGACAAAAAGGTAGTGCTGTATGAGTTAATCAGCTAACTTAATGTACCTACTGAATGGGTCGCCTTAATCATTATAGAAAAAATTGCCCCCCCTGAGAATTTTTTCAGGAGCCGCCACTGATAGCCACTATATAGACATTATATAGCCACAACAAGACATTATATAGCCACAATAAGACATTATATAGCCACAATATAGACATTATATAGCCACTATAAGACATTACATCACTGAAACTACATGTCACGGAACGAACAGACTTCGAGGTGTGGATAGTTGGAACAGAGTTTATTGCAAACGGAGACAGCCAGGAACACACAGGACAGACAACAGGGTGCAGACACAGAGATGCTGATACGAACACAGAGAGGCTGCGGGAGAATCCTCAACAACACAGTCACAACCCTCGGAGGGGCGCAGGCGCGTAGCTCTGCCGGGAACTGAGAAAGCTGGCGATCTGAGTGCAGAAAGGAACTAAGCAGAGGCAACCTCTGAGCTAACTAAACTATAACTTAAACGCCGTTGCGGCAAACAAAACACGAGTCACACTCGGCAAGGCACAAACGAAACAAGAACAAAGACTAATACAGAAACGGTAACTAAGGCTAAGAACGTAACAGATACAAAATCTGACAGGAGCGAAAGTAATCCACATTAAAGTTCAGTCAAGGTTAATCCGTTGAAGTGCGATACCAGACACCGCGTGAGGTATATGTAGGGGCTGTGACAGGTGTGGGTGATTAGGAACCAGGTGAGTGTAAACGCGGTGCAGGTGATTGAGGATACAGGTGTGAATGATCAGTACTCCGGTGACTGAGCGTGGTGCTGGTGAGTGAGGCGAGAGCGTGCAGCTGGGAGTGTTAGTGAGCTGAAGGGGGCGTGGCCGGAGCGGAGCTCCGCAGGAACCTGACACTACACTAACAGTGACAGGTCACACCAATTAAATGGATATCATGAAAATACAGACGCCTTGGAAACAGGAGAGCCATACTCCCTTGAGTTACGGACAAGAACGTGTCAGTATTACACAGACTTATCAGACAAATGAACTGCTATGTACAAGACATTCCACCAGGGTGGTCTGAAGAGGCACCAGATTTAATGCCAGGAACTTGTTATAAGTTGGTTGTATTATTCTCAATACTCTCTCACGCTTCACTGTTTACTGCTACAGGGTCTGCCCAGTAAGGAGTTAAGACACTACATGTAAAAGTAACAAAATATTTAAGTATTAATTAGATAGTTATGATATCTGATCTAGAACTGTACAGAACTGAGCGTTTTTCTGGCATCAAAGGTTCAGCAGATTGAGAGTGTGCCAGTATTACACAGAGTTATCTGATGGATTAACCAGGTTGGTCTGAAGAGACACTTCTGAGATGCCAGGAACTCTCACGCTTGGATCTACAGATCTGTACTGAACTGGTTGTGCCATCAGAGATTGAGCAGATCCTGTACCACCCTGTGATGTGGAAGAACGCTGGCCTGCAATGCAAAACAATATTGCAGTTTAAAATCCCAACACATAGGCCGACATCATTAATGCTGATGAGTGTCTTACAGTCTCATTTTAACATGTCCAGTACTGTGATTAGTGAAACATTTATACAGCAAAAACGCTAAAATTAGTGAGCTAATTACCAATCAACAGGTGTGCTTTGCAAACCCCAACAACAGCTTGGACTAATGAATTCACAAAACAGAGCTCTCTATTTTGTTCTTGCATGTTACATATTGACAATCAGGATGGAGACTGTCAAAAGTTTTTACGATAATAACCATTACAGAATGGAATTGATCAAGCCGTAAAACATTAAAAAACATGTTTGCTGATTTCGATGAAAACTGATTTTGCATGATACAGTACAGTGAAAATTAACATGACAGTACTATAGTAAAACAAGGTCTGCTCTGACCTCGACAGTAGTAGTTGTACACTAGGCCACCCAAAAATGCTACAAAAAATGCAGCACTTGATGCAATCCCAGTAATAAGGCCTGTAATAAAACAATTACAAGTGCGTTAAGATACACAATAAAACACCAATAATGCTGTGAGTGTCACTTAGCATCACTTATAGCATCACCATGTAACCTTCAATGTGAATAAAAGAGCTTTGTTTATTTTCACATATTTCCACTAGTAGGCCTACAAACTATCAGCATATTGGGCCTATTAGACATGTCACTGTCATCTCCCTAAATGCTCCCAAAGTCATTATTACAGTGTTACGAAATTATTTACATCTGACTCAGCAAACAAACAGATATTCAGAAAGCCCTGCTCCTGTTACTGATGGACATGGCTGTCAGGAGTTACTCTACTTTTTTTTTAACCTACTTTTACCTGTCCTGTAACTCGCATCAAGATCAATACAAACACACCTGTGAAGTGTAGATTTTTTAATTTGCGCCACAGTAATCTTTTTCAAGAGAAAATTTATTTTTATTTATTTTTATTTTTATTCATATTCTCTTATCTTGAATCCTTATATTAAGACACAACAAAAGACAACAACAGGCACAGAGTAATGTGTGAGAATACACATCTCAGCCATCTCACCTAAGGGCCACCCTGGTACAGTCAGGGTCTTAATGACGAGTCCACTTGCGTGTTCCACCTCACAGGTGTACTGACTTCTCTCTCTCTCCTCTGGTGACACTGTGAGCACAGCTCTCTTCTGGTAGGTTCCATCCCCATTGGGCAGCGTCTCTCCCACATACACATCCTCCTGTATCACTTCTCCATCTCTCTTCCAGGTCATGTTTACTGCCTTTGGGTGGAAACCTGTAGCGTGGCACACCGCTGAAGAGGAGACACTCCCCAGGAACACAAAGACCTCAGGGGGGACTTTTGGAGGAAGAGCACATGAAGAGAAAAATGAAAATCTATGTAGCTAGTGAAACTATATAGCTAGTGTGACAATTTTAATCCAAATTTGCGCATTAAAGATGAGATGAAAATGAGGTAGTAGTATTCATTTAGAAACATGAATTAACAGGCAAAATGATCTAACATTGTGTAAAATAAGTCTAATCTAGTTAACAGGTACCAAGGGTTAGTCTTGGCCATATTTCATGCTGTAATATGTGAGACATTTGTAGGTAAAAAGTATTTTGTGTGCTGCTGTACCTTTCCTGCCCAGGCATCCTTTCCCATGCTGAACATACATTTTCAAATGCTCAATACACCTCTGGATACATTTCAGTTTCATTCCTGCAGGTTCAGCCTCGTTTATGTCTGACACATCTTTGCCAGATAATTCATTTGGCAAGTCCTCTCCATCATAACCCTCCAGCAAATCTCCATGTGCGTCTCCACTCTTGTCCTCCCACCAACAGCTATGTAGCTCCTGTAATGGATGCAATCCTGCAAGGGGGAAAGCCAATCAAAGAGACATTACAAACTAGACCATCAAGGGTGAAATATGGCTCTTGTGTTTTCAGTTGCAGTTTGTCGTCTGGAGTCTTGTGCGTACTGGTCTGTGTAGTGGGTACTTACATGACAAGAATTCAAAAGTCTCATTTCACAATTGTGTACTCTGGACTGATAAGACACTGATCAGGTATCTGGATCTGTCTGATAAGACACTTTCTCTAAAGGTATCACTTTAAAATGAGTCAAGCCACCAAAACAGATGATGATAATGAACATTCAGCACTGATTCAATCATCTGTAAAAATTATTTCCTGTTTTGGTTGACAAATGGAGTCTCAACAGGATGAGAAGTGTTTGGTACAGATTGTGGAGGGATAATGTGGTTGTCAACTCTTTACCAGCCGTGTGTTGATGCATCATGTTTATTGGGAACTACATAAAACGCTTCAGATGTAACTGCAAAGCCTGCCACTTTGTCTTAAGGTCTTAAGGTGAAACTAAGGGGTGGAGGGGTATGCTTGATGGTTAACTCTCGCTGGGGCTCAGATGTTGCTGCACTTTCAGCACACTGCTCACCAGACCTGGAGCTGCTATCGTTAAAAGTTCGCCCCTTTTACCTTCCACGGGAATTCAGCTCTGTTATCATCACAACAGTTTACATTCCACCGCAGGCGGAAAAAACGTGCGCGTTAGAGGAACTATACAGAGTTATAAATGGACTTGAGAATGCTCACTCTAAGACAGTTTCTATTGTTGTTGGAGACTTCAATAGGGCTAACATGAGGAAAGTCCTGCCGAAGTACCATCAACATATAAACTTTCCCACCCGGGGCGAGCAGATTCTTGACCACTGCTACACGCAAATACGGAACAGTTACAAACCCCTCCCCCGCCCGGCTCACACCTCCATCATGCTAATCCCTACCTACAGGCAACGCCTAAAACAGGAAAAAAAAAAAAATTCGGGCAGTTCAACGCTGGAGTGCTGAATCCATTAGCACCCTACAGGACTGCTTTGATACAACAGACTGGCAGATGTTCTGTGTTGCAGCTGATGGGGACATCAGTGAATACACAGACTCTGTCTCTTCATACATCTCCAAATGCATCGATGATGTCGTCCCTTGGGTCAGTGTTATACTTTCCCAAACCAAAAGCCCTGGGTAAATGGTAATGTCCGTGCCAAACTCAGAGCACGGTCCTCTGCCTACAACTCTGGTGATCCGGAGGCTTTGGGGAAGTCCAGATGTGACTTATGGACTCCCATCTCTCGAAGAAGCCTGGATGTTGAGGTGGCTACAAATCCTCTGCAGCCTACTTCAACTGGGCAGACCTTAGCTTTCCAGCCTCGTTGTTGTGCGTCTGCTGCAAGGTCCGCATACCTTAGCTTCTTGCGCTCGTAAGCCTCTTCCACCGCACTCTCCCAGGGCACCGTGAGCTCGACGATATACACCTGCTTGAGTGAGGCCGACCAAAGCACAAGGTCTGGTCGCAGATTTGATGTTGCTATTTCTGCTGGAAATCGGAGCTTCTGGCCTAGGTCTGCCAGCATCTTCCAGTCCCGTGCCCCACCTAGCTGTCCAGTTTCTGGTCTTGTGGTGGTGAGAGTGACTTGGCCCCCGCCCTCCCGGACAAATGTTGTTGCCGGCCTACGAGATGGTGGAGGAAGGGCATTGACGCTCATCCGTCGACTCTCCATCACTGCCGCAAGACACTGTAGCACCTGGTTGTGCCGCCAGGTGTACCGGCCTTGAGTGAAGCCGGTCTTGCAGCCCACCAGGATGTGCTTTAGTGTAGCTGGAGTCGGGCAGAGGGAGCATGTCGGGTCTTCTCCGTACCACTGGCTAAGATTCTTGGGAGACGGCAGTACATCATAAGCGGCCCTGATGGTGAAGCTAGCCTTAAATGCCTCCATCTCCCACAGCTCCTGCCAGGTAGCAGTGATGATCAGCCTGCCGCCTCTCTACCTGATGACCTCAACACCTTTTACGCAAGGTTTGAGGCAACCAACCCCATTCCTACCGCAAAACTGGCCGAGGACCGAGACGACTGCACTCTGTCCCTGACTGTGGCTGACGTGAGGCGAGAGCTCCAAAGGGTGAACCCTCGGAAGTCATCCGGGCCCGGTGGAGTTCCTGGCCGCGTCCTCAGGGGGTGCGCCGACCAGCTAGCTGAGGTATTCACCTCCATATTCAACCTCTCACTACATCTGTCTGAAGTCCCCACCTGCTTCAAGCAGGCAACAATCATCCCCATACCAAAGAAACCATCCATCACCTGCTTAAATGACTACCGCCCTGTAGCACTGACCTCCACCATCATGAGGTGCTTTGAGCGGCTGGTCAGAACCCACATCTGCTCTACCCTTCCAAACACCCTGGACCCCTTTCAGTTTGCATACCGCACAAACAGATCAACAGATGATGCCATCGCCCTTGCAACACACACCACTCTCTCCCACCTGTAAAAGGGTAACACATATGTGAGAATGCTGTTCGGCCCTAACGTAACAGAAGTAAGATCGTGATGGTCAGTAAAGCTGACAGCATTGAGACTCATGATGAGGCTGATATATCAGTTACAGTATATCTTACATGTTAGATGCTGTCAGACATGGGGCTTCAACTGTTCGCATTCTGATGATGTCTTTGTGATTATGGTTTATTGGTGTTGGAAGGCTGGTATCACAACTAACCTACAGATGGAAAAATGGAATAGCACTGTTCTCAGCATAAATGCAACTGCAAAGAACCTGGGTGACCATTGTTGTTCCATTCTGGCCATGCATGCTTTCAGGATGTGATACCACCTCATATCCTGTTGGAAGGGGAAGGTATCTGCACTCAAGGCCATGACAATTGTACTGGCAAGCTTCTCCACTGTATTGGAGAGCAGAAGCCACAGATTTACAGATCACCAAAGCAACAAGGACTTTCTTTCTGACTCTGTACAATCAGAGGAACTCTGTGACCTTGGATGCAGCTCGTATGACATTTACCGAAAGCGCAAAAGGCCCCCAGCACTGAAAAAACTACCTCCTACAGAGCGTAATATGCACCTTCATGGAAGACGTGCCCACCTACAGGTGCTCTTATGGAAAGCAGCAGACCAGGCTGATCCACGGCTGTGGATATCACTTTGTTTGGATGGGACAAGAAGATGGGCCTAAAGGAAGGAGAGGAACTGATTATGCCCACCCAGGATTCAAGTCCAGTTGCTCTTCCGGCTTTGTTAGATGTCGTCAGCTGTGGTTGCAGAGCCGGTTGAAACCTTGCACATCAGCAAAGTGTAGCTGTGCAGCTGCAGGTCTGGCCTGTACCAGTTATTGTTCCTGCAAAGGCCATGATGGGATATGCTGCAACATACTCACTCAACAGCAAGAACACAAAGAGAGTGATGAAGGATCTGGAGAAGATGATGACAGAACAGACGAGGATAGTGAAGATGTGGAGGCTGCCTTTTGTTGATTAATTGTGAGGCATAGCCGTTTGCCTGAAGGTGGTAGCCAGTGTGTGCTATTTGTGGTGCAGAGGTGAGGCCCTCTTGATTAGTCTTGCGTCTGGCGGGCTGACCCGGGTTGCCCAGACTCAGTTTTAACTTTTGCGTCTGGCGGTGTTTTAACTGGGTCCTCGTTGGATCTTGCGACTTGCGGACCAACCTGGGCAGCCTTTCTGCCTTTCGGGCATGACCCTAGCGACTTAAGGGCCTGTCTTGTATGGCATGTACAGTATATTGTGTATATTTGTACATAGTTCGTTGATCGCACACGGGGGACATTCAACAGAGTTACATTACATACCTGTTCGTCATGTGGTTGGTGGTTACGATGCACACCGGTGCCCAGCAGCTTTTGAGGTAGTTTAACCGCGTTTAGTGGGTGTGCCAGAAGTGATACCCAATCCATCAAAGTGTTTACACTGTGATGGTGACATCTGTTCACCCTAGCCACCTCACAAGCAGACTGGCCTTCTCAGCTTCACCGCTCACATGAGGCAACAGGGTGTTTAACCCCAAGGAGTTTATTGCAATTGCAATGCTTTTTCTTCCAGCAATGCATATTTGAATCAGGAGTCAAGTATCAGGAGGGGATTCAGCTTCACTACACCCTGAAAAAAATGCTTTAACATTCACAAGAGCATTCATGATTCTGAAATCTAAGATGATTGTGTTTACCATGAAAATAACCTTAGATTTTGTCCAAAATGAATAACAAATGTGTCTAAATGTATCCAAATTTGTTATTCAATTACCATTTTAAAGTATGAAAGTGCCAGAATTGAATTCAGCATCCTCTAAAACCTATAAAAAGACTCCAATATAGTAGGAATTGGCCATACAGGGCAAAATATGTGGTCAAATTGGACGATTAAGCTAATAATGATAATTATGCAAATTATGCAAATTGCTCACATATGCAAATTAGCATCCGGCAGTTTCTGTATACTGGGGACCCATTTCTGCAAAAAAACTTTGGTGTACTCAACATTTCCGGGTTCACCTAGTTGGCTACTAGACTATATCTGCAATGTATTCTGTTTTCATTTTCACTAGGTTGGACACACCTTCCATCTCTTCGTCAATTATCTCTAATCTTTGTGCGGGAATTACCACCACAGGTGCTTGTGTTACCGGGACTTGTTCCCGGTGGCTGAACCCATTATATGGTGGGGGCGCGCTGGCTGTAGCCACAGGTAGAGGTGGATACAGTGTGTTTTCTGTCTCCCTACTTTCGTCCATATTCTTTCCTATTTTTTCTGGTTCATTTTCGACCTGTGTCTTTTCTCCCTTCTCCACTGAATTTTGTCTCTTTCTTTTGCTTGCCATTATCGCCCCTTTCATGATCATCCCCATTATTTCATCTCTAAATATATTCTCATCACTCCAGTCATCTCGGGCATGTCTTTTCGACTGGAGGAAGTTTTTCTCATCTATCTTCCTCTTTTTCTGTTCCATCTCATCTGTTGAACGCTGTCTCAACATTACACAATCTTCTCTGGTTGGAACAGGTTTGTCTGCTTCGGGGTACCATCCCCTCTTAATCCAGTCTTTTATTAGCTTTTCTAAGTTCCTGATTTGTCTTTTGCAACCGCCTTTGTCAAATAATGTCAAGCACCAATTGACCTGCTGTCCCTGATCTCGGGTTTGCTTGGTCTGCCATAACTCAACCTGCACTGGCTACTCTCCCTCGGTCTACTGCCAACGCAAGCCTAGGGTTAATTACTGGATTTATCAGGTCCCAACCTACTATAATGCCCCCTAGTATTCTCTCTGTGATTTCTGCGAATCTAGGTTTTACACCATTGATTTGTACACTGTTCAAATTTATGTGTCCCCTCACTTGTGGTGGCGGGAACCAAATATCGCCTTCTCCCCACGTTTTACGCTCCCAGAGGGTATTACAGTTATCTGAATCTTCTCGTACCAAATTTCTGGTCTCCCTTTTTTCTGTCTTTTCTCTACGGGCGCCCAAACTGCGTTTCCAAAAGCTATGGGGTCGTCGTGGAGCCAGTAATAGAAATCTTTTAGTTTTACTGTCCACTTAACTTCGTGTTTTTTCCGTCCCTGTTTTGGAGGGAGAAGTGATTTTTCGTAGACTGTATCAAATAATCCTAATAAATATAGTGAATTGGTCAGACGATTCTCAAACGAGGATAACCACTCCAATATGTTTCCTCCTGATATGGGCAGTGACTTCTTAGGTACCCTGCACTCGCTCACTACTACGTGTTTTCTTATTATCTCAGCCCCTGTTTTGCCTGGGTAAGTTAACAATGTATCCAACCACCAACGGCTCTTGGGTGCTATCACTCTGTAATCGCCCCTGATAGCTGTTGGAGTTTTATTCTCTAACTCTAACTCTCTCTCTAACTCCTCTGTGTTTCTATGGTTCACTAAATGCTTGCCCCACAGTTGTTTTTTATCAGAACTAGGCCTTTATAATCAATCAGGCCTTTTCCCTTCCCCCTATTTTCTTTTTCTCTTTTTTGTTTTTTTATTGTTTTCTGAACCTTGTCTGCTTTTATCACTCCTCACCAATCCGGTGCCTTATTAATACAGTTTCCTGTACGGCCAAAGGGTTCATGAGCCCACCGAAGGAATTGCAGATACAAACAAGGTTTTCTGAATGATCCACTAATCCGGCTTATTTTTTATTTTTTTGGGGGATTCTTGCATCCACCGAAAGCTTACCCATTCAGACGTAACAAAGGTGTGTTATATCAGTGTTAAATCAGTGCTATATCACTGATTTAATCTATCATCTGAGTACTTCTGATCTTAATTTGACATTTTTGCTGAACACAACAGTTGTGGGTATTACTTCTATTGTTTATAGAAGTCACTTATCTTTTGAAAGACTATTTCTTACAAATATTCACTTCTGTCCTATAGTTCTGTATAAAGACAGGAGTCGAGTGTCTGAAAATTCAAACTTCCTCCTGATTCATACACAGAACTGTGCGTGGCGCAGTGCCAGCTGTGTGTCTCTCTGCACTCAATTCTACCCCCCTTTATCCTATTTACATGCCTTTGCCCTATTTACATTTGAAAAATTCGCGCTACTCGCTTTACACGCGCTAACCGTGCTTGGTCACGTTACACGCTTATCCTTTACCTCTAACCCAGAGGGTGAGCACATCCGGGATGTAGGCTAAATTGTAGGTCAAGAGTAGGCTAACGAGCTCAGACACTACTTCGATTATCTACTTCAGTTGCTACGTGGAAGGGTCAACCATGCTCACCCCCCGTTTAGGAACTCTGGTCTGTTACGCAGTCCGTACTAATCTCCCACTCTGGTCTGTTACGCAGTCCGTACTAATCTCCCACTCTGGTCTGTTACGCAGTCCGTACTAATCTCCCTCCTCCCTCTAAACCTAATGTTTAGGTAGTCAGGCCTTTTACAGCACCTACTAATGCTTTTTTTCTTATTAAAACTGAAATTCACAAAGGCTTTGTGGCTTTGTATCACTATCCACCATCCACTCGCACTTGCTGCTTCCCTTCAAGATCCAAGTTGACAGACAAAAACTAACTATCAAGTATTCTAATCTATGGACCAATTCAATGAAATAGGTTTGTCCTCACCTTATTTTTCTCGCAGGTGCCTGTTTTTTGTCTGCCGCCAAAGATCTTGAAGAATGCATAACCGTAAGTGAATAAATAGTGAATTCATAATTTTTATAAGAAGAAGTGTATTGTTTTTTTTAATCAAGACAAACAATTTAGAAAAGTTAGTTACACACAAAAGTGTGATTACAAAATCATGGCTGGTGAAAAATATGCTTGCTTTATAATCTTAGAATCTTTAAGAAAATGTGTTTCCATCCTTCATTCCTAATTTTTTTTTTTTTTTTTTGCTGTATATATTATATTGGCATGAACCTGAAATCCTGTTCAGAAAAGTCTTCCATTCAAATCACAATTTCCGCCCTTTCTACCCGATTTCTGAGATTTCAACTCAGTGGGCTGTCTGTCTTTTAGCCGTCTGTTATTAAACTCAGTTGTTGTTGAGTATGATTAAGCCTTTTTTGGTTGGGTTGCATTAACTGTGCAGATTAAGGTTCTTCTTTGGAGAGCAAGACGTTTGTGATTTCAGAGTTGGCCTTGTTCTCCCTCTCTTGTTTCACAATCGGGCCTGTATTTGTACAATAGATCATTATAAAAACTCACTGTAAATTACTGGAGTTACTTTGTACCCACGATACATGGCAAAACAACAGTTACATGTTGTCATTTGAAGAAACAACAGAAACAATTTGTTTACAGTGTGGTAGGTTATAAAAATGTCATCACTGAGGTAATGATAAGAGGGACATTTTCAAGTGAATATGTCATAATTATTACCCAGTGAGTCTGTAATTGTATATGACACAATGTGGAAGAAAAGGCAGCTCAGTTGCAAAGACATGCAAAGTTAGTCTTTGAATTCTTGTTTCAGTGATATTTCATTCTTAAGGTTTGTGTTATTGTGGGACTGTAGATTTATATGAACATGCTTGCCATAGAATATGCAACCAGCAAAGCCAGACAAAACATCAAGAACATATCTATGTAAAATATCAATATTTTATTAATAACTCTTGAAAATGAATGAGATATAAACATGAAATGAATGTCTGTCTTCGGTCTGTGAAACTACTTCTAAATGTACATAAATATTCACATATTCATGTTTAACGTCTGTTGTCATGTACTGGTTTGCCAGTTAACACCATGTTCTCTTGGAAGTTGCTGAAAAAATGTATATTGACCAGAAGATGTAAGGGTATAACAAAGTCATAGACTGACAAATATGACAGCAGCTCGCCCATTGATTCAGCTGATGAAAGGTCAGTCAGTTTTGCATGGGAAAGAATACACAAAAACAATAACTTATGCATAAAACTTACATTTGGCATTTGATTCCTGTTTTACGCGCCTGTTACCTTCTTTCTTCACAACCTCAATCTCCTTTTATTCTCTAGGGTTCATAAACCCACCACACTTTACAAAAGTTATTAGCATTAGCAAATAGCGACTAGCCAGTCTAAGCTTTTCAACTGACATGCCAAGCTGATATTGGAACACCAAAGGTCAGTCACGGATAAATTGGAGCCACTATAATACATTATATAGCCACTATAAGACATTACAGCATTGAAACTACACTAACAGTGACAGGTCACACAACTGACATGTATATCATAAAAATGCGGACGCCGTGAAACAGGACAGCCATACTCCCTTGAGTTACGGACAATAACGTTGTTATCCGATGAATTAACTGCATCCACCAGGGTGAGGGTGGTCTGATGAGGCACCAGATGTAATACCAGGAACTTGTTGTAGATGGCTGTATTCTTCTCCATCCTATCTCCGGCATAACACTAAAGATCTGTACCGTGTTATCCGAGCAGATCCTGTACCACCCTGTGGTGTGGAAGAACTCTGGACTGCAAAGCAAAACAATATTGCAGTTTAAAATCACAACACAAAAGTAGACAAGATTGTTATTAACGGTCTGTACCTATGTACCTATTTTATTTTTTTTCTATTTTAAGGTCTTTTGTTACTACATACTACATATTGACAATCAAGATGGAGAGCGTTTCTCCTATAATAACCATCACAGAATGGAATTTATCAAGCCGTAAAACATAAAAAAACACGTTTGCTGATTTCAATGAAAAGTGATTTAGCGTGATACAGTACAGTGAAAATTAACATTACACTACTATAGTAAAACAAGGTCTGCTCTTACCTCGACAGCGGCACACAACGAACAGAATTGCAATTGCTGCACAAATTGCTAAAGAAATCCCAATAATAAGGCCTGTAATAAAACAATTATTAATCTCTTTAGAAAGTTCGTTTAAAATACCCAATAATGCTGTGAGTGTCACTTGAAATAAAAAATAAAAGCAAAGCATAGACTTATAGCATCACCATGTAACTTTCATGCCGAATAAAAGAGGCTTTGTTTATTTTCACATATTTCCACTAGTAGGCCTACAAAACTATCAGCATATTAGGCCTATTAGACATGTCACTGTCATCTCCATAAATGTTCCCAAAGTTTTTATTACAGTTTAACTAATTTATTTACATCTGACTCAGTAAACAAACAGATATTCAGAAAACCCTGCTCCTGTTACTGATGGACATGGCTGTCAGTAGCTAGCCTAGAGCTGTAGATTTTTAAATTTGAACAGAATGCCACAGCAATCTTTTTTTAAGAGAAAATGTATTTTTATTGTCATATTCTCTTATCTTGAATCCTTATATTAAGACACAACAAAAAACAACAACAGACACAGAGTAATGTGTGAGAATACACATCTCAGCCATCTCACCTGAGGACCACCCTGGTTCAGTCAGGGTCTTAATGATGAGTCCACTTGCGTGTTCCACCTCACAGGTGTACTGACTTCTCTCTCTCTCCTCTGGTGACACTGTGAGCACAGCTCTCTTCTGGTAGGTTCCATCCCCATTGGGCAGCGTCTCTCCCACATACACATCCTCCTGTATCACTTCTCCATCTCTCTTCCAGGTCATGTTTACTGCCTTTGGGTGGAAACCTGTAGCGTGGCACACCGCTGAAGAGGAGACACTCCCCAGGAACACAAAGACCTCAGGGGGGACTTTTGGAGGAAGAGCACATGAAGAGAAAAATGAAAATCTATGTAGCTAGTGAAACTATATAGCTAGTGTGACAATTTTAATCCAAATTTGCGCATTAAAGATGAGATGAAAATGAGGTAGTAGTATTCATTTAGAAACATGAATTAACAGGCAAAATGATCTAACATTGTGTAAAATAAGTCTAATCTAGTTAACAGGTACCAAGGGTTAGTCTTGGCCATATTTCATGCTGTAATATGTGAGACATTTGTAGGTAAAAAGTATTTTGTGTGCTGCTGTACCTTTCCTGCCCAGGCATCCTTTCCCATGCTGAACATACATTTTCAAATGCTCAATACACCTCTGGATACATTTCAGTTTCATTCCTGCAGGTTCAGCCTCGTTTATGTCTGACACATCTTTGCCAGATAATTCATTTGGCAAGTCCTCTCCATCATAACCCTCCAGCAAATCTCCATGTGCGTCTCCACTCTTGTCCTCCCACCAACAGCTATGTAGCTCCTGTAATGGATGCAATCCTGCAAGGGGGAAAGCCAATCAAAGAGACATTACAAACTAGACCATCAAGGGTGAAATATGGCTCTTGTGTTTTCAGTTGCAGTTTGTCGTCTGGAGTCTTGTGCGTACTGGTCTGTGTAGTGGGTACTTACATGACAAGAATTCAAAAGTCTCATTTCACAATTGTGTACACTGGACTGATAAGACACTGATCAGGTATCTGGATCTGTCTGATAAGACACTTTCTCTAAAGGTATCACTTTAAAATGAGTCAAGCCACCAAAACAGATGATGATAATGAACATTCAGCACTGATTCAATCATCTGTAAAAATTATTTCCTGTTTTGGTTGACAAATGGAGTCTCAACAGGATGAGAAGTGTTTGGTACAGATTGTGGAGGGATAATGTGGTTGTCAACTCTTTACCAGCCGTGTGTTGATGCATCATGTTTATTGGGAACTACATAAAACGCTTCAGATGTAACTGCAAAGCCTGCCACTTTGTCTTAAGGTCTTAAGGTGAAACTAAGGGGTGGAGGGGTATGCTTGATGGTTAACTCTCGCTGGGGCTCAGATGTTGCTGCACTTTCAGCACACTGCTCACCAGACCTGGAGCTGCTATCGTTAAAAGTTCGCCCCTTTTACCTTCCACGGGAATTCAGCTCTGTTATCATCACAACAGTTTACATTCCACCGCAGGCGGAAAAAACGTGCGCGTTAGAGGAACTATACAGAGTTATAAATGGACTTGAGAATGCTCACTCTAAGACAGTTTCTATTGTTGTTGGAGACTTCAATAGGGCTAACATGAGGAAAGTCCTGCCGAAGTACCATCAACATATAAACTTTCCCACCCGGGGCGAGCAGATTCTTGACCACTGCTACACGCAAATACGGAACAGTTACAAACCCCTCCCCCGCCCGGCTCACACCTCCATCATGCTAATCCCTACCTACAGGCAACGCCTAAAACAGGAAAAAAAAAAAAATTCGGGCAGTTCAACGCTGGAGTGCTGAATCCATTAGCACCCTACAGGACTGCTTTGATACAACAGACTGGCAGATGTTCTGTGTTGCAGCTGATGGGGACATCAGTGAATACACAGACTCTGTCTCTTCATACATCTCCAAATGCATCGATGATGTCGTCCCTTGGGTCAGTGTTATACTTTCCCAAACCAAAAGCCCTGGGTAAATGGTAATGTCCGTGCCAAACTCAGAGCACGGTCCTCTGCCTACAACTCTGGTGATCCGGAGGCTTTGGGGAAGTCCAGATGTGACTTATGGACTCCCATCTCTCGAAGAAGCCTGGATGTTGAGGTGGCTACAAATCCTCTGCAGCCTACTTCAACTGGGCAGACCTTAGCTTTCCAGCCTCGTTGTTGTGCGTCTGCTGCAAGGTCCGCATACCTTAGCTTCTTGCGCTCGTAAGCCTCTTCCACCGCACTCTCCCAGGGCACCGTGAGCTCGACGATATACCTGCTTGAGTGAGGCCGACCAAAGCACAAGGTCTGGTCGCAGATTTGATGTTGCTATTTCTGCTGGAAATCGGAGCTTCTGGCCTAGGTCTGCCAGCATCTTCCAGTCCCGTGCCCCACCTAGCTGTCCAGTTTCTGGTCTTGTGGTGGTGAGAGTGCTTGGCCCCCGCCCTCCCGGACAAATGTTGTTGCCGGCCTACGAGATGGTGGAGGAAGGGCATTGACGCTCATCCGTCGACTCTCCATCACTGCCGCAAGACACTGTAGCACCTGGTTGTGCCGCCAGGTGTACCGGCCTTGAGTGAGGCCGGTCTTGCAGCCCACCAGGATGTGCTTTAGTGTAGCTGGAGTCGGGCAGAGGGAGCATGTCGGGTCTTCTCCGTACCACTGGCTAAGATTCTTGGGAGACGGCAGTACATCATAAGCGGCCCTGATGGTGAAGCTAGCCTTAAATGCCTCCATCTCCCACAGCTCCTGCCAGGAGATCTTCCTCTTCTCCACTCCCCTCCCAAGTCTCCACTGCCCCTGCTTTTGCCTGTGAAACAGCTTTGCACACCTTGCTGCCTCCTCTTGCTGACGTACCTCCTGGAACACCAGCTTGCGTCTCATTGGGAACGGAGTAGCCTTGTTTCCAGGCCGGTTGTACTGGCTCCGGCTCCAAGACCAACTTCCTCCCGTGCTGCACTCGGCCCCAACGATGTCCCTGTGCTTTGAGTGCTGCCTTTGCCTGCTTGGTTGCTTCCAGTGGGGATCCACTTCCTCCCAGTAGCCAGGATGGGTGCAGCTTGGGCTACAAATGGATCACTCGAATCCAATAGCATCATCTCCAGTCTAACTTTGGCGCATTTATACTCCTCTGCTAGACTGGAATGGGCAGTTCTAATACTCCTTTGCCATAGAGCCCTATACTGCTTGAGGCACCTGGGAAGCCCCAAGCCACTTCCTTGCATATGAGCTGACCAGCCTCTCCAGCTTTTCCACCTTTGAGATCGGGACTTCATACATGGTAAGTGGCCCAAAAGAGGCGTGGAAGGAGCCCAAACTGCATACACCAGAGCTTCAACTTGCCAGGTAGTGCGGTTCTGTTGATGTTCTCCAGGCCGCTGGCTACATCCTTCCTGAGCTGATCTACTTGCTCTTTGTCCTTAAGGGAGGCATCATACCATCGGCCAAGGCTCTTCACAGGCTTTTCAGAGACAGTTGGAATAGCTTCATCGCCAATGAGAAAGCGTTGGTCTGACAGCTTCCCCTTGACGATGGAGATGCTTCTGGACTGCTCGGCTTGATCTTCATCCGAGCCAGCTCGATGTTATCTTGCAGCTTTTTCAGTAGCCGTACAGTGCAAGCCTTGGTCCGTGGTGAGGGTGGTAAGGTCGTCCATGTAAGCTCTCACAGGCGGCAGCCTCAGGCCAGGTCTTATAAGCTGTCCTCCAAACCACCCACCGAGATGCTCGAAATTATCATCTCCATGGCCATTGTAAAGGCTAGCGGGGAGATGGTGCAGCCGGCCATAATTCCCACTTCTAGATGCTGCCATGCTGTGGTGTACTCTGCTGTTGATAGGCACACCTGCACGTCCCTGGAAGTAGGCCTTGACAAGGCTTGTTAGGGCTACAGGGACCCTGAGAAGTCAAATGCGGTCCAGAGGAGGTTGTGAGGGACTGAGCCAAAGGCGGTTGGCGAGATCCAGGAACACCACGTGAAGATCTGTTCCCTCCGTCTTGGCAACTTTGATCTGATGCCAGATGGTACTCGCATGTTCCAGACAACCGGAGAAAGCCAGAGATGCCTGCTTTCTGGATTGATGTGTCAATCAGATGGTTTCTTTGCAGGTATCCTGCCAGCCTGTGAGCGACCACACTGAAGAATATCTTCCCCTCGACGTTTAGGAGGCTGATCTGGCGGAATTGGCCGATTTCTGAGGAGTCCTTTTCCTTTGGGATAAGGATTCCTCCAGCTCTCTGCCAGGATGTTGGTATCTCCTTCTTTTGCCAGACCACCCTCATGAGCTTCCAGAGGAATCGCAGGGCATCTGGTGCATTTTTGTAGAGCCTGTATGGAACTCCGTTAGGACCTGGGGCTGAAGCAGCCCTTGCTCTACGCACAGTTTTCTCCACTTCGCTCCATCTGGGTGGGCTGATATCTAGCTGGTGCTCTGGCGGGTTGATTGGTGGCATATCAGATGGGAGAATAACCTCTTCGTGGCGTTTGGCATCTGTGCAGGACTTTTCCAGATGTTTTTCCAGGTCTGCCTTTGACACTGAGAGGCTTCCACTCTTCTCCGCTGTAAAGAGACTCTTCACAAATTTGAAGGGGTCTTTGTAGAAGCGTGATCTTGTCTGTTCCTTCCTTCTGCGCTTCTTTACCAGATTTTCCGCTCTTCTCAGTGTCACAAGTCTACTCCGGATGGCCTCCTGCAAGACGTTGATGCCCTCCTTTTCCTCCTCTGTGGCTTTCCTCCACTGCTTCTTCAGCTGCCTCCTCTCTCTGACTAGGCGATCTATTTCCTTCTGCCTCCTGGACTTAGTGGGGATTGTCGGTTCAGATCTCTTTCTTTCGACTGCTCCAAACCTTTCCGATCCATAGCTGTATATAAGATCTCCCATTTTCTCCAGCTTCTTCCTGGTGGTGCCTTTGAGCCCCTCTAAGAGGTTGCAGAGGTCGGTGTTGACCTCCATCCACAGTGCCTTTTCGCAGGATTTTGGCCACTTGATCAGTGGCCTTCGCCCCTGGATCTTCTTTTCCACTGCAGGTCTTGCTGGGCTGGGTTCAGGTTGGTTTCCTGTGCAAGGTTCGTCCTCTTCTGGGACAGGGATGTTGATGTCCTGCAGACTGTGGTTTTGGCCCCGCTGCTGAACTTCAGTCGACTGACTCGACCTGCTTCTCAGAAAGTAGCTGTCGATGCGAGATCCCTGTTGACCCTTCTTTAGGCACCCTTTCTTGCCCTGATGTATTTTTAGGCCTCTAGTGGGAAGTAACCTTTTCCCAGCCACATATGCAGCTCTGGAGCTTGTGTCCTGCTGTAGCTGTTGCAGTCTCGGGTATGCTGATCATCAAACTCGTAGTCTGTTCCGTTCCTATGTCAATAACCGGGTTATCCGCCGATGAGTCATCTTCTGCCCCCGCTCTCGCTGACTCAAGGGGTATTTTTTCCTTATAATTTTTCGTAGCCATTGGTGGGTGGGACTCATACACCGTTCGTGCTGGATCCCGCTACCACGGGTAGCTAGCCCATGGCAGCCCCGTTGGGGTCTATTCCCTCCCGCCAGCTGTCTTTCCATGCTGTCACAAGGTCTTTCCCTAGTTGCCAGCTGCTCTTTCACAGCAGTCACTGGTTCTCCAGATGATCAGATCTGTTATGTAGGACAAGGTGTTAATATCCCTTTCTGCATACTCGAGACTCTGTGGGTTGGTCGAATGATTGATGGCATCCTATGGGTTGTCAAGTGGGCGCCCTCCTTCTTCGATGTTTCGCTGATTGACCCACGACACCTCCAGAGGGTTCAGCAGTGAGATCCGGCGTCCCGGGCTCACTCCCTAGATGCCATCACTCATCCGACAGCCCAGGCGGAGTCCTTCCTCTTTATCCACAGCCACTGACTTCTATTTTCAGCAGCCCTGGAAAGGTCTTTGACTGCCTGCCTGTGGGCCTTCCCCCGCACTCCCATCTCTCGAAGAAGCCTGGATGTTGAGGTGGCTACAAATCCTCTGCAGCCTACTTCAACTGGGCAGACCTTAGCTTTCCAGCCTCGTTGTTGTGCGTCTGCTGCAAGGTCCGCATACCTTAGCTTCTTGCGCTCGTAAGCCTCTTCCACCGCACTCTCCCAGGGCACCGTGAGCTCGACGATATACACCTGCTTGAGTGAGGCCGACCAAAGCACAAGGTCTGGTCGCAGATTTGATGTTGCTATTTCTGCTGGAAATCGGAGCTTCTGGCCTAGGTCTGCCAGCATCTTCCAGTCCCGTGCCCCACCTAGCTGTCCAGTTTCTGGTCTTGTGGTGGTGAGAGTGACTTGGCCCCCGCCCTCCCGGACAAATGTTGTTGCCGGCCTACGAGATGGTGGAGGAAGGGCATTGACGCTCATCCGTCGACTCTCCATCACTGCCGCAAGACACTGTAGCACCTGGTTGTGCCGCCAGGTGTACCGGCCTTGAGTGAGGCCGGTCTTGCAGCCCACCAGGATGTGCTTTAGTGTAGCTGGAGTCGGGCAGAGGGAGCATGTCGGGTCTTCTCCGTACCACTGGCTAAGATTCTTGGGAGACGGCAGTACATCATAAGCAGCCCTGATGGTGAAGCTAGCCTTAAATGCCTCCATCTCCCACAGCTCCTGCCAGGTAGCAGTGATGATCAGCCTGCCGCCTCTCTACCTGATGACCTCAACACCTTTTACGCAAGGTTTGAGGCAACCAACCCCATTCCTACCGCAAAACTGGCCGAGGACCGAGACGACTGCACTCTGTCCCTGACTGTGGCTGACGTGAGGCGAGAGCTCCAAAGGGTGAACCCTCGGAAGTCATCCGGGCCCGGTGGAGTTCCTGGCCGCGTCCTCAGGGGGTGCGCCGACCAGCTAGCGGAGGTATTCACCTCCATATTCAACCTCTCACTACATCTGTCTGAAGTCCCCACCTGCTTCAAGCAGGCAACAATCATCCCCATACCAAAGAAACTATCCATCACCTGCTTAAATGACTACCGCCCTGTAGCACTGACCTCCACCATCATGAGGTGCTTCGAGCGGCTGGTCAGAACCCACATCTGCTCTACCCTTCCAAACACCCTGGACCCCTTTCAGTTTGCATACCGCACAAACAGATCAACAGATGATGCCATCGCCCTTGCAACACACACCACTCTCTCCCACCTGTAAAAGGGTAACACATATGTGAGAATGCTGTTCGTGTCAGGGATTTGTCGGGGATTGAACCCGGGTCGCTGGATCGGTAACCCCACACTCAGCCAAGTGAGGTAGTTAGGACTCAGTTGCAGAGGAGTGTTTCTTGGTTTCTTTATTCTTAAAACAATGATATTTCCATACAGCGGGAAACGAACACACAGAAGATAATCCAAGGAAACAGAGGATACAGTCCAAAAACACAGGAGATTCTAGCAAACGGTTTAAATCCAAAAAGGCAAACTAAAGAGGCTACTAAATGGGTTACTCTCAAAGGTGAACTAACCTAGCACGAGAGGCGAAGCCTGGAAGCAACGCAAACAAAAGGCAGCGTGAGAGCTGCACAAAGAACCAACCTTAACTCGCGCTAGGCCTAGGGGAACACTGGTGATTGCTACTCTCATCGAGTAAAACGGAAACGACGCAACAATGAGCCGACTAACCTAGCCGGGTATTTATACCCCTACTAATCACAGTATACATGGGAAACAGATGAGTAACATAATTAGTGTAGATGGAACACAGATGCGTAACACAACCAGTATAGATGAGACACAGGTGAGTAACACAATGACACTAGTATAACGATAAGACTGTCCAATTGTCCTTTGGCCAGCAGATGGCGCCAATGTCCCCAAACTGAGACAATCATAGTCCAAAGTCATGACAGTACCCCCCCCCCCCCTTAAGGGCGTCTCCTGACGCCACCTTGGTGATCAGGATTTCTGCGATGAAAGTCCCTGATGAGAGAGTCATCAAAGACATTCCGAGCCGGGACCCTAGAACGTTCCTCCGCGTCGTAGCCCTCCCAATCCACCAGATACTGTACTCCCCGCCCCACCCTGCGGGAGTCCAGCAACCGGCGGACTGTAAAGGCAGGTTGCCCACCGACGATGCGAGGGGTTGGAGGCGGCCTGGGAGCCGGAGCCAGCGGTGAGGATAGAAGAGGTCGCAGAAGGGACACGTGGAACGATGGGTTAATCCTCAATGTCCGCGGGAGCTGGAGCCGGTAGGTGACAGGGTTTATCTTCTGGACGATCCTAAACGGGCCAATGAATCTGGGAGCCAGCTTGCGGGATTCCACCCGCAAGGGAATGTCCCGTGAAGACAGCCATACCCTCTGCCCAGGGCGAAAGGATGGAGCCGGTCTCCGGCGTCGGTTAGCCTGGGCCTGGTTGGTCTCCGCGGTGCGCAGGAGCGTCTGCCGGGTCCTCCGCCAGGTCCGTCTACACCGCCGCATGAAGCCTTGGACTGAAGGCACCCCAACGTCCTCCTCCTGCTTGGAGAACAGAGGAGGCTGGAACCCAAACTGGCACTGGAATGGGGAGATGTTAGTGGCCGAGTACTGAAGGGTGTTGTGTGCATACTCAGCCCACGGCAGACACGAACTCCAGGACGATGCGTTATCCGACACAAGCGCCCTCAGGATGGTCTCGAGCTCCTGGTTTATCCTCTCCGTCTGCCCATTCGACTGGGGATGGAACCCAGAGGAGAGGCTGGCAGTAGCCCCGATTAGCCTGCAGAAGGCCCTCCATACCCTGGGGGAGAACTGAGGACCTCGATCGGACACTATGTCCTGGGGAAGGCCAAACACCCGGAAGACATGGTTAAACACCAGCTTAGCCGTCTCTAATGCAGAAGGAAGTTTTGGCAAAGGAACAAAACGACAGGCCTTAGAGAACCTGTCGACGATCACCAAAATTGCAGTATTACCTTCTGATTCTGGTAGACCCGTCACGAAGTCCATCGAAATATGGGACCAGGGCCTGTGTGGGATGGGGAGCGGGTGCAGCAACCCCTGGGGCCGCTGGTGCGGGTTCTTGCTACGGGCGCAAACAGAGCAAGCCCCCACAAATGAGGCTACATCCCTAGCCATACCAGGCCACCAGAAGCGTCTCTGGAGAAACTCCAACATCCGTCGAGTCCCCGGGTGTGCCGTAATGTGAGAAGCATGGCCCCACTGTAGCACCTCTGAACGGACACTCCGAGGTACAAAAAGGCGTCCGGGTCTCACTCGATCTGGACCAGGTTCATCCTGCTGCGCCCGCCTGACCTTGGCCTCGATCCCCCACTGAATGGAAGCCACGATCCGGGATGCGGAAATTACAGGCCTCTCCTCCCCGTCCCGCTTCACTGGCGAGGGTTGAGGTGTTTCGCAACCTGGAGGTACTCGAGGTTCCTGTGATCCGTCCAGACCAGGAACGGATGTTGAGCACCCTCCAGCCAGTGCCTCCACTCCTCAAGGGCCATCTTGACGGCCAGTAACTCCCGGTCCCCAACGTCGTACCGAGACTCTGTGGGGGTCAGCCGATGGGAGTAGAAGGCGCAGGGGTGGATCTTGCCATCCTTAGCCCGTTGGGAAAGAATGGCCCCAACTCCCACCTCTGATGCGTCCACCTCGACAATGAAAGACCGGGAGGGGTCCGGGAGGACGAGGATGGGTGCCGAAGAGAACCGGGCCTTGAGTTCACAAAATGCCCTATCCGCCTTAGGGCTCCAAACAAAGGGACCCTTACCCTTTTTGGTGAGGGCGGAGATGGGTTCCACTACCGAACCGAAGCCTCTTATAAACTTTCGATAAAAGTTAGCGAAGCCCAAAAATTGTTGCACCTCCTTGATGGATCTCGGAGGGCGCCAGTCCCTCACTGCCTTCGTCTTTCCTGGATCCATTTCGATCTGGGCCTCCCTGAGGATGTACCCCAGGAAGGAGACCTCCGGCCTGTGGAACTCACATTCTGGGCTTTAACAAAGAGGTGGTTTTGGAGAAGTCTTTGGAGCACCAGCCGTACATGCAGGCGGTGTTCCTGCTGAGAATTAGAAAAAATTAAAATGTCGTCAAGGTACACAAAGACAAAACGATTTATCATGTCTCGGAGACAGTTGTTAATCAGAGCCTGAAACACTGCCGGGGCATTAGTAAGCCCAAAAGGCATCACTTGGTACTCGTAGTGCCCTGATGGTGTGTTAAAGGCAGTCTTCCACTCATCCCCCCTCCGAATACGAACCAGGTGGTAGGCGTTCCGGAGGTCCAGTTTGGTGAAGACCACCGCCCCCTGGAGTAGATCAAAGGCTGAAGACATCAGCGGCAGGGGGTAGCGGTTGCGGATGGTGATTTTATTCAGCCCACGATAGTCTATACAGGGCCTCAGGCTTCCATCCTTCTTGCCCACAAAGAAGAACCCCGCTCAGGCTGGGGATGTGGATGGGCGGATGAAACCTGAAGCCAGGGAGTCCCTGATATAGCTATCCATGGCCATCCTCTCAGGTCGAGATAAAGAAAATAGCCGCCCGCGAGGGGGAATAGAACTGGGGTGCAGCTCTATAGAACAGTCATATGGCCGGTGAGGTGGCAGCATAGCAGCCCGGCTCTTGCTGAAAACCTCCTGTATGTCCCAGTACTCTGGGGGCACCAGAGACAATTCAGCGGGGTCAAGGGGTTTGGGAGGTGTAAACGGAGGGTCCACAAAGAGATAGGTGGCATGGCAGGTAGGGCCCCACTCCAGGATGCGGCCAGTCACCCAGTCGAAGTGGGGATTATGACGTTTAAGCCATGGATGTCCCAAGACCACTGGGAACTCCGGAGAGCAGATCAGGTTGAATTCGATCTCCTCACGATGGTTTCCCGTCCGGAGCCGCACCCGTGATGTTATTTGGGTTACTCTACCCTTCCCCAGCGCTCGACCGTCGAGAGCCGTGATGGTAAGCGGACGCTCAAGGGTGACCAGGGGAATATTGAGCTTCCGCGCTAGGGTCCCATCAATAAAATTACCTGCCGCTCCGGAATCTACCAGAGCCTGGCAAGTGTGCTGGTACTTGCCCCATGAGATGGTCATGGGGACGAGCACCGCTTGGTCGGGCGACTGGGAAGAGAAAGTTGCGCCCGTCACAACCCTCCCCTGGCTGGACGAACTTGGCCTTTTCCCGAGAGTTCGGGACAGGACCCTCGACGGTGGCCAGTCTCGCCGCAGTACATGCAGCGCCCCTCCCGCATTCGCCGGTCCTTCTCTTTTGCAGACAGTCGTGCTCCCCCCAACTGCATAGGCTCAGGATCATCATAGGACTGGGAAGAATACGAGCTTGCCGCTTGTGGTCTCGGAGAAGACCCCTGATCGCGGCGACGCTCCCTAATCCGGGTGTCCAGCCGGACTGTGTGGGCAATCAGTGGCTCCAGCTCGGTGGGACAACCAATAGAGTCAAGCCCGTCCTTTAGGGCGTCTGAAAGCCCGTGGTGGAACGCCGTCACTAGGGCCTTGTCGTTCCACTCGCTATCCTCTGCAAGCGTGCGGAATGCGATGGCATATTCCGCAACACTTCTCTTGTCCTGGCGAATAGTCATCAAAAGCCTTGCAGCGTCAAGGCCAGTAGTAGTCTGGTCGAAGACCAGCAGCATCTCCGTCTTGAACGCCCTGTAGGTAGCGCATACGGGGCCCTGCTTTGCCCAGACTGGAGTAGCCCACTCCAGAGCCCTGCCTGAGAGCCGGGTAATAACGTATGCAATCCGAGCCCGTTCAGAGGAATAGGTAATAGCCTGAAGTTCGAAAGCCAGGTCACATTGCGTGAGGAAACCACGGCAGCCCCTTGGTTCGCCATCATACCGTTGTGGGGCAGTAAGCTTAGTCTCCACATGAAGAGGTCCTGGGTTAGCAGGTGCAAGGTGTAGGTTGAAGTTGCTGTGCAGCCTCGGTCTGATCCAGCAGTTGTAGTCTCTGCTCGTGTCGGAGTAGATCATCTCGGTAGCAAGCCATACTGTCCTGCTGCTGAAGCAACGCCTGCTCGTGTTGATCCAAGCGAGCCTTGGTACGAATGATCGTGTCCATCAGTTGCTCTCGCTGTGGTGCCTCCTCTGCTGACTCCATAATGATTGCGTCGTTATGTCAGGGATTTGTTAGGGATCGAACCTGGGTCGCTGGATCGGTAACCCCACGCTCAGCCGAGTGAGCTAGTTAGGACTAAGTTGCAGAGGAATGTTTCTTGGTTTCTTTATTCTTAAAACAATGATATTTCCATACAGCGGGAAACGAACACACAGAAGATAATCCAAGGAAACAGAGGATACAGTCCAAAAACACAGGAGATTCTAGCAAACGGTTTAAATCCAAAAAGGCAAACTAAAGAGGCTACTAAATGGGTTACTCTCAAAGGTGAACTAACCTAGCACGAGAGGCGAAGCCTGGAAGCAACGCAAACAAAAGGCAGCGTGAGAGCTGCACAAAGAACCAACCTTAACTCGCGCTAGGCCTAGGGGAACACTGGTGATTGCTACTCTCATCGAGTAAAACGGAAACGACGCAATAATGAGCCGACTAACCTAGCCGGGTATTTATACCCCTACTAATCACAGTATACATGGGAAACAGATGAGTAACATAATTAGTGTAGATGGGACACAGATGCGTAACACAATCAGTATAGATGAGACACAGGTGAGTAACACAATGACACTAGTATAACGATAAGACTGTCCAATTGTCCTTTGGCCAGCAGATGGCGCCAATGTCCCCAAACTGAGACAATCATAGTCCAAAGTCATGACAGTTTGTGGATTACAGCTCAGCATTCAACACCATTGTGCCTGCCAAGCTCGTCCCGAAGCTCAGGAGCCTGGGTCTTAAAACACCCCTGTGCAACTGGATCCTGGACTTCCTGACGAGCAGACCCCAGGTGGTGAGAATGGGCAAGCACACCTCCTCCTCACTGACCCTGAGTACCGGGGCCCCCCAGGGCTGCGTTCTCAGTCCCCTCCTGTACTCCCTGTACACACAGGACTGTGTGGCAACACACAGTTCCAACATCATCCTGAAGTTTGCAGACGACACTACCATCCTGGGTCTCAGGAGGTAAGAGGCTTGGTAGCATGGTGCCAAGACAACAACCTGTCTCTAAACATCTGCAAAACCAAGGAGATGATTGTGGATTTCAGGAAGCTACAGAGGGGGGGTCACAACACCATACACATTGAGGGAGCTGCAGTGGAGAGAGTCTCCAACTTCAAATTCCTCGGTGTGTACATCAAGGATGACCTTACCTGGTCCATGCAAGTGGACTCAGCGGTCAAAACTGCACGGCTTTACTTCTTGAGGAGACTCAAGAAGTTTGGCATGTCTTCTAAAACTCTGAAAAACTTTTATAGATGCACCATTGAGAGCATCCTCTCAGGCTGCATCACTGCCTGGTATGGTAGCTGCTCCGCTGCCGATCGCAAGGCCCTGCAGAGGGTGGTGAAGACAGCGGAGCGTATCATCGGCGGCCATCTCCCTTCCGTGCAGGGCATTTACAACAATAGATGCCTGAGAAAAGCACGGAACATTGTCAAGGACCACAGCCACCCAGGCTATGGTCTATTCACACTGCTGCCGTCTGGTAGACGCTGGTAGACTCACAAACAGTTTTTACCCCCAGGGTGTAAGGCTTCTGAATCAGCAACACTGAACAGTCGCCATCACCTTATACTTCACACTCATACAAATACACTTGCTACATATATATAAGCACATATTTTTTATCTTATTTAATTGTATATTCCCCACCCTGGAAACTGCCCTTCTTGTATTTCAAACTGTTGTTACTTGTTATATGTTATAGTGTTATATGTTATTTCTGGTATATGTTATTTTGGTATATGTTATTTTTGTTACCTGTTGTATGCCGTCTACTGCGTAGATGTTGGCTGCCAAGTCGTAAGAATTTCGCTGCGCTGAAGAAATTTGGTGTATGCGATAATAAACACTTTGACTTGACTTGACTTTGAACTACCTTGTGGTTTACCAGAAAACAAAGGAAAACGTTGGGCATCACCTGATGAGGTGAAAACGACGTTGTCTTTCTAAAATCTAGGGTATGATGATGCGTATTATCTGACACCACATCTTATATTCATGATTTCACTCACTTAAAGTAAAAATTCATATGGACACAGTGTACATGTGTATGTGCCCACTCACGCACCGGTCTGATTACATTTCTTTTTTAAGTCTTCAGCTCTCTTCATGCATGTGTCCTGATATGCCTTTGACTCCATAGCGCTAGTATTCCAGTACTGCGGATCCACAAGGTTCTTCATACACATCTGCACTGGGACTGTCCTCTCTGTGATGCTGGTATAATGAGTAATGATTTCACCATCAACCCTCTCAGACTCCATATACTCTGGGAAGTTTTTGATTCCTGGCATGGCTGTGAAGTGCCGCTGCATGGTATGGTTTCCTGAAAAACAAAAATCAAAGACACTGAATGCTGTAGGACATTTTTTTTATTATTTAACAAGACAAGCATTTATATTATCGATACCAATAGCAAATCCAGGCACTTCCAGCTGATTTGAAAGATGAACAAACCTCAATTTTAAAGCTACATAGAAACATTGATGGGCATACAAAGAAACTATTTTGATGTGTGGGAACCTGACGAAGTTTGGCACATAGTAGTCAGTATATTTTGGTGACAAAAAAAATACTGAATGTACTTAAACAGGAAACCAACAAAGAACAAGAACTTCGGGGACATTGAGTCCATTCATACTGTCTTTTGGATCAGCACGTTGAACTTCACCTGAAAAACAGGTTTTCAGCAAAGTACCTTGCATCAACATGGAGAGGCCTGTAAGGCCATGTTTACACGAACCCTAGATTAACAGAAGACAGAAGTCGAGATCCAACTAGCTCAGGGGTGGCTAACCAGTCCAGCTCAAAGAGCCATAATAAAACCTAACACCATTTCGAAGAGCCACACTGTTACCAGCCCATCAATGGCACGAAATGGTTCAACATAACACAAGAGCCATAGAGAAGAGGTGACGGAGAATAATAATTGTATTATTGTAAATTATCATGTTTTCAAAATACAGGAGAGCAAGGTGGCGGTAAAATAACGAACAACTTTTTTTTTTTTTTTTCTATTGATATTAGATCGCCTCACAGAATGGTTGACACATTGTAAATATTTACTATATTTCAGCCACTTAATGTGTTATGGACATATGAGGGCCTATGTTTTGTAAGAATATTGATGCATAGCTCTGAGAATGTACATTCATGACTGAGAAATGTTTTTTGTTTTGTTTTTATGAACATACTAACTGCCAAGAGGTGTATGGGGAGGGTGGGTGAGGGTAATCTTGTTCGTGATGAAATGAAAACATGGAGGAAAAATGCTTGAGATACTGCTTGAGAACCTGTATTGTGCAATTCCTTCAATAAATAAATTATTAAAAAAAAAAAAAATAACTAACAACACACCCTCTCTCTCTCACACTCTCACACACACAGTTCAACTAACTCACAGAAAGAAAAAAACTGTGTACATAACTGTGTCTCAATTACGTTGTTAATGTCAGATATCCTCTGTTCAACGGTGTGCCGTGACAGCTGCAGGTCTGACAGAGGACTGCTTTAATCCGTCATTGCCAGGGTTGAGGATAGCAACGACATCACGTACACAAGACTTAAAACCTCTCCCTCACTATATTACTTTTTTGCTCGAGCAATATTCCATGCCACCTGATACGATGCCAACATGACTGTTTCAGAGTACTTTGTGAATTTTCAAAAAAGCTGAATCTGTTTCTCTGACTGACGTTTCACCCTAACCCAAGTATTTACCTTGTGCTTGCGTCTGTGCCTTTAGGAAACTCATGGGCTATGTTAGCATGGTTGTGAAGAGATGGCACTCCAAGTTTTAAATGCCACAGTGACGACTGGCATATTAAGCAGAGGTTTGTCCGGACACCGGAGTCGGGAAGCGAACCCGGGTCGCTGGATTAGTAACCCACGATTTACCCAGTGGGCTTTTGAAGACCCAGATGCAGAGATTTTGGTCAAAAGTTTGTTTTATTTTCTCCCGCAAAAAACGGAAGTTTCACAAAATGCAAACGGGTCTTTGAAACAGCAAAAAACTCAAAACACAAGAGGTAGATCCAAAAGCACAGAAGAACTCAAAAGGTAGTAATCCAACGAAAGCGTAAAATCCAAAAAGGTAATAATCCAAACAAAGTAGTAAGTCCAAAGCACAGAAGAACAGTCAATATGAAAAAGGCTTAAACTAAGGAGGCTATGAAATAATAGCTCTTGCTCACCCAGGCGAAGAAATCAAAAAACAGTATCCATAAGACCACCGCTTAAAGAAGCAGCAAAAACAGCGGCTGAGAACCACGTTAGCAAGCAGAGAAAGTTACGAGAGGGTAACAAGGAACATTACGTCTAAACAAACGTTGCAATGACGTGTCTAGCACACTACCAGGTATTTATACCTGGTCAAACAAAGTTAATTGAACAATCATTACACAATGAAAAACAGGTGTGGGGACAAAGACAGAGGCAAACAATTCAATAAGTCCGAAATAATGTCTTTAGGCCACCAGAGGTCGCCAATGACCCCAGTGGCGCAAACAGAAATCCCAAGTCATGACAGAGGTTTTCCATTTTGTCCACATCGCGCACTTCGCCATAACCCTCATTTGTGTAAGTCACCGTTTTGAAACTTCCGTCTATAATAAAAATCTTTTCATGTCAGATTTGCTCATATAGGCTATTGCTGACACTTTTAAAAAATGGTTTTGAACAATGGTCTGATGCAAATAGATTAAACAGTGATAGATTAAAGTGTGGCTTGTTAATGTCATCCCTTTCCGAACCAGCATCTTAACAACATCGATTTAGTTTTATGTTGTTGCTGTTATGAAGTGACGCAGCGAGGCTAATAAGGGTTCAGGCTGAAGTTGCAAGGCGTTCACGTGGGGCAATTACATCATCAGGTTAGAAAATGTGCGGATCGGGGTTTACACGAAACACCAATCCACTGGCGGATTCGAATCTACTCACTTTGGAGACCCGATTCAAAGGTATGCAGATTCAGTGACCCAATCAACCGGGTTCGTGTAAATAGACACATTTCTCTCCGGATTCAGGCAATCTAGGGTTCGTGTAAACTGGGCCTAAGACATCGCAAACAACAGGAGACCATCCTCTCCTGCTGAGGTAAACAAAGACCTTAGCGAGCAACTTGAATGTCTTTTAGGGCAGACTTGAGAGGGACAAATTCACAGCCCTCACCCACTCCAGCCCAACGACAAAAGCCCCCATCACACCTTTTGGCAACCCCCCTGCAACACTACATCCTGCACCACCTGGACTGGGGGGACATATGCAAGGTTCCTGTTTGTGGACTTCAACTCGGTGTTCAAGACCATCATTCCAGAAATCCTCTCCTCCAAACTCTCCAGCTCACTGTATGCCCCACCATCTGTCAGCGGTGTCACATCCGCGCACGGTCGCCAGTCCTCTAGAGGGCGACACTCATCCTAGAGCACATAGCACTAACCTTTTCTTCTACACTGGGCTACACCTGCGGTGATCACCACTTCCTACTTAAGCACTGGGTTCCCTTCCCCCTTCACTCTGTCATGGAGTTTCGTGAGTACACCTTCTCTTGTTCCTTCTTCTCTTAGGAAGACTTTGTTTGTGGACATTGACCCCGTTTGTGTAATGCTAATGTTATCGGCGAGTTAGCTTAGCATAAGCTAGCTGCGACTTCCATTGACTGTAACGAGTTGTGTGCAGCTACGCCCAAAGGGGAGACTTCTTTCCTTTGGATCATACCTTCTTTGTGGATTACCTCTTATGGATTACTTTATGTTGGATTAACCATTCTTCTGTGGAATGTACCTTTGTTAACTGAGACTGTTAGGTTATGAACTTTGCTAACCTAGCAGTGTTTGCTACTGTGTAGGTCTGGCTAGCAAGCCGGCTGTGAATAAACTCTTTTGTTGCACCTGACCTGCAATCTGCGTGTGTGCCTGAAAACCCCGGCCTGATAAGTGGGAGGTTGAAAGACTGGTACTCTAGTGCAGTCAGAACAACATGGAGCTGAACTGTGGATGACAGTGGACTTCAGGAGATACCCCTCAGAACTCAAGACTGTGGATGACAGTGGACTTCAGGAGATACCCCTCAGAACTCAAGACTGTGGATGACAGCGGACTTCAGGAGATACCCCTCAGAACTCAAGACTGTGGATGACAGTAGACTTCAGGAGATACCCCTCGGAACTCAAGACTGTGGAGGACAATGGACTTCAGGAGATACCCCTTAGAACTCAAGACTGTGGATGACAGTGGACTTCAGGAGATACCCCTTAGAACTCAAGACTGTGGATGACCGTGGACTTCAGGAGATACCCTCAGAACTCAAGACTGCTCCCCCTCACACTACCCAACAGCCCTGGGTCAACTGTGGAGACCTTCAAGTTTCTGGGAACTACCATTTCCAAAGACCTGAAGTGGGAAACCAACATCAACTCCAACCTAAAAAAGTCCCAGCAGAGGTTGTGCTTTCGGTGGCAATGGAGGAAGTATGGTCTGCCACAGGGAGCTGCTGAGCCAGCTCTACACCGCAGTCACCAGATCCGTTCTGTGCACACCCGTCACAATCTGGTTCAGAGCAGCCACAAAACAGGATAGGAACAGACTGCAGTGAACAGTAAGGTCCGCTGAAAAAAAACATTGGTGCTCAGGCAGGGAAAATCAACACAGATTCCTTAGACCCTGCCCTTCCTTAGACATACTATGCAATCACTCATTTTACATTACACTGTGTGGAAATCTGTTTTCACTTTGACATTAAAGAGGGCTTTTTTGTGATTTTTTTTGGTCAAAAAAGCCAACTTGTATTGACCAATATTGATTTATAAAAGCAATAAAAGGGAAAACATCCAAGGGGGTGAATACTTATGCAAGGCACTGTAGGACTGATGCTGCATTCCCACACACGCAAAAGGGAACTTGTGGAGAGAATGTCACATCTGGGGTTGAGCATATCATATGATCGTGTTATTCAGCTCTCCACACAGATGGGGAACAATGTCTGCCAGCAGTTTTAAAAAGAAGAAGTGGTATGCCCTCCACAATTGCGCAATTCAAGTTTCAAGGTCATATAAAACTCAGTGTAAATTGTAAATAGTTATTTTACTCTTGTGATCAAAAACCTTGATATGAAGCTGTAAATTCAAGTTTCAAGTTTATATAAAACTTAGTGTACATTGTAAATAGTTATCTGAAGCTCTGCTGTCTGTGGGACAAAAGGGTTAAAAAGCCTCATTGGAGTCATCAGGTGGGCACCCTCCTTCTCCGGTGTTTCGATGATAGGCCCTCAACACCTTCAGAGGGCTCATCGGCAACACCTGGCGTCCCAGATGTGCCCCACTCTGCTTTAACCCTTCTGCGCCACAGATGCTATTTTGGGGCCCAGGTGGCGTCTCTCCTCTTCACCCACAGCTACAAACTTGCTCATTCAGCAGCGCTTGAGAGGGCTTTGATGGCTCGAATTCCCAAATCCTTAAGCAGCCTGGGAGTTGTCTTGCCCACAAAGCCTCTGCAGCCGACTTCCACTGGGCAAACTTTGGCTTTCCAGCCACGTTGCTCAGCATCAGCTGCCAGCTCAGCGTACTTAAGGCTCTTTTCGTTCGTAGGCCTCCTCTACAGCGTCCTCCCAGGGCACAGTCAGCTCTACGATGTACACCTTCTTAGTTGCATATATAAACATGCACATTCCGGTCATTTTGAGACCAAGTGTCTACGACCTTCAGAAGCTGAGATACGAACGAGCATTTGTGCAAAGGGCGTGGCAAAATCTCGATGTTAGCTCGGGTGACAGTAAATGACAGCACCCTAGTTTTTTTTCCTCATGGTCAAATTAGCCAGAAACCGTTGAGAAAAGTTGTGCCGCTCATAATGCATACTCAACTTGAGCCTGCTAGTGGAGTACTTTTTGCGCCCCACGCAAATTAAAAAAAATAGTTTTTTCTTGAATATCTCGAAAAGTAAAGGTTTGAGAGCTCAGAAACCTGCATAGTGAATATGTAAACTTGCGTATTCCGGTCATTTTTCGACCAAATCCAAGTGTCTACGACCTTCAGAAGCTGAGATACAGATTCGCTGGACGCACTAAAAGGGCTAAACGTTTAACGTAAGGTAAACTGAGAGAAATCTTGTTAACAAAAAGTTAAAACTTGGGCTGCATTTCGAACTCGATTTACATTCTCACGTTTACATAGCATGGGTAGTGTTTAAGATAATATTGAGAGGTAGAGTTTAAGATAATATTGAGAGTAAGCAGGTCCCCCTTGATTGTTGCTTTTTATTTAAATCAAACTTTTCACATTTGTTTGCCTTTAAGGCCAGCTGCATCAAATGAAATTAACAGAAAAAACTCACCGGCATATGACAAGAGTTTCTGTAGTTTCAGTTTTAGTTGAAAATGACTGTAGCGCCCCCTAGCTTCCCCGGCTATAGGCTAATATTGAAGCACTTCCCGGCCCGGGTTCCTTTATAATTTTAATAAATCCCTTACTGACATATAACTAAGGGTTTGGTTAGGTGCCTAATTAGTACTCATTATTATGCAAATATACATTCTCATTTTCATCTGTCACAGTTTGCAGTGTTACTGTAAGTAACAGAATCATTTTCAACAGCTAACAGATTGGATATGTAAATAACCATCTAAAACTTGCTTTTGTGATTGACCAGATTATTTCATATCTGATCAAATGAGTAGAGTATGGAAGGTGTCTTTTATCAGTATTCCTAGTTATACAGTTAAATGGTGCCACTGCAGTCTTTTCCTAGACGATAGTAGGCGCTGCCAAGACAAAATACCAATCTACGCCGCTGGAAAGTAAAATGCGCTGTAAGAGGCATGACGGATAAAATCTCTGTGGCAAAAGCAAAGACATGGGGGGGGGGGGGGGTAGAGCACCGTCGAATATGTATAATATATATGACAATTAACTTTCACCAGTATTCATTTGTGGATTAACCATTGGAAGCAGCAATACGAAGAGACAATGTGCCAAATAGCTAGAGCACAGTGAAATAGCCTAGGCTATACGACATGGCAGTTAAATTGGATCACCTGTATTCATGTGTGAATTCAACAGGACGAATCCTAAAAGTTGTATATGTGCAATGCGTTCCCTTTATTTCAGAATTGCTTGTGATACAATAGTTAAATCCCATTTACATTCTCAAACCTGCTTCCTACTTTGACAAATAAACCTAATAGTCCATTGGTTAACTTACTGTATCATCTATCAGCAAGGGTTAAGGTCCTGCAATCTAACTGGTTTGACAAGACTTTTACTCTCTGAATAGGCAGTCAAGCTCTGATACATTCGTTTTTCAAATTTAAAGACCATTGCTGAATCGACAAACCTAACTCGACATGTAGCTATTTATTCTATTAAAATGAATAGGATCTAAAACAAGTTGCAGGTCGTACAAATCACTACAGAACAGAAGCAACAAAAGCACACACAGCTGCATCATATATTTAAAAGCACACCCAGCAGCTTCGAGAATGAACAATTGCATTAGTTTGACAAACTAACTATCTGTATTAGGCTACGGTCACATGGGGTTCTTCTCAAAATTGAAACGGTCCACACTTTTTACATTATATATTTAACGTAAACTGAGTGAAATCTTGTTAACAAAAAGTAAAAACTTGGGCTGCATTTCGAACTTGATTTACATTCTCACGATTACATAGCATGGGTAGTGTTCAAGATAATATTGAGAGGTAGTGTTTAATAGCCTATAATATTGAGAGTAAGCCGGTCCCCCTTGATCGTTGCTTTTTATTTAAATCAAACGTTTCTAATTTGTTTGCCTTTAGGGCCAGCTGCATTAAATGAAATTAACAGAAAAAAACTCACCGGCATATGATAAGGGTAGACAGACAAGAATCAAAACAGCCTGCATTGCTCTCTTTTAACTAGGTATAAAGGGTAGTTTAGCGTTAATCCTACATCTGGCTTGTCTCTCTGTTTCAATTTCCTTATGTATAACCAATCAAACAAAAGTTATTGCGTCAGACCCCGTGCACTCTTGGCATATGACCAGGCGTAATTCGTCTCGCGCTCATGGGCAGGGGCGGACTGGCCATCGGGGATACCGGGGGAATCCCCGGTGGGGGCCGACGGGGTTGGGGTGGTCTAAATTATCGGCCCACATCCATCTCCCAATGGCCCTCCCTTCCACTTCGCGGCATTGACTATAGTGTATGCTTCACAGAACACGTATAATTTCCTCTACCTTTAATAGTCAGAAATCACTGACTGATATTTATACTACTGCTTGCGATCTGTATTCACACTCATGGTGCATATTTTTCGAAAATGTTCTGAAGTGTCTTCTGAAATGTGTTCTTACGGACTTCGAAAGACCAATGTAAGGAAAGATCTCCGCCTGACTCATGAACGCCGGAAAATTGGTTCTTACACAGCCGAAGTGGATTTTTAGGATGATGATTCTTAAATTGAACGTACCTTCTCGTGCGCCTACTCAACACTTGCGTCACTCGCTGGCAGACAAAGTCGTTTTTGACAGTGAGAGCATGTCATCGGCACCAAAACGTAAATGGAGAAAAAGAAAAGATGTCTGGAGGAAGGTGCATCAAAATATTTAAAAAATCTCTAATTTATTTGGGAAACCACAGTCCTTGACCTGGCCATTGTTAGCTTGCTTTTCAAAGATGAGGTAACGTTCCCTACAAGCTAGCCTATCTAACGTTAGGTAGATACATTTACAAAATTTAGATCATTATGATCTGGTAAAATCAGCAAGCTGGCACTGATATCGAGATTATCTAATTTAACGTGTTAGACGTAGTAACTTGTTTACAATCGATGAGCAAGCTATCTATGGTGGTAGTTGTAAAGAGGGCAATCTTATAATTTCTAATAACGTATGTCAAATAAGTTGACCAGCTAGCTTGTTATGCTAAAATCACCGTGTTACACACAACACTAACATTATAAACAATGTTAATATGTTATCTAGATTAGATAGTGAGGTAATAATAACACATGAATATACTGATATTGTTTTTTATTACCATGTGACTATAATGCACCCGGGCCGGGAGAGTTAGTTTTAGGTTCTGTTACTTAACTTATTGTTTTGTTATGCACTTTCAACACCCCTACACACACACACACACACACACACAATCACACACCCAGCATGCAACACTACTGATACCACTGATGTTCACACCCCATCGTATGTTCTATTCTGTTAATTTCTACAATATAGTTCATACTAATTCTACCCTCTGATTCCAGCTTCTTTATTGTGTGGACATTCATTCCTTAAGGCTCTGTAGTTATATGTATAACCATCTGTCATATTCATCTATGTATAACCATCAGTCATATTCATCTAGCAAACTATACCTACCTTGGAGTGTTACAATAGCCATTATAATTTTATTCCATGTGTCCATCCAGGCAAATTGGTGGATCCAAATGTTATAAAAAAAAAACATATATGATGTAATAAGTAATAAGTGTAGGGGTATTTTTCCAAGAAGGCCAATACGTGACTGGTCAATACGTGCGATGCATTGATTGGACAGCGCGCCTTGGTGCTATAAAAATAAAGTTTATTATTATTATTATTATTATTGTATTGAGTGGGCCGGTCTGACAGTATCTCCCGGGCCACTTTTCCCCCCCAGTCCGCCCCTGCTCATGGGGATTGAAAGGGAAACGAAATTCCGGCTGTCCGCCCGTCACTGCCAGGGCACACATGTCATATGACCAGGCGTAATTCGTCAGGTGAAATTTCGTCTTGGGAGGGTGGCCAGAAAAATCGAGTTTGGCTGTCAAGTTGCAAGTTCAGTTGCAGTGCAGCGCCTGGCTGCCGGACAGATTTGTAAACGCAACACTGACACTGGGTGAAATATAGATGATGAATGGCTCGTTTCAAAGCAAAGACTCTAGAGCATTGTCTAGGTGGCTCTGGCCTACAGCTGGCACAGCGAGTAATGTCACAATAGGCAAGCGTTGGACCATGCTGTGACCAGGATGAAAAACGACAATAAGAAGAAAATGACCGGGTGCAGTGCAACCATTTCTACACGCCGGTTGCACGGGATCAGGAAGACTTGTCAGAGTCAGAGCTTTTGTCAATATCTTAACAGCGCTCGGAGGAGAAGCAGGCGCCAAAACATGTGTGGAATAAGAATACATAACTACAGCTGCATTTCTGCAAGTGTGATGCTCAACAGTAGCCCTCGCCCAGCAAATAACAGATTATACAGCAGCCCCAATACTGATGCTGTTATAATTATGAGCATACAGCACACAGTACACTTTAATAAAGATTAATAAAACAGTATTCAAAATGAGTTGAGTCATTTATTGTGTGTAATAAGCTACATAACTTCCCCAATCAAGGACACTCATCTGCCGTATTTTTGAAGTAAATGAAGAAATCACCAATACAGATTACATAACTAAATACCAGTCGACCTGCTGGCATTGTTTTCTGCGATTCAGAGATGTCATAATCCTCCTCATTGCAAGTCTCCACTATCACAGCTATTGTTACATGAAGACATGCATTAGAGTATATAATATTTCATTTAAATGTATAAAAGGTTCGGGAACGTCTTTGAAAACCAGCCAGATGTGTAAAAATAACACTGGACATCAGGTGAACTATAGACTGCTGTTAATGTTTTTGTTTTAAACGGTTCTGAACTATAAAAGGCGAAAGTAACAAAAAAATGATTGATAAAAATTGAAGTGATGAAAATGCATGTGATTTGAAAAATGGAGGGGAAATTATGAAGTGATTTGATTCATTTAGAGAGACAATTTGATTAAAACAGTCTTGATATAAATGAAAACTGAGCTATGTTATCATTTTCATTCATTGTTCATCCTTTACAAAATTGCCATTTATCATTTAAGGATTCAATGCAGGAGCATAGGCTGATGAGAGTGAGTTCATGGTGGTGTGTGTGAGATTGTGCGTGAATTGACATCTAGATGCACTATTTGTGAAATTATAATTATGAGAGACTTTTACAAACATTGACACTGATTTGAGAGTGTGGTTTAGCTTTAATTGATCCGACTTGATCAGTGGCAAACAGATGCCACTGATTTGAGTACCAGTCTAGTTAGGTTTGTAAATTACATTATTACAATTACGGAATTTAAGTGTAGAAATGACTTTATAGAGGGAGTATCAGTCTAGTTAGGTTTGTAAAAGACATGAATATAATAATGAGGTTTGTAAATTACATGAATACAATAATGGGATTTGTTAAAAGTTGAAATTACTTTAATAGAGGGGAGTATTTTGGGAGGTCTGGTTATGAATGACATGGAACGATGGGTGGCAATCAAGAATAAATGATTTACAGTCAGACTCAACTACACCCCAGTGACCTAACTATCCATCTTTTAGACAAACAACAACAGTGAACTACTGTGCGTGTGTTTACCAAGCGTCTCAGAGTATGGCAGCTCTTGCCTTTCTGCCCACGGTGATCAGATAAGACTCAAGTGATTTGAGTCAAGGGGACCCAGTCATGATCCCTGATTAGTCTACTCTTACTCTTACCCTGAGAGGCTTGACACACACACTGTCCCTCAACTGGAAACAGACTGAGATCTCGAACAGAACACCCAACCCATCCCTAACGTTACTCTCAGGCAGTATGGCTTCTCGCTTTTCCCCAGAGACCTGCAACAGGTTCCCCGATGCTGACCGCACCAGTCAAGCTGTCTTTGTTTGATACTGGTAAAAAATAAATTATAACATGATCATGTGGGTGTATAGCCTTGTAATTACAGATTTACGAGGAAGGGTATATAGCTTAAACCCCTTATCTATGTTGGTGGAAGGAATTTTTGACGTCATGCAGATCCGATGGACAACTGGAACTGATTTTTCGGCAGCTCCTGGAGACATCTTGAATAAAATTACGCTAACTCAAGCTCGTACAGAGGATCTGAACCAGAAGCGATGCGGAAGTTTGTTGCACACTTACTGTACTAGCTGTCAGTAGAGAATTTCTAATATAAATGAATTTGACAACTCAAACACGGGTCAGTTGTGGACCTGAGTGTGTGTGTGTGATTGTTAAAGTTCTGAGTTGTTATAAAATAATAAAAGAATGTATAACCATAAGTGAATAAATAGTAAATTAATCATTTTTTAGAAAATAAAAATGTGTATTGGTTGTTTATTTAATCAAGAGAAACATTATAGAAAAGTTAGTTACACACAAAAGTACGATTACAAAATGATGGCTGGTAGAATTATCATCTTAAAAATCTTTTACAAAATTAATACAGATGTACCAGGAACTTGTTGATGTAATGTAATGCCAGATGGCTGGCATGCCAGATGGCTGTATTATTCTCAATACTCTCTCACGTTTCACTGTTTACTGCTACAGGGTCTGCCCTGTAAGGAGTTAAGACACTACATGTGAAAGTAACACAATATTTAAGTATTAATTAGATAGATACGATATCTAATCTAGAACTGTACAGAACTGAGCATTGTTCTGGCATCAAAGGTTCAGCAGATTGAGAGTGTGCCAGTATTACACAGAGTTTATCTGATGGATTAACCCTTATCCACCAGGGTGGGTCTGAAGAGGCACCAGATGTACCGCCAGGAACTCTCACGCTTGGATCTACAGATCTGTACTGAACTGGTTTGTGCCATCAGAGGTTGAGCAGATCCTGTACCAGCCTGTGATGGGGCAGAATGCTGGCCTGCAATGCAAAACAATATTGCAATTTAAAATCACAACACATAGGCTGACATCATTAATGCTGATGAGTGTCCAGTACTGTGATTAGTGAAAAATGTATATATGAAACAAGATTATTGAGCTATTTAGGTACCAATCAACAGGTGTGCTATGTAAACACCAACAACAGCTTGGACTAATAAAAGTAGACAAGATTGTTATTAACGTCAAAAAAAAGAATCTAAAAAAAGGTTTTCTGTTACTACATACTACATATTGACAATAAGGATGGAGACTATCAAGCGTTTTTACGATAATAACCATCACAGAATGGAATTGATAAAGCCGTAAAACATTCAAAAAACATGTTTGCTGATTTCGATGAAAACTGATTTTGCATGATACAGTACAGTGAAAATTAACATTACAGTACTATAGTAAAACAAGGTCTACTCTTACCTCGATAGTAGAAGTAGTACACTAGGCCACCCAAAAAGATTGCTGCAGTAATTGCTGACGCAATCCCAGTAATAAGGCCTGTAATAAACAATTATTAATCTCTTTAGAAAGTGTGTTAAAATACACAATTAAAACACCAATAATGCTGTCACATAAAATAAAAAATAATAGCAATGCAATTCTAGATTAACATCATTAGCCCTCATAGACTTATAGCATCACCATGTAACTTTCATGCGAATAAAAGAGCTTTTATTTCCACATATTTCCACTAGTAGGCCTACAAACTATCAGCATATTGGGCCTATTAGACATGACACTGTCATCTCCCTAAATGCTCCCAAAGTCATTATTACAGTGTTACGAAATGATTTACATCTGACTCAGCAAACAAAGAGATATTCAGAAAACCCTGCTCCTGTTACTGATGGACCTGGCTGTCAGGAGCTACCCTACCTTTTTTTTTACCTACTTTTACCTGTCCTGTAACTCGCATCAAGATCAATACAAACACACCTGTGAAGTGTAGATTTTTTAATTTACGCCACAGTAATCTTTTTCAAGAGAATTTTTTTTTTATTGTCATATTCTCTTATCTTGAATCCTTATATTAAGACTCAACAAAAGACAACAACAGACAGAGTAATGTGTGAGAATATACATCTCAGCCATCTCACCTAAGGACCGCCCTGGTACAGTCAGGGTCTTAATGATGAGTACACCTGCATGTTCCACCTCACAGGTGTACTGACTTCTCTTTCTCTCCTCAGGTGACACTGTGAGCTCAGCTCTCTTCTGGTAGGTTCCATCCCCATTGGGCAGCGTCTCTCCCACATCCACATCCTTCTGCATCTCTACTCCATCTCTCTTCAAGGTCATGTTTACTGTATCTGGATATAGGGCCAATGATTTTCCGCGATAACGGAAAACGGACGGAATTCGCGGAATGATCACTTTGAAACGGAATTGCACCTTTGAAACGGAAACATCATTTTGTTCATACAAATCGCCCAAATTCCCCTGTATTTTGGGCTGCAAGGCTATATTTCTTTCAAATAAACACAAACAACTATTGCAACGATGAACAAACATTAATTAAAGAACAAAACCACTGAGAAAATGTCACGTCTGCGCTGAACTCTGCTCCGGCCACGCCCCCCTTTTCAACCGTTGACCCACACACCTCCGCTTAAGCCACATTCAGTCACATTCACGCGCTCGTCTTCCCAATCGCATTTAAAACAAAAAATGTTTAGTCTTCTGTTCTGTTAATGCTGGCAAACAACAATCTAAGAAGGGCACATATTATTCACTCATTTTAAGCCATCAATCTACCTCAGGGTGAACAAAATGAGCTGAAACGGAAAAAAAACGGAATTCACCAAATGTGAAACGGAAAATGCATTTTTTTTAAACGGAAAATCATTGGCCCTATGGATAGAACCCTGTAGCGTGGCACACCACTAAAGAGGAGTTCCTCAGGAACACAGACACCTCAGGGGGGACTTTTGGAGGAAGAGCACATGAAGAGAAATATGAAAAACTATATAGCTAGCGTGAAAATTGTAATCCAATCGTGCACATTAACGGTACATGTGTACATGCCCACTCACGCACCAGTGACCATGTGTATGTGCCCACTCACACACCAGTGACCATGTGTATGTGCCCACTCACACACCAGTGACCATGTGTATGTGCCCACTAACACACCAGTGTACATGTGTATGTGCCCACTCACGCACCAGTGATCATGTGTATGTGCCCACTCACACACCAGTGTACATGTGTATGTGCCCACTCACGCACCAGTGACCATGTGTATGTGCCCACTCACACACCAGTGTACATGTGTATGTGCCCACTCACGCACCAGTGATCATGTGTATGTGCCCACTCACACACCAGTGTACATGTGTATGTGCCCACTCACGCACCAGTGATCATGTGTATGTGCCCACTCACGCACCAGTGTACATGTGTATGTGCCCACTCACACACCAGGGATCATGTGTATGTGCCCACTCACACACCAGTGATCATGTGTATGTGCCCACACTGTAAGCCCCAATAAGTTGAGTTTACTTAAAAATTTTGAGGAAAGTGGTTGCCTTAAAAACATCAAGTAATGTATAATGAAAACTTGAGTACATTTAACTTAAAATATATTGCAATATCAACTGCTTTGCATAGTGACTACACTTAAAGCATTAAGTTCAATGAACATAAAAATTCCAAGTCAATTTAACTTCAAATCTATTGCAATACACTAAGCCCAGATAAGTTGAGTTTACTTAAAAAATTGAGGAAAGTGGTTGCCTTAAAAACATCAAGTAATGTATAATAAAAACTTGAGTACATTTAACTTAAAATATATTGCAATATCAAATGCTTTGCATAGTGATTAAACTTAAAGCATTAAGTTCAATGCACTTAATTCCGAAGTTGATTTCACTTAAAATATTTTGCAATAACAATCGCTTTGCATAAGTACTACACTTAAGTGTGTAAGTTCAATGCACTTAATTACAAGTTCAAAATGACAAGTTTTTGATTTCACTTTTATTTCAACACTTTTTAGAAAACCAAAAATACAAAAAACTTAAACGAAAAAAATAAACGTTGTTTTTTATTATTGCAACCAGTTAGCACCTACTCGCAAGCTGCAAGCTGATTTTTCAGCGTCTGAATTTTTGGTGGCAGCTTGCATTTCCCCAAATTAAGCATAACCTGAACATACACAGACATTCCTGATATAAACATGGAAAAGGCTCTGTTCTCGCTTAACTTTCATGTTTTAGTCTATAATGTTTAAATAGCTGTGCTCTCTTTTCACAGCTATGAGGACAGTACTTGCACTTCCAAAACATTGTAAAACAACAAGAGGAGCGATTCAATTAAACATGCTCCGCATTCAAGTTGTGACCACGTTAGGTTAACCACGGCTGATTTGTAGTTTGTTTTTTTGCCAAATTAATTACAGACTAATTTACTTAATGCTTTTCAGCTGTCAAGAGCATCACATTCCCATAATGCACTCTGGTCATGACTAAAACTCAGTAATTAAAAGCCACTTAACACTTATTTACTCATTCGACTTTATCTACAAAGTAGTAGAATATACTTAGAATTTTTTTTGTAGTAATCACACTTAGTAGAATATACTTAACATTTGGTAGTAATATCATAAAACTTTAATTCTTTAAGTGAATAAAACTCAGTAATTGAAAGCCACTTAACTTAAGTTAACACTTAGGTTTACTCATTCGACTATATCTACAAAGTACTTAGAATTTTGTAGTAATGTCATCACACTTAGTAGAATATACTTAACATTTGGTAGTAATATCATATAACTTCAATTCTTTAAGTGAATAAAACTCAGTAATTGAAAGCCACTTAACTTAAGTTAACACTTAGGTTTACTCATTCGACTATATCTACAAAGTACTTAGAATTTTGTAGTAATGTCATCACACTTAGTAGAATATACTTAACATTTAGTAGTAATGTCATAAACTTAAATTATTTAAGTGAAAAAAACTCAGTAATTTAAAGCCATTTGACTTAAAGTTATTCACACATTCGACTATATCTACAAATTGGTAGAATATACTTAGAAACTTGTAGTAATGTCATCAGACTTAGTAGAATATACTTAACATTTAGTAGTAATGTCATAAAACTTAAATTTTTGAAGTGCATTGTAATTAAATTGTTTAAGTACAGTAGACTTGATAAGAAATTGGGGCTAACAGTGCACTCACACACCAGTGACCATGTGTATGTGCCCACTCACACACCAGTGACCATGTGTATGTGCCCACTCACACACCAGTGACCATGTGTATGTGCCCACTCACACACCAGTGTACATGTGTATGTGCCCACTCACGCACCAGTGATCATGTGTATGTGCCCACTCACGCACCAGGGATCATGTGTATGTGCCCACTCACACACCAGTGTACATGTGTATGTGCCCACTCACGCACCAGTAATCATGTGTATGTGCCCATTCACACACCAGTGTACATGTGTATGTGCCCACTCACGCACCAGTGATCATGTGTATGTGCCCACTCACACACCAGTGTACATGTGTATGTGCCCACTCACGCACCAGTGATCATGTGTATGTGCCACTCACACACCAGTGTACATGTCATTGTGTATGGGTATCTCTCTAACGTCCCACCTTCTTGCACAAGCTCTGACTGTAGAGAGAACTGTCATTGGTCGACCGGCCTCTCAGTGTTGCCAGATGCACGATAATTATCCTCCAAAGACGATCATTTTTGAGCATTTGGTACAATTATTAAGTCTGCTGTAATCTGTCTCTCATCAAGATCTCTGATTCTGTTCTGAACTAGTCCTGCAACGACGTTTGATGACGTCAGACGTCACAGAGCTGCCAACATTGTGTTTGAGAAAAGTAGTAGCAAGCCGAGCGGAGGTGGAAATGTTTTAGGCCGGGGGTCTGGGGGCCGCTGAGGCCCCCAGAAGCCAGAGACTTTACGTGATCTGAAGATGCAATCCATGTCATATTAGGACATGTTTTTCTGCAAAAAAGTGCAGTATTTTTAGTGAATAATTCTTCTTTTCCCTGTACTGTTGCACACAATTATACACAGACATACATAAAAAGGTGTTTTATTACCCAAAACACATGAAATAATACTGAATTACCAAATACAGTACTGACACTGTAGTGTCAGATGGTGGTCACTAAGCACTGAACATTAGAGCAACATTAGAGTTCAACCTAAAATAAATAATAATATTTCTCTACTGATCTGTGCTACAAATGTAATTTCTGTATAATTACAATCATTTTAAGCATTATTATTAAGCATTTGATTTTTACAATCAAAATCGCTGAATTTGCGCATGTCCTGTTCAAACAGAACGGAGATACGCGAGGTGAGACAGTGACGAGCTGCGCCTCATCTCAGATTGTGCAATCCCTCACAAACTGGGATGAGCGCATGCCTTTAGCTTTCTCATTGTCTGTCACCACTGTAATATTTAGATAGATAGATACTTTATTCTACCCGAGGGAAATTTGGAATTTGTAGGCACATTATATGTCCCTTCTATGTATTTCACGTAGTGAAGAACCTATTTAGCAGTGAAAAAGCAGAGGGGAGGCAACAGTACCTCTGCCTCAATGAAGGGGGCGTGCGAGAGCCTGGAAACTGGATTTTTCAATCGAAACGTGAAGTGATAAAATAATGGGAAACCAATTGCCGGAGCTAAAAAGGTTTTGTTTCAAACGACGGACAGAAGATAACACGATCGACTACTCGGATTGAAAGCCAAATTGCTTTTTGGAAACCTCAAGAATTGATTTGGCTTTGGACGAACACCGGAGACTAAATATTAACAAGGGGGAGGGGGGGCTTCTCACCCCTTCAATTCGCATAACATTACATTGATATCAGCCCTTGCTCCGTGATTTCACATTATTTCTCTGAGGATTGTTTAAATGTCTATGTGAAGCCATTTTAACATCATACAAGAGGTTGTGATCACTTTTGAACCAAGACTGCTTTCTATTGGTGAGCTGATTTTGAGAAATTAAACTTTGCAGCTAAGGTTGTTGTTTCCTGTTTGCTATGGTTATGTAGTTGCTATGCTAGCTAGGATAACTAGCTAGCTAAGGAAACTTTAAATATCATTAAACGATTTAAATGGAAGAGTTCAATTTGCATGAACATGATAACTAGTTTATCTAGGCTGATGCTCATAATCTCCTCGATTTAACTCAAACAATTATAATGGGAAAAGGTAGAAACCCTCAGAGTTCATCACAAGCTAGCAGCTGCCAACTGTATGTACTTACCTTATGTGTTGATAAGAATGCTGATATGAAATATGAAAAACAACCAGTAAGTCGATGTGCAAGTTGCAAATTAAATGGTGATTTAAGCTACTCTATTGGGTTTATATATTTGTAAATCTGAAACCTCACTGCACGTTACTGGTCCACATGTATAGAATTCCTCATCTAACCGCGGGAATCCTTAAACTACTACGAGCTTTCAATGATCTGCAAGATGAATACAGTTTGCCCGGCAAATCATTTTTCTTTATTTACAACTAAGATCTGCCATTGGAAGGCATATGGTGTCCCTTGGGAGTACCACTCCTAACACACCCTTTGCATAAAATATTTGCTGTACAAAGACAGACACATGGGATGGTTTTCAAAACTTTATAAATTTATCTCTGAATCTTATGCATCCTTACCAGTAGAAAGTGTATGGTGTAGGGACCTACCTTCTGAGGATGAGAAAGAGATTTGCTGGGACACAGTATGGGAGAATCTTCATGATACCTCCAAAAAACCCTGATCACCAATTAATACATTTTAAATTTATACACAGGATGTATCTTACTCCTAGAAAACGTCATGCAGTGAAAATCATCACATCTCCTAATTGTGACCTATGTACATTGAATGCTTCAGGGACTTTCGTTACATATGTTTTGGAATGCACTAATGTGTTTGCCTTTTGGAGACATATATGCTCCCTTTAAGTGCATATAGCTTGAAGTAAGTATTCCACTGTCACCACCTTACTTTTAACTTAATGATGACTCTCCTTGGAACTTACTTTACAGCAGAGGCGCATACTATGGGCTAGTCTCACTGCAGCAAAGAAAATGTTGGCCTTGCGATGGCAGCCGCCTCACACTTTATCATGGCAGCAGTGGGCCAAACTCTTTCCTAGACATAGTTATGATTGGAGAGATCTGTGGCCCGTGTCCATGGAGCTAGTCAGAAAACTTTACCTAATTGTTCAATACAACAGCGCGATGAAGTGAAGCATACCATTGATTTTACATTGGAAGCAAGTGACGGGGTCGCTTGGTTGCACGATGTGAACAATAGCAGTGACGACGCCAGGCTTAACTTTATGCAAATGAGAGGTGACGATTCGCAACCAACTGGGCCAGAGCCATATAAGGAAAAGAGGAGTTACGCCACGTCGTTTGATCTCGCTGACACGTGATCACATTGATTCAAGTAGCTTGGCAAAAAAAGCCACTGCTGGTAACGCTTGTTTGAATGATTTTCGACAGGACAGACAGCAGCACGCATCTCGCTTTACTGGGAACATTTACGGTATATTAACACATAATATCAATTGGTTACTGGTGTGTTGTATCATGTAATATGTTGAATATGTCTGATTCTTTAATTAACATGATATGTATTACCCATTCAACTTACCGTATAAACACTAGGCAGCAATATTGTGAAGCAGAGCATAGAAATGGCTATGGCTAGCTACCATACTGTAGCTCACACTCAGCAACTGCTCAATTTTAAGACAAGAAAGGAGTTTGGTAAATAAAACAGAATATCACAAGGCTACCAATTGCATTCAATAAAAGATTGTATTATTACATTATGTCCCAGTGAGAGGGTTTGTTTTTTAGTGAGTGGACCTGAAATTTGCCGAGAGTAGATGAGCTAGCCTGGACGATAGGGGACCCCTTATCTGCGATTCATTGTTGCCCTAGCTCTAAATCAGATGTACTAAACTAGCGTACTAATAAGAGAAGACTAACTTTGGTATGCCAACGAACACAAAAAGCATAGTAAACTAGGGCCTTCAATGTTAGCGCGTTATCTATGAGATTAGCTGTGGGCCGAGATTTAATGCCAGACTCACAAATATTTTAGCGCAGGTTAACGCAACTTTGTTTACTTCCGGATGTGCGTTGACGCGCTGACACAAAACCCGCTGCGTTGTGACCTGCAGTTAGTGATGTTACAAATGAACTCGTGGCTTCTGAGCTTGTGTCGCGAAAATGAAGCACTTCCAGACGGAGCGCGTTTCGAGGCTTGTATCGTTTTGCCGAAATTACGTCACTTGTGACGTCTTAAGGCTCATTTAAATCAAGTGCTTCACCAAGTGGTTCGTTCGTATACTTTTGGCGGGACGCTTCGACTATACGATGTCTAAATTCCCATCTCGTATTCGTGGTTGTTGCTGTCAGTGGTTGGAGATTTAGCGATAGTTGGAGATTTAGCGGGAGTTGGAGATTTAGATTGTTTGGTGTTGTTAGTAGTAAAGATTATTTGAGATAGAGTTATGGAGCCAGTTAGGAAGAGAAAGGCCTTGATCCAGTTGCGCAAAGCACTTTCGCCTCCTTTTCAGTGCCCTGCACTTTCACTGACCAGTTGGCCAAAAGCACTCTCACTACCCTTGGTTTTACAAAAGTACTGACCTGTATTCCAAAAGCACTTTAACTCTGTTCCAACAGCATAGGCTACAGAATAGAGTAAAGAGAATTAGCAGGCGTTTTTATCCAAAACATCGGGTTAAAATTCGCTTTGGCTAGGCTTTGAATCTGTGTAGTTCACACCTAGAGGTGACGTCGCTAACCGTTGTGCCACCATACAACTCTTTAATCCATAGGTCAGACTATTACATGGTAAAATTTCAGAGAGTAATTCCGGGGGGGGGGGGGGGGATGAAAAAATTGCTTTCACGAGAGCTAGCATAAACTGCTAAATACCGAATTCTCTTATCACATTTACAAACAGAAATTCGAAGTCATTTTAGAATTCTCTAAACAGCATTAAATGTACTAACACGAAATATTTATTTACAGACAAATAATGTCCAAAGTTCAAGAGAACTTGATGCTCAAAATAAGTTATAAAACAGCTCGACAGGGAATCGAACTAGTAACCTCTTGTTTATAATACGACTTCTCTACCCCCTGTACCACTGACACCCAATGTTGCAATACCAGCATAGTTAATCGACCGCATGAAAATATGACATTCATTTACCTTCAGATAATTTAACAAATCTGGAGAGGCACTGAGATGTAGACCTACGTTTATTAACTAGCATGAACCTGCCCCTGACAGGACAGTGTCCTAGACTGTCTAGCTAGCTATCTTAACGATGTTGATTACCGGCATGCGTGTGTTATCGGCAAACGTTCACTTTGTCATGCCAATCCATTAATAAACGTATATATACTTGTGCATATCGATTGGAACTTCATAAATGAAGTTTAGAAAAAAACTTCTTCTTTACATGTTCTTACTGCGTTCGAGAATGAGGTAAATCTCTTTACATATCGTGTATCATAGCGGCAGCGACAGGGGACAGAGGAGGAAACAGTCTGACAATCTGACCGTGTAGGCTACTGGGCTGATTAACTGAAACACGGAGCTGCTGGTAGCCCTGCCCGTTGGAAACATGTGAACCAACCCACTTTGAGGAATAGGGGGAACATGATTTTTCAACACTTAAAAAACACATTGTTTTACGTCTATAATTAGCACCGCTTGTGTCGTCGTATTTTTATTTCATATTACTATATTTTCAATATTTTCATTTTGTTAGTGCAGTATTGCTATTGAACCAGAACTATAGTTAGTGCAGTATTACTACGAACCAGAACTATAGTTAGTGCAGTATTGCTACCGATTCCATAGCAGTAGTTTGAATATTATCGGCCTCGAACGTGTTTTTCCATGCCAGTAGTATATCAACTGTTGTCACAGTCGACTTTTACGTAGATTTTGTTCTGTATGATTTATTCCCAGTAGCATTAGGCAACATGGTGTTTGTCAGTGGAGAGGGTCAAAAGAACAGTTGCCTTCCCCACTGAGGTGAATCCTAGTGGGGCACTTAGCCGATGCGGGGGCAATAGGACACTGTGTGGGCACCTCCGGTCGCTAGCGCCCCCTGTAGGGGAATTGCTTAATAAGACAACAACATAATTGGAAAGCATCCCTGAGCCACTCACAATGCAGATTAAGCTATGAGGAATACCTAAACTGTGTCAATTAATTAACAACGTCCAGTGTGTTAGTGATGAAACATCAACCAATGGATGAATGGGTACAACAAACATTTGTGAAGGGCATGGAATGCAAACATTGGGCCTCATTCTCGAACATTTTCTGAAGTTTCTTCTGAAATGTTTCTTACAGGCTTCGGAAAAACAACGTAAGGAAAAGACATCCGCCAAATTCATGAACGCTTGAAAATGTATTCCTACGCAGCAGAAGTGTTCTAAGCTGTGCTCCACCGGAAGAGTTTTCTTAAATTGAAAGCGCGGTCTCGTGCTCCTGAATTTGCATACATACACGCCCGCCAGCTCCTTATAAGGGCACGCAACCGTAGTGACGTGTGCTGTCGGAATCTACAAAGTCCACGAAAGCAACTCGTAAGCGAGTCATGTCAAAGCGGAAAGTGAGCACAAGTAAACGCAGATCTAACTTACCGGTGCAGAGGTGGAGGTAGCCTACTGACTGTTGCAGGATGTAGATGTGTCCATTCTATTCCACTATGGCTATTTTAACGCGATTGAGTTTAGTGCTTATTCATTTATTCACTTACATTTGCAGTGTTCGTGTACATTCACATTTATATTTAGTCATTTAGCAGACGCTTTTGTCCAAAGCGACGTACAAGGGAGAGAACAGTCAAGCTACGAGCAATAGAGACCTAGTGTAACAATAAATACTACTTTACGTAAGAAATAGAAAATAAAAACGAAGTGCAGGAATGTAACTGCTGTAAGTGCAAGTTAAGCACTAGTCGAAGTGCCAGTTAGGAAGGGAGGTGCTCTCTGAAGAGTTGGGTCTTCAAAAGCTTCTTAAAGGTAGAGAGGGTGCTAGGCAGTTCGTTCCACCAACGTGGAACTACAAATGAAAATTCTGGATTGCCGTACTTGCACAGACGGCAGTGCCAAACGACGCTCACTAGACGTGCGCAGAATTCTGGTGTAGTCCTTTTATTTATTTTATGACATCACGGTGCCTCGTAGAAACATGACTATACATGTGAAACGTAATTGTTAATGATACAAATATTCTCGTAATTATTATTTTTATAATTATTTTAAGGAGGATGTCTGTAGAGTTGATGTGAACGCAATCACCAACGATTTCTCACAAATTCATTAACACTTCTAACACGGAGAGTTTTCTTAAATGCGATTCCTCAAAAAACCACAAGAGGGCCCACGGGGTTTAAGGAATCGCATTTGAGAAAACTCTGGCCAAGTTACGACTGCTATTTCAAGTTCGGAAAGTCTTCTGAAGTTCAGAACAAATCCCAGATGAGAAAACTTTCATGAATGCCAAATGTTTTCCTAAATCCAATTCAGAAGAAATTCCTTCTTAAATTCTTCTTAACTGCGTTCGAGAATGAGGCCCATTGATATTTAGTACTTCCGTAACCTTTATTTCTGTATAATGTACATCTTATCATATAGGACCTATTTCTAAAACTGAACATGAGATCTGGAAAGGGTTGTGACAGATACTTAAAAGACTTATACATAAAAGAGAGGTCAGTGTTCAAGAGGCTGTTGCACGAGTCTGAAAATGAGCTTCCCTTTAAGGTACCCAAATGACAGAATTCCTAAGTCAGAGAATGTATGGATGTCTGGAATAGCAGACAAATACCAAAACAGACCTGATACACCAGAGTTTGTAACAGTGTACATGGCAGAGTTTGCTTTCACCTACAGAATGGGGTATAGGAGACCGAGAGAAGGCAGCAGAGATAACCACTTCAGAATGACATCACAGCATTACCATCACATGCAATACATACAGGGTGTGACTGATCTTGAATTCCTAGGTATGGGAGACCAAGAAAAGGCAGCAGAGTTTTACCACTTCAGAATAAAATCATATGAGCGCAACAGACATGTCTCATATTCAACTCATTCTCATCTGTCCAATATAAATGGTGGAGGAGTTGTTGTGTTTGAGAAAGCCATGTTCAAGCCCATCACATGCAATAGGGTGTGACTGACCTTGAATTCCTAGTTTTAAAAGTTGTGGCCCCAGTTCGGGTACTAATTGCAGTGATTTACAGACCACCAGATTACAACACAAATCTATTTATGCCAAATCTGTCACCTGTTGGACTCTTTACTACATGTTATTGCCGATAGTGCAATTGTTGTATGTGGGGATTTTAATGAGGACCCGATGGCCTATGGAAGGAAACCAATCTTTGAGTTGTTCCAGTCTAGAGGTTTCACATTGCCACTTCCACCACAGAGAAGAATATGTTGTTGGACAATATCTTAATTTCTGATCGGCAGCACTGTGTACATTCAGGTGTTCTACAAACAAATTATAGTCATCATGACCCTGTGTTTTGTATTCTAACTTAATTTACTTCATCACCTAATTTACACTGCTGTGGCCCATTGTATCAACTTCAGGATGAGAAAATGAAATCTTAATAAAATTTGCTGTATATTTTGTGTGAAGATGTATGATATTACAATTGTGATATGTAATAATACAGTCTATGTATCTGAAACAAAGACATAGAAAAGCATCAAACATTTTATGACAAATATTAATATTCAGTACACTTTCTGAAGTTGGCTAAAGTTATGTGAAATTTTCACAAAAACAACAAACAACAAACAAACAAGGCTGACTGCAGTAAGTTTTTTATTGCACGCACAACTCACAGCAACACACACGTGTTATATATATATGGAGGCGACCAGGACACACTACACACACGCACACGCAGGCCTGAGGTCGCCGTGAATTTTTGCTTAACCCATAGGATAGTCCCTCCTCCAGGATCCTCCAGGAGCAGTGGGCAGCTTCTCAGTGCCCGGGGACGAAGTGAACCGTCCGTCTCGGTCAGGGACGGACAGGATTGTTCTGTTCTTTCGAATCTAATGTTAGAAAGAAACTTGAACAAAGATTGTTAGACATTAACGTTAATGCTGATGTTCTTAACCTGGCGAAAGTCTTCTGTCAGGAGGAATGCAATGCAAGTATGTAAGTGATGATATGAAATTTCCCCACTAGATGGCAGTCAATAACCACCCATCTCCAACATTATCAGGCACCGTTGCAGCACCGTTGCAGCAATATCAGAGTATCTAACTATAGGTGCAGTACAAAGTACACGCAGAAAGGAGAACCTAATATTCTACTCAGTGGGTAAATATACAATATGTATTGTTTATACTGGTTAACTGTATCAACTGCTAATTTAATTTAAAAATGGTGAAAAGAGGGGATTTCAGGTACACAAAATGATCACATTGTAACAATTATATCCTCAGTTTCCTATCCACAATAAACCTTTCACTGGGTAACTCACTCATCCATATCAGACACATCAGTGGTGCAGCAGTTAGAAGCGTTTAATGAATATGAGCTAAAAGTTAAACACAAAATGTAACTTGGTAATCAAGTGTGGTAACATATGGGAGACAATTCATGATACTACAATTGTAAGATTTTACATCTCCAGTTTAACAAATCTAGCAGAAACTGACAGTAAAAAGATACATTAAAAGCTAAAGGTGGAAAGACCGCCAAAATATGTCTGTTTGAAACCTGTTTGTATTAGTGAAGGGATAGAAAATCATATGCAAGCCTTCATTTATTACCAGCCTCAAGCAGATGGGCACCCCCATTTGAGCTGGATTCTGCTGGGTTCTGCTGAGCTGAGCCACTGTCGCCTGTGTGCTCAAGGGGGCTCAGGCCTTGAGACAATGTTAATATAATTGAATTGAAAAATTTAACTTTGACTGAATGTTAAGTTTAAGATGACATTTAAACAAAGACTGGAGACATCAAACCTGTTGGGAATTCAAATTGAAATGCGTCTTACAAATACCGTGGCACAAATATTCACAACATATCTGTCAATTTGTAAAGTTCTGTTAATAGTATGCCTTTATAGCCTTAAAGCCCATATCTCTTTCATCCATATTTAACCTGGAAACTTCTCAACTCTATTACTGTAATTGTACTTCTTCATTTGTAAAATCTCTTAGCTCACTGATAGGTTGGAATTAATGACAAATATTGGGTTTTATTTAATACATATTTGCCTATTTGCATATCTTATTAAATCATATGTACTTGGTTTTGTTTGTAGGCCTAGGCTATCGACCTATCAAACAAACAAACAAACAATCTATCTTTCTTTCTTTCTTTAACCCTATCTATCTTCCCACCTTCCCATTCTCCCCATGGTTCTGTCTTTCTCTCATTTATCTCTCTCCCGTTCTCTCTCTTTCTTTTTCTCTCTCTCTATCAGTCTTAACACACCCCTCTCATTTGCCTTCCTGCTCCTTTGTCTGTCTCTCTCTTCTTCTCTCCCTTCTCTCTCTCTCTCACACTGCATGCATTGAATTGTGTTAAATGTTCTCAACTTTTCCTTCATTGTAAACTTTTCATCTTTTGTTTCAGCAGCGTGAAGAAGGTCACTTCCGGTCTCGATTTCTGGATGGGAGACGATAAAAATTCAAAATAAAAGCCCAAGAATACAGAGGTATAAGAGCATGAACGAGATGATCTTACTTTAGTTTAAAGTAACACTAGCAAGACAGCAAATAAGTTACTGAATAGTCCAGCAGAAATAGTCTGGCGGCTCCAGAAACTCCATAGTGTTACTTTAATCCATATAGCGGCAAAGCATTTTGACATTTAATGCTCTAAAAACACATGTAGGCCTAACACATCGCTCCATTGCAAGTTTTATTTCTATGCTATAGTGTGGTATATCAAACAACACAATTTCGCAATTGTTCAGAGAAATATGTCACCATAAAATAAAAAAAACATAGCCTACCTCCTTCCTTACGGCACTTATGTCACTGCACAATGAAGTAAAAATAAATAAAGAAATAAATTACCCTTAGAAAACACCCTCAGAAATGTGCCTACAATATTTGTGTGACGGGCAACTCACATCTCCATGTTGTGATATGAACAAAAAAATAAAGATAAAAACATTTCTGTGAGATTACGCCTTCATGCATATGGCACAAATCTCACATTTTATCTTTTCAAACCGTACGTGACACTGAATTTCACGGATCTCACTTCATCTCACGGATTTTCACTCCCAATAGCATAGAATAATTCCAATAGACTGCTGAGCAGTGTAAGGCCTATTGACCCCTACAGGCGTAATTGACATACACTGTTATTTTGATGAGTTTAACTGTTTTTGCCGCCATCGCCAAAAAACGGATGTCTTATTTAGGATTATTTAGGCTGGTGTAACGCTGCTGGCTGGCAATAGAGAGGACCGGAAATTAAGGCCATAAACCATATGGTCAAAACATTGTAGAGCACCTCCGCCGATGAAAACTAGGTTTATTCGTTTACAAGACAATACATTGAATGTACAATATAACATGTTGGGTAAACAAAATATATTCGAATCCACAACTTCGCCGAAAATGATAATAAAGTGCTTATTTGGTACAGGTGGGGTTACTTTATTACGGAAGGATCGTTTTGCCTTCAAAGGGTAATGCGTTGCATCCCACAGTGCACCTTAAAATGAACGATTATGATGTCCAAAATTAAGTTTAGTTTGTTTGGTAAATAACTATCATTGTTATTCAGAGGGAATAATGCAAAGTTGATGGTTAATTATATTTTGTTTTAGCATCTGGGCAGCTCTTAGGGCCAGGAGATTAACAGTATTTGCAGTAAACATTTAAAAAAAAAAACTATCTTCATGCATGCAACGAACTGAAATGCTGCGAAACTGTCATTCGTTTCATTCATTCTTTCATTCATCCGTCCATTCATTAATTCACCCATTCATTCATTAATTCGTTCATGTAGGCGATTAAAACCACGATGATACATCTAACACATATGGTCCATTTCTGAATTAATTTACTTGTCAGATAAGATTGAGATTCAGAGACGTTATAAGGACTTTGGTTATACGAATATATATAAATAGAAGTAGTATGCGGTCTTCCTAAATCCATGGTTATGCGCGATATGTGAAGGGAAAATTGTGTTTGGGTTGAGCCTGTTGCTAAGCAACAGTACACAAACCAGCTTGGGGACATGCAGCAGACCTCTCGTCAACTTCTTATCTAACGTTATAAAGCCCACACTTTTGCAGGGTGAGTTATTTGTCGTCTGTGTTCATTACATTAACAACCTAGCAGTCGCAGTATTTCATTCATAAAGGTATATGTACATATACTTTAGGATGACCAGACGTCCACGGTTTCCGGGGACAGTCCCCGTTTTTCGTTTACAAAGATAAACATTACACTGTTTTGGAGGTGTTTACGTATCTGAACTGAAAATGTCCCCGGATTTTGTCTCCGAAATCTGGTCACCTCAATATACTTGCCACCAAATTCACTTGATTAAGCTAGCGCTAATGTTATTACCTGGCATAGCTGGTAAAAGTTGTCAATATTCATGATAATCTTGCACTTGTTGTTTGTCTTTTGTTCATTATTGGTTTGGTCATCACCTAATCAACTATATTGCTTCAGTGTGCATTATATTTGATAACCAACACAAACGTCATTGACAGGTAACTTGAGCATTGACACTTGGCACTTGGGCATCTTGACTGATAGGGCATAACCATGCCTAAGAAAGGAGGAAAGGGCAAGCAGGCCGCAATGACGGAGGAGGAGAGACTGCTCTACATGCAGCAGAAAGCTCAGGCGGAGGAAGAGATGGCCAAACGGAAGGAGGACATGCTCACTCAGTTTCTCAAGGTACAGGCCTGTCTGCTTTACCTTACTGAAATGGCCAACGTATTTCATGCATTGGGACGAAGATAGTCTGCATCATTCTTGTCTTGTTTGACTATTTGTAGGAGAAGCTGCAGAAGGAGGAGAAGAACAGCGCGGTGAACCTGCACAAACTGACACAGCAGTGGCGAGCCGTGCTGAGACAGACCCGCGCCACGGAGCTGCGCCGGGACATCGCCATACTCAGCCAGACCTTCGAGAGGGTGCTGGACCGCAAGGACAGCGTCATCAAGGTGCAAAACTCAGGGGATTCTTCAAGGGTCCTAATAACAGAGCACTTTATCAGAAAGGTTAATTAGGAACGTACCACTGTACGAGAAAGCCAAGGACCTCCTCCGTGTTCTAGATGGTGGCCTTTTCTCTTAGCTTGAAGGTAAGGTCAGGTGTGTGTCAGTGGGGTTAAAACATAATCATCACTATAACAATGTAATAAGAGTTTAACCATGTAGTGCTTTTCGAAATCCAACCAAATGCAATGGTAACAAATTCCAAGGCTCTTCCTCTTTTCAGTCCTTTCAGTGAGTATAGAAACCAAGCTCTCTCTCTCTCCCTCTAGAGTCTGGTGTGTGATCTGAATGAGGCGGAGCAGCAGTCGGCCCAGGCCCTGCGGGCCCACCTGAACTGCGTGGACCGGCTGCTGGAGCTGCAGAAGGGCCGGCTGGCCGTCCTCGGGCTCCAGTGGACCTCTAGCCTGGAGGAGCTCATCTCTGAGTACAACTCAGTCAGGTGCGCCAAGACGAGAAACTGCACACAGTGCAGTCACACATGTGCTGGCATTCATATGTTCTGGAACCCACACCAATTCACAGGAAGAAATACTCATGGCATTGTTTGTGATCTGAGTGTGTCAGACCAGTCTGGGGATTTTTTGTGATGTGTTTGTCCCAGAAACAAAGTTGAAACGTGTATACTCACAAATACACACACATACACACACACACACACACAAACACACACACAATACACCCACACACATTGATGTGGCTGCTGTGCACCATATGCACAAGGCCTCTCTTCACTCAGCAACAGCACTAACATATATGTGGCAGACTTTTCCTTTATCATCATGTGTGTATGTTGTATTATGACCTTTGTGTGCTTGTCTTGAGCCTTTTATATCTTTGTGTGTGTGTGTCTTTGCGTGTGTGTGTGTGTGTCTGTGTTGGTGTGTGTGTGTGTGTGTGTGTGTGTGCCTGTGAGCAGGACACACCTTGTGACTCAGCATCAGCAGGACACAGCGTATGTGGCAGATGTGACCTTTGCCATGGAGCAGCACTACGTCGAGCTGGAGAATGAGGCAAGGCAGGACTACCAGAGCATGCAGGATGAAATCAAAAACAGGGTACTTCCAACACTCACACACACCTACACACACATGCACACTCAAACAAACATTCGCCTGCAGGCACACACACACACACACACACACACACACAGACTGGACTACCAGAGCATGCGGGATGACATCAAAAACAGGGTACTTCCAAAACTCACACACACCTACACACACATGCACACTCAAACAAACATTAGCCTGCGGTCACACACATAAATACACAGTCTGGACTACCAGACTAACAGAGCATGTGTGATGACATAAAAAATAGGGAACACCCAACATTTCCTCTTACACACACACACAGATAGAAGCACGTGCACACACATACACATATAGAAGCACGCACACACATACACAGATATAAGCATGTGCACACACACACACACACATATAGAAGCACGCACACACATACACACTCAGGACTACCAGTGCATACGTGATGACTTCAACAACAGGGTACATCCAACACACACACGCACACACACACACACACAATGTCATGACTACCACAACATGGATGAAGACTGACATCAAGAACAGGGTGCCTGACACACACACAGGAGCACCAGACCATGGAGGATCTGTAATGATATCTTGCAAATATTAAGACATGGCCAGACAAGGCAACCAGTGTATGTGTGTACACATCAAGTATGCCATTGCCTACACAGACTACAATCCCAACAAAGCCATAGTAACCATAGCAAGCATGGATTTATCATGTGTGTTGGTGTGTGCGTATGTATGTGTGTGTGTGACTGTGTGTATGTGTGAGCGTCTGTCTGTTTGCGTGTGTGTGTATGTGTCTGTTTATGTGTGTGCGTCTGTCTGTTTGCGTGTGTGTGTGTGTGTGTGTGTGGTGTCCTCCTGCAGAACATTGAGGAGAAGCACGCCCTGCGCGTGCAGCTGGAGGGGACCGTGGAGGAGCTGTGGGGCCAGTTCCAGCAGGCGCTGCGCAGCTACAACGAGGCCACTGAGGACCGCCACGTCTCCTTCGACGCACTGCGGACACGTGACCACAAGTCCGCCCAGGAGATCGACATGCAGATGAGACGCCTGCAGAAGATGCAGGTCAGGAAGATAACACACTTTGTGCTGTATCATGTGTGTGTGTGTGTGTGTGTGTGTGGGAGAGGGGGGTCTGATGGCATACGTGGTGTTTGCCATAGTGTTCTTGTGTGTTCATCTTGATGTGTTTTGTATATGTGGACAAGATGCCTAACAGCACTGCATGAAATCTGCGCACATTTCTGAAAGACCATCACATCTTCTCCCTTTGAGCACAGCAAACAACAGCAGTTGAATACATAGTTGTGCAATAAATGAAATGAGCAAACATAAACATGCACACACACACACACACTGACACACACAAGAGAAGCAAAAGGGAAGTGAAGCTTTCCGTTTCCTTGGAACCACCCATTTAGTATTACAGATAGTATTACAGATAGTAGAGTTAAAGTGTATCGGATGGCAAACGGGCACTACCTCGCCTAGTATGCAAACATTCCATTTGTGTTGTTTATGCTGGACAAACCATTTCTGCCAGACAAACTCTGTAATCATTAATTGATGAACTAAAGAAATTAGATCCCCACTGATATATTTTTTTATCCTGTCCAGTAAGCTCACTGTAAAATCTTTAAAGGCATGTGCACTCTGAACATGCAGCCAAAACAAATTCACATCAAACTAAATTAGCTTGGATACAAACTTGCTGAGTCGTTTCTGGTATAAACCCAAAACCTGCTCAGTTCCTATTAGCTTCTTCTCTAATTCACGAGAGACTCCATTTTGGCTCTGTGGTGCTTGAAGAAAGCTGAACAGCTGTGGATGCTGGTTTTGTTCCTGATGAATGGGTTCAGCTCTGACTGGGTTGCCGATGTTCTTGGGTGCGCAGGACTCCATTTCGGCTCTGCGTGTGCGGCTCAATTCCAGCCAGCGGGAGGGGGAGACTGCAGCCCGTGGGTTGCGGTCAGCACGCGAGCAGGTGACCCATCAGGCCAGGCAGCTGAAGGCCCAGCTCAGTCAGGCTCGTGCCGCAGAGAGAAACCAGCTGGCCAACCTCACCGTACACAGCAACACAGCTGCCAAGAAACTGCAGAGCATCATTGCTCAGGTACACATACACACACGTACACACACACACTTAAACACACACACACACACACACACTTAAACACATACATACATATACACACACACACACACACTTAAACACACACATACATTTACACACATACACATACATAAACACACTCACTTACACATTCTCGCACGCACACACACACACTCACTTAAACACACATTCTCTCTCTCTCACCCACACTTTACATCAGACTCCTAGTTCACATCAGTACTGCCTAGAAACAACAGATTGCTAGCATGACAGCTCAGGTACTTACAACCACATTTTTGTGTAGTATGGATACATTCTATTTACCAAAGCAAATCAAAGCTCAGTGCTAAGCCCCAGTACATTGCAGAAGCGCTCTTCTATCATAGCCAGTGAGCCAACAAGTAGTGAAGAATTGTGAAGTCAAAGCCTTGGGTCCTTGCTGTTCTCTGTCTCTACAATAGATACTGATAGAAAGGTAGACAGACATACACAGATACTTCACAGCCACTTGGAGATAAACACAGATAGACACACTTGGAGACTGAAACAGACAGACACACCTGGAGATGGACACAGACAGACACACTTGGAGACAGACACAGACAGACACACCTGGAGATGGACACAGACAGACACACTTGGAGACAGACACAGACAGACACGCCTGGAGATGGACACAGACAGACACACTTGGAGACAGACACAGACAGACACGCCTGGAGATGGACACAGACAGCCAGAAAGCCCTGGACAGACTGACAGATAGATGTGTGCATCAACACAGACAGACCTGTAAACAGACAGATAGACTGGCGGTTAATCAGACCTACCTACAGCTCTATCTTGTGTGTGTGTGTGCGCGCCTGTGTGTGTGTTTATGTGTGTGTGTGTGTGTGTGTGTGTGTGTGTGTGTGTGTGTGTACGTGTGCTGCTAACAGGGAGAGAAGCTGTTGCGTCTGGCTGAGATGTGCCGTAAGCTGGAGACGGAGGAGGAGAAGATTCTGCCCTTCTACGAGTCGACCCTGAGTCCACAGGAACAGAGCCTTGATAAGGCCCAGGCATCAGAGCCACCTTCAGAAGAGCTGGCCAAGGTAACACACACACACTCTCGAACACACACACACACACACACACACACACACACACACACTCAAACACAGTCACACACTCAAAATCACACACTCCAACACACAGACACACACTCAAAATCACACACTCCAACACACAGACACACACTCAAAATCACAAAACACATACAGACTCAAAATCAGTCACACACACTCAAATATCACACACACACATACACACACACACTCATGCTGTGGTATCCTCCGTGCACCTTTCCCCAGGCCATGCAGGACTTTGAGGACCTGGGTCGGTTTCTGGCAGCGGTACAACAAGGTGGTTCTGGAGCGTGCGTGTCTGGAGCAGGAGAAGGTGGGCCTGAGCCAGGAGAACCAGCAGCTGCGGCTGCTTCTGCGGCAAGTACCTGGAGGGCATCTCCGTCAGTGACGAGATCTTGCGCCACCCAAAACCCGCTGCTTTATGGTGTCCGCGCCAGACCCTCACCACGGCGACGCAAGCCTCTGGGTAGCCGCGGCAACCAACCACTCAAGCGCCACACCGTCATCGAGGCAGCCCACGTGGTGCAGCACACGCTCTAGAGACATCCGTGAACACACACACACACACACACACACACCCTGCACACACACACACACCCTGCATACACACACACACACACGCACACACTCTGCATACACACACACACACACACACACCCTGCATACATTCTCATACACTCGCTCATGTACATTCAGAACACACTCACATATGCATACTCTCACACCTAGAAAACATGAACAGGCGAGGACTTTTCAAACATTCATACACACTCACATCGATACACATCTTGCATACACAGAGACATATTAGCTCAGGATTGCTGGATCTTAATGAAAGCTGGGTATTAATGATCTACTCTTGTTTGTTCAAATAGGTGAATAGGTCTGAAATAATGTATTGAAAAAAATGTGCACTTGCGCCGATTTTTTCTATGCCCATCTGCACAATGCTAATGCTAATGCTATAATAATCAAACCGTTAATAACTATATTCTGTATCTGTTGATGGCTATGGACATTACTGCTATGTACATGTGTTAGGACATTACTGCTATGTACCTTAAGAAAGAGTAGCTTTGTAGTGAAACCGTGTTAAGTTACAAAAGAACAATAAACCCTCACACCATACATGATTTTTGTTGGGAGGGGTCCCTTTTTTATTTAAATAACAATTATTTTCAGTGTGGTGGTCAGGCTGGTCTCTGTCTCATTTCTTTTTGGTCTTCTTGTCCTTGGCCTTCTTCTTGCCGGCCTTCTGGGCGGAGTTGGCCTTGTTGTAGAGGTACAGGCCCACCAGGCCCAGCAGCGTGGGCACGAGGCCCAGGCACAGCAGGGGGAAGACGTCGTTCACCAGCCTCTGCCACTGCGTCTGCTTGCTCAGGGACACCACCTCCACCTCGAACACCAGCGCCGCGTCACCTGGGAGGGCACAGCAGCAGGGCAACGTTTAAGAGAGAGGGAGGGTGTGTGTGAGAGGGAGTAGAGTGTATGTGTATGCATGTGTGAGACTAATGGGCAGAGTGATGTGTAACGTTTTTAACATGCGAGCTAAGCAGGATCCACCATAGCAGCTGGATCAGGACAGTACCTAGCCCTGATCTGGCCAAAGGTTCAAGCCAAGGCAGGACCCAGTACACAGGAAACTGCTACATGGGGACTAATTTAAGTCCTTTACATTCAGGCCCTACACACAACAAGGGTGGTGTGAAAGTTTGTGTGTGAGGTGTGTGTATGTATGTGTGTGTGTGTGTGTGTGTGTGAGAGTGTGTGTGTGTGTCGTCTGCTTATGTGCCGTGCACTATTCCACTGTTATCTCCTCCAGAAAGACATGACTGCAGGTGTTGCTATGGCTACCTGGTATGGTGGGCGGGTATCCTCTCTTCCCATAGGCCAAGTGTGGTGGAATGGTAGCCTTGATTTTTGTCTAGAGGTAGAACAGACAGATGTCATTAGACACACACTCGAGAGGCTGGCAGGCCGTGCTCATCCTGGAGAGCTCACAGTCCAACAACAAAACAAAACCTGTTTGCTTGACACACGGGTTGATACTTTTTCGGTTTCCTCTGTCTAGGTTTCAAATGCAAAAAGTTGTTTTCAAATTCCAAATAAAACCTGATATGACATGCTTATTTAATGGATCAGTGAACAGCACAATACATACCCTTCACAGACTCCCAGCAAGCTCTGCTCTAGACCTGTCAGAACAACGAAAGGAGAAAAGCACATCAGGGAAGCGGGGAAGGGGGGTTGTCTCCAAAGAAAGCATTACCTCTGCACTATTGGCATGTTAGATTAGATGCCCTTGAAGAGATTTCTGTAGTGCTTATTTCACGACTCGTTTTTGAGGTGGCCGTATACAGTGGCTCCATTCAGACAGATGTTAGCTACAGGTACACTCAGATAGGCCCGTGCAGGGCAGGGAATTATCTGGCTCAAACCTGTTCCCTATCAGAGCTGGATGCGTTCCAAAACCCATGAAAGAACATTTTAAAGGTCCTGCTTAATGCCGTCTTATTAAAGGTGGGAGCTGTGGTGCAGCTCTTAAGTTGACCTGGGTTCAATTCCCGAACGCTGCAGGTTGTCTGTATGTCGCTTTGGAAAAAAGCGTCTGCTAAATACCAGGCCTTCAACGGTTCTTTAAACCTACAGATTTGTGTAAGCATTCTGTGAGTTTTTGGCCCTTAGATCCCTTGTAGTTATTTCTATCTTACGGACAAATGTTTCTTCAAGTTGAAAAGGTAATTAGAACCTATGAAGAACGTTTTTGGAGAGTGTCACCCAGAAAAGAGGTCATGGGATTTTAAAGGTATTCTTCTCTCTCATCCCATGTGACACCTTTAGTCCCGTCCAATAGTCAGCACAAAGCACAAGGAGGAGAGATAAGCTGTGTCATTGACTACCTTCGATCAAACACTGTGGCCCCTGCACGGGTCACCCAACTAGGTCATACCTGTGATAACCGTTCTCTTCCCCAGCTCCACAAGCAGGGGGTCCCGAGACAGAGAGGAGTCAATCACCTTTCCGTCCATCAATCTCCCCTGCACAGCACAGCAAAAACACCATTAAGAGACAGATATGTGTTGAAGAAATCATTGTGTCAATCTGTTTCTTTCTTTCTTTCTTTTCTTTCTTTTTTGAGGGGAGGGAGGGGTGTATGCTTACTTAACAACAGTGGTGGAAAGTACATTTACTCAAGTACTGTATTTAAGTACAATATTTAGGTACTTTTAGGTCATTTCAGGCAGAAATATGAGTATTTCCATGTTATGCTACTTTATACTTCCACTCCACTACATTTTTTTGACAGCTTTAGTTACTAGATACTTTCAATATGAAGATTTTACACAATGGATATTACAAGAAGGTTTTAAAATGTTCAAATGTACATTGTTAAAGATTAAACCAGTGGTGCCCAACTTTTTTGGCTTCTGATGTGTGTAGTCAGGGTCACTTTTCAGATGTCTAGGAGTTGTTAACAGCTCCACCAAATAGTGATTTTTCCCACTAAACTTCTCACGTGGTTTCGTTTCAATAAATGTTCAAATGATCCAATATCTCACCAGAAAAAGATTATCTGGAAGATGAGATAAAGATTGATCTGGTGTCCCTGTTTTGAAAACTGTATATAAAGTAATTCAAACTAGCTCCACTTCACGCAGCGCCAACAGTAATATGCTGCTTACACATCTAATGATGTCATACATAATAATATATCAGTCAGAGGGACCAAACCAGTACTTCTACTCTGATACTTTAATTTTGCTGCTATTATGAATGTACTTTAACTTAAATAGGATTTTTTCATGTAGTATTTTTAAATAGCTGTATTGGTACTTTTACTTAAGGGATCTGAATACTTCTTCCACCACTGCTCTAGAAAATAATAAAGGGGGTCTATAACGTAGGCCAAGCTATTAGCAAAGAGTGACGGAAGCCCATCTGATTAATGAATGGATTTCTATTGTAGGCTGTATCTGACTACAGCGTATCACGATAAAGCTGAAATGTAGGTGAACTGCCCCAGCTAAAACCAAATGCTGACGTGTTGCTCCACCTCTAGTCGCATGGCAAAGCAGAATTCCTGGCACACGTAATGCATGAACCCATCACTCGGGGTTGCGTACATATGGCTGGCTCCAATGTGCTCCCTATGACGAGGACCATGTAGCTGGACAGTAACCTATCTGAACAGCCGATTTACTATTTGAAAAGCAGAGCTACATCGCCACTGACGCGGCTTAGAAGTGCACTGGATGAATTACACCGGTGACTAGAAACAGCCCACATGTTGCATGGAGGGGTTGTTTCGCCTTTGTTGTGGAAAATGCCACATAAACAACATCCCGAATACACCACAACGCACATCTGCACCAAGCAGTGGTCTGCTCTTCTGCACATAAGCTATGAATGTTACGCTATCTTCACGGCAGAATTTAACGATGGCTTCAAATAGACTGAAGTCCACTGGGCGGTGCCTGGCTTTGTAACCGAAAATAAAAGCGTTTGATATTTTGATTGTCCGTCTAACCGTCCTTTCTCTTACCGTGTAGTGGATCTGCAGTGTGTCCCCCATCTCTGACGTTATATCGCAAGTTTCAGGGTTCATCTTTTAGGAAGGAAGAAAACAGTCACAACCTCAGTCGAAATGAATTCATGAATTGAATGAATAATCATTTAGAAGAAGAATTAAAGGAGATCGTAAGGTGAGATCAGCCACTGTGCCAGTATTGCCTTACATTTCAACAGATAAAGTAATTGTGTAGGGTGAAATATCGATGAGCGTAGGCTAATGTTAGTTGGTTACACTGTTTCCACTGCGGAGTAAGAATGTAACAACCACGTTTACAGTCACTGGCTACGTGTCTTTTACAGACGAGGTCCAGCGAGATTCTCGAAAAACTTGACAGAAGAAACTCACCACGGTTTCCACAGTTAACTCTTCGACAACATTTTGAAACACCTCTTCCTCTTGCGCTGCAACCAACACCAATGCAACAAGCAAGACTTGGCAAACGCAAGTTCGAACTTTCATTCTAACTAAATTAAGACTCCCTAAACTGGTGCTGTAACTTCCGTATGATTGCTCTCTCTGTGCACGACGAGATGCCAACGTAACACCCGTCGACTGGACTGCGGTAGTGGTCGACGCGAAGCTGAGGTTAAATAGTATCCGGCTGGATGCCAGCTAAGGCTGATGTGTTATTACAGTGGTGATAACGGGGCAGCTGACCCGCGAGTATACTGTCCCAACACCTGGGTTCCCCCGAATCCCCGCCTCACACATTCCGGCAGCATCCCTCAAGCCCCTCCCAACTGTGTGACGTTGGCATGCGATTGTAGTTTCTCCCAGTGAGTGGCAGCCACGGGCCATTTTTCATCATGTTTGACGAGGGCTTGTCGAGTCAAAAACACGGTGCCATTGGGGGCGGGCGGGGGCAAATCAGGGTAATTGCCTGGGCCCCCGAGCTGGAGGGGGCCCCCCGTGGACAGGTAAACATGTTATTCAACAATTCTGTGGGAATACTCTTGAAATCTATGATTCGGTGCAAGGGACTACAATGACATGTCCAGAAACCCCCTACTGCTTGCTAGGAGCTTCATAACTAGGCTACAGCAAACATAACTACTTGCCATACACTCGAAAGAAAGGGATATGAGGGGAAGATGAAAAACAAAAGAGTGGTTAGTGAGAATCTGTTGCGTTGACTGAAGTAGGTGTGGTAACTCTTTGGATAAAAGCGTTGGTGGTAGATGCTTTGAGCCGTCTTTTGTGGTTTAGGAATAGATTGTCTTATATACATATATATATCGATCTCTCTCTCTCTCTCTCTCTCTCTCTCTATATATATATATATATATATATCAGCCATCAGCGTTGGAGGCAAAAAGCCTACCACAGGTAGAGAGAAGAGAGATAAATTAGTACACAATTTAAAAACATTGTGTTACAATAGACATCAGAGAGATGGCAGAGAAAGGAGGAAGGAGAAGTTGTACAGCATGACACATGAGAGGTCACATGACACATGAGAGGTGACATGACACATGAGAGGTCCTTGGCCGTGCATGCTGGTCCAACCCCACTACAAAGATGGTCTGAAACTGACTATACTAACGATGACTAGCAGACCAGTCGCAGAGAGGCAACAGCAAATAATGACCCATATTGTTTCGCCCTAAACACATTCCTTCGTCTATAATCTGTCATCCAAATACTATACCGGAAAAATGACCTATAAATATAACTTTGTAGGCCAGTGAATGTGTACGTATTTAAGTTTTGTCAAGAGAATTAATTGTGTTTTTTTTTTGGATGTGTGTCAGCTACCTGTTACACATTTATTGGTCGTTCTTTGTTAGCTATAGCTTATTCTGGATGCATATCCATTGTGCGTATGGAGCAGAATCCTCCTATGAAGCCACTAAAATTGCACAGAACCGAGCTGACCTCTCCTCTGGACAGCATAGGGGATGACTCCTTTTTAATTTAGGATGTGTTACTCATGTGGTTGCCATTTATCTTTGTGCAAGTGGTTTCATAACAATTGAATAACAATTGAATGACAGGAAGTTGATTTTCTCCAAACTTGATCTTCTGGATTGGACACACCACATTTGCCTGGGAGATAGCCCATCTGAGCTATAACTTCCCCACAAATGTAATAACTTCCCACAAACATAATAACTGTTGCCTACCACAAACATAATAACTCATTTTCCACAAAGGTAGTAATCACATAATAATTATTATATGTTTGCAGGATATTATGTTTGTGGGAAGGTTATTTTATTTTACATCAAATGTAATAAATCACTTCTATAGAAAAATTCTACCTGTTATATCAATATGTAAGTGAAAACTTTTGTCATCTAATGAAATTTCCTCAAAATATAATCCTTTCTCATTTCATTTTTAGATTGCCTTGGTGTTGTGTGTTCTGTGTTCACATTATTCGTCACTATTGAGACAGGGGTGTTCGGCTTCAGCAAGATTGGATAGTTTACCACCAGCATAAGGGAGTTCATCCTGAGCATGACTATATATATATATATATATCCTTTTCTTTTTTTCAGAAAACTTCTGGTTGCAACAAATACCTCCTATGGTGGGTCCTGAGGACTGTTGAGAAACCCCACGTCAGTAACAAAAACGACCAACTGGGGGAGCTAGCTAGCAACAAAAGAAAATCATAGGTTAAAACAGTCATTCATTCGTCAGGCAGTCGACGACATAATATTAATATTACATAATAATAATTTGTAAATAATCTTAGCCTACAAAATAATCTGTAAATAATCTGCATAATATGAATCTCTTTAGGATTGACACCGTACATCATAGAATAGAGTAAACACTAGGTAACACTAACTAGAAACATTTAGGACCCGTCCATTTTTATCCACAAATGAATGTTGGTGACAAAATATAATATATTTCACTGTCGTCTATTCAGCACATCCCCTCTTCTCTTTAACCTGACTAGCGATGCCACTGCGCAAAGCACATGACCTGGCTTGATCGTTTTACTTGTGTTTTTCCAACTCTTGCAACAAAATTAAGCAGCAGTTGAAAATCTTGAGAAAGACCAAATCATGAACATTTTGAAAGAGAAAAGTTTTCCTGGTTGTTGTGAATTAAATGAGACTCACCAGGTCCTCTGAAGGGGCACATTTTGTTTCTTTATACATTGATGTTTTTTATGTTTGTGCACCACTGGAAAATAAACAAATAACAATAACTATAATATTAAGATGATATCCTGCCAAACAAATGTGCTTAGTGCCATCTGTTTACAAAAACTATACATATATATTTTTCTTTGCAAATATTAAAATAAAGTATGCAGTAAAGTAGTGTTTTTGTCAGTAGTCTTAATATTTAGGCCTACAATTGAGTATGTGAAATATAAATGGTTGGTAAAGTACAAATCAACATTAATGCCAAACTACATTATGCTATACTGACAAAGTAGATGAATGGAAAATGAATAGACTGGGAAATCACACACTGCACTGCTAAATGCAGTTCATGGGGCCAAATGGAAACGATGCTGGACACGTACACTATGTGACACAGTTATTTTAGAGTAAAGGTTTTGGCTTTGGAAATGTGGTATGAGCAACCATGACATACCACTGCTTCAGTTTCCTGTAGTCCAATTTGGGATGGCCACAGACTACACATGCAAGCTAGGTCATGTTTGCTGTACATTTCACTATGAGACACCATTTGTGCTGAAATTATGTTGACGGCTTTACACAAAACTATTAGTTTCTGTCAACTGCTTTTGCACATACATACTCATTGTCACTATCAAGCTATGTCTTTCTCTTGTTATCTTGTTTTCATGTTGTGTCAGCGCTCTTGTTTTGCTTGGTCATTTGATATGATGTTCTCCATGTCATCATCTCCTGACTTTAATCTTATGTTATGTGGTCATGAGGCTAACTACAATATAAAAAGTTTTATAATGAATAGCCCTGCATCAGTACTACCAGGCTACAGCATGCTAGGAGTATGCTAACCCTTGCCACCTTAAACTTTACAATGTTGAAATCAATGTGCTTCCCATTTTTTACTATCTACTATCTTTTGGGGTTTTTCTAACCTTTTCCCCCAAACATGATAGTGAAGAGGAGACAGGAAGTGAATAGGAGGGAGATGGGGTGTGGGACTCACGCCTGTGTATGGTGCAGCAGCAGCAGTGACAGCACCCCACACCATACACAGGCTCCAGCACCCCACACCATACACAGCCTCCAGCGACAGCACCCCACACCATACACAGGCTCCAGAACCCCACACAATACACAGGCTCCAGCACCCCACACCATACACAGGCTCGAGTGACAGCACCCCACACCATACACAGGCTCCAGCGACATCACCCTACCCCATACACAGGCTCCAGCACCCCACACCCTACACAGGCTCCAGTCTGGCCTGGATGTTTTCCCAGCCCCACTGGTCTGCCACAGTGTTTACAGAGGTAGCAGTACAAGATGGGTGTTTGAAACAAACAGGTTCATAGACCCAACAACACATCCATACCACAGGGGAAAACACAGAGGACAATGACATGGAAAACATCATAAGCAAACACAGCAGCATGACGACAAGAGTAACGACATAAAGTGACTATAACGACGATGGAATATGTATGGTAAAAAGCAGGTGACATAAACACATGGTTTGTGCAAATCAGTCAACATAATTATGGCACCAATGGCACCTCATATTTCCCTGTATGTAGACATGCTTGTCAGTTCCTTGAAACTGCAAGGCTAACTGTTTATAGATAAAGAACTATTAACTTCCTGTTCAGTTCTTTGTGTATTAGGTTCTAAGTTCCACAGAGGAAAGGCAGTTGGTATTGTTGTTGTTGGCTTGTGTTATCTTAACATCACAATTTATTTGTTCTTGTGATATTATGAGAGTAGAACTTACACATGTATATAGCCTGTTATGTGAAATTATAGAGATTAACTATAACTAACTAAAGCCTAAAATATCAATCAATAAATATGACTCATTGAAAAAACAAGAGGAGAAAATCTAGGCTTCAAAGAAAACAATTAACTTCAGGACACAGGGAAAATAACTTTTTATAAAGTTTTAACACTAATTATAGTTATGGTAAGTTATACGGTAAGTTATACATAATTATTAATTATAAATAAGAAGTTGTAAAGTATTTCCTTTGGAGACATCCATCAAAATAGTTCATAATTGCATTGAATCTGATTGGAAGTTGGTCTCCATGCTGGGAATTCAGTCTAGGCCAGGCATATGTTTACCTACTAAAAACCCAGGCCTACTTCTCAGTGTCTGCTAGTTCAGTGTACCCTACAGGGTTCAATCTAAGGTAAATTCTCTCTCTCTCTCTCTACCAACTCACTTACACACACACACACAGAGAGACTCAGAAAGAAGTAGGCTACGATGCACATGATTGCAGTTTATTTTGATGTCAAATGGTCACCGTTATACGCCGTTGCTGATGGTAGAACATATTGTTAAATAAATTGCGACTATTACCAGTTTACACACGACGCTTACCGGCGACAGGTTTTTCGGGGTTGTGTTATGTCTATGGATTGGCCAAACACTCCTGGAAGCCCAAGTCTGGCACTGACGTAATCCTGTCTGCTCGGAAGCCCCTCCCGCAGACTATCGCAGCCGACTTGGACTTGACTGAGGTAATCCAGTCGCAGTAACCCAACGGCCAGACAGACAGAATATAGCACAAGCTGCCTGCAGAGAAACAACGCCGTACTCGAGTACCGAGGGCCAACTGCGGCCCGGGGTTGGGTAGAAAAGTCAAACTAAACACACGATATTCCTCGGACCTTCGGTGTGTCTGGTGAAGAACCAACCTCGACGGCGACTTCTATCCATGTTTCAGTGAGAGCGTTTTACTGAAACGTTACTTTACGTTAACTATTTCAGTTGTTTAACGTTACTTCCTAACGCCAGTTTCTCAGATTTAAATGTTTAACTCTATGGGTCTGATCAACGATACAACGGGCATCCACACGAATGTGTCTTGTTCCTGTAACTGCAAGCACTCGACTTCTTTCCAGAGTACGGAGATCAGTAAGTACACTTTCTTGGGCTTTTCTCGAAGGCTAACGTTTATGTCGCTAGCATCATTTACAAATGTTAATGATGTTCTTTTGGTGAGCTAACTCTGCTAAGTTTGCTATCCTAGCATTATCACTCAGTGCTTTTAGGTCACTGACTCTCGTCTCGTTAGCGATAGCCGTGTTCAAGGCTGTCTGACTCAGTTTTGTTTCTGTTTGCATAGCAGTATTTTTTCCTTGTAGCGTCTGTCTGTCCATTTGTTGGTCCATACCTACTCCAGCACACAGTTTACAAACAAACTTGACAGTGGAATTTTCAACACGAGTTTTATTTTCCAAACAGCCTATGTTTTTTTCTTTCATACTGTCTGACTAGCTGATTCTTTTGGGGACGTGTCTTGTGATGGTCAGCACAATAAAATCATCAGAGAAGCAGGCGTTTGGTCTCGCGTAGGCTCTGAAGTGTTTAGTCTTAAATTAGACCTGTTGTCTTTTTACTTTAATTACACCGGCGTAGAAGGACAACTTATGACCCAGGGTAACATGTTTCTAAAGTTGAATTGGGGGAGGAGCTTTTATAGTCTAGTTCATTGACATTGACGTGCATATGAAATGATTACTGGTGAAATTGACGTTGTAGAAATACTAGGAATCACATAAGACCTCACACATAAACAATACCCCCTTTGCAAACAATACCAAAGAATGACTTACAGGTTGGACAGGCGATTAAGTTGGTTTAACTTTATTAAACATCAGCTTCATCCTTATAGAGTAATCGCCTGTGACCTGACTCTTTGTAGAGAAATAGACTTTGGTAGGCTTTAGTTACAGGCCTGTTGTGTATGCTATCTGGCATTGTGTGAGGGCTTTTCGTCTGACAGTCAGAGTTGAGTCATGTTGTGTCTGGCCATGGAGGGATAAAAAGGGATTTTAAAAATTATATATTTTTTCAGTCTACCGTAGCACTGACGAGACTCCTCCTTCACAAAAAAGAAAGAAAAACTTGTTCTCTCATGAACACGTCTGTTTTTCAAATCCTTAACATCAACAAGGGAATAGTCCAAGATTACCTGAATTTTACCCAGACACACTCTTTATTTTGTTTCTGTCTGTCTCTCTGTCTGTCTCCCACCCCCATATCCTCATCATGGTGTTGTGGTATTGTCTGGTTGCTGCTGTCCCTGTATCTCCAGGCCCTTCTCTCCACCCCTGTGTCTCCCTCACTTACCCTCTCATCTCTAATGTTGTAGTATCACTTGGCTGATGTTCTGTCAGGGTTGGGTACACTGATGAAGAAGATTCAGGCTGATTGTTCCAGACTGTTTGTTTCAAGCGTGTGTGATGAGGACTGTGATATTCAGTTCAGTTTATTGTGTGTGTGTGTGTGTGTGTGTGTGTGTGTGTGTGTGTGTGTGTGTGTGTGTGTGTGACACACGGCAACTCAGATATCAAGGGTGTGTGTGTGTGTGTGTGTGTGGTCTACATTCTCCTGCAGCCATAGTTGCAATTGGTCTGGTCTACAGAACTGTTTTGAGTAGGCTGTATAATATATGAGTTACATACTAAGAATGTATTATGCTACATACCATAACCATTCATTGTATGTCGCTTCACATTTACCTTTACATTGCTGTGTGTGTGTGTGTGTGTGTGTGTGTGTGTGTGTGTGTGTGTGTGTGTGTGTGTGTGTGTGTGTGTGTGTGTGTGTGTGTGTGTGTGTGTGTGTGTGTGAGAGAGAGAGTCAGTGGGCATGACTGGGCGTGTGGAGCTGGTGTTCGAAGTCATGATAGTGGGGCATTTTAGTCATCATGTTCATGTTGACGTGTGGATGAGACTGCCGCTTTGTGTGTTCAGAGGAAACCATGATATCATGGGTGCCATCATCCTGCTGGCATGCGCTCAGACAGTAACGCAGGTACCGCTGACTGCGGAGCGCAGGATCCCTCCCGGTCACGCTTGGGGCGAGTGTAAAGGGAAAATAACTCGTATCAGACTGAGTGGAGCTGCATTATAATCGCACAGGGATATTCAAAGCATGATTGTGGTTATGAATTCGATTAAGCCCAGGCCACAATGTGAATACCAGGCATTTTATAATAGTTATCATAACATAGCAAAGCAAATGTTTATTCTCATTAAGGCCTCCAGCATAGCTACTGTCTAGATTCTTCCAAGTTGTAACCCTGTCATTGAACAGAATCTCGGTGTGTTATGTGCACAGAAAGAATCAACAGCATAAGAAATAGGGGCAAGTCAACCCTAATTTCAATTTGGTAAATGTCTGTCATGTCTGACAGATGCTGTGGATATATGTGTGTGTGCAGAAAAGAGAGAGATTGTTTGTCTGTATGTATGAGTATGGATACGTGTGTGTGTGTGGGGGGGTGGTGTCTGTGATTCTGTGCATTTGTAACTTTTGTCTTTGGATCACCAGACTGGTCAGACACACACTCAGACAAACACACACATTACCATAGTCCCACAGGGACATGGTAGACACACACAAACACACACACACACACACACCCTCAGTGACTGGCTGGGAACACCCTCACGGATGAAAGACAAAGACAACATGCAGCATTATTCACTAATAAGCAGTTAGAGCTGGTAGACTCGCACTCAAAGCCAGAGGGGTTTGCAGGCAAAGGTGAGGGATGGACACTTGGGCAATAATGCTCAAGAAACCGTGTTGAGAACATACCAAGGCAGCCCGTGTAGTTTGCACAATACTAAATTGCCCTGAAACTCTCCTAGCCGTAGCACCCAAGCAAGGACACGATGGTGGAACTAGCAGAGTTTGGTCTATACCAGTGCTCCATGGAACACTGGGTTATAGCTATTGTGTTATTGTAGAACTCAACACATTCCACTCGGGAGTTCTGTGGAGTTCTAATGTTACAAACGTTCCTTAAAGCTATGATTTGCTACAGGACCCTAACCCTTGGCGAGCGTGGTTTAATTAAACAAGCCAGCTCTTAAAAGAAGAACTAGGTCCTAGTGGAACTCTTTGTTGATGGACAAGCAAATTAAGTGTTCCTCTTCTTCTGCAAAGCTGTTCGGTTCCTGTCGTTTCCCATCCTCAGTCAGGCCCCAGATCCCCCAGTGAAGCACCAGCTGCCTTCAGTGTTTGTCTATCAGCTGATCAGCCTCCTTCTGTTTCCTTTTTACGCCACACACCATAGATGACTGATTCTGCCGTCCTCGACCAGACCGACCCCCTTCCCCCTCACCACACACACACACACACACACACACACACACACACACACACACACACACACACACACACACACACACAAACACACACACACAGACACATGGAGTCTCTCCTACCCCCACCAGACAGGCAGTGACAGCCAGAGTGACTGATGGAGAGTATGTGAATATGTATGGGTGTGGGTATGGGTGTGTGTTTTAAATGGAAGGTGGGGTGGGGGGGATGTCGTCTGTGCCAACTGGCTGGGTTCTGGAGGGGCATTCCCATGCCATTGCTACCCCCCTACTCACCCACCCACACCCACACACACACATCCACACACACACACCCTTCCATTCTCACCCTATACGCACCCAGGGTATGTAACCACACCTCCGTCATCACCACCATCGATTTCCTCGGCTCAAAGAAAAATGAACACCAGTGCCTCACACACAAACATGCAGAAAGTATGCACACAGACACACACACACACACACACATATACATGCACATGCACTAACTTGTACATACACACACAGTAACTTACACCCCTGTTAATTTAAAAAGACGGGCAGTCATATACAAATACACAGGCCTATAATGAGTGTAGGTCACATGGACACAGTACACAGAGAGTAAAGTGTACACATAGACACACGCATAGACACACGCATATACATTAACGCCTATACTTATTCTAATAAACCTACACATGCTTGCACACAGGCACTCACACACATACAATGAATGTAAAATGAGTCCACGTAGACATACACTGACTTGTACATAAATCAGACACACACACATGGTGACTGAACTCAATTTGTGTTCTGATATACGCCTATGCAGACATACACATGCACAATGAATGGGGGAGATTGTCTTAACATTATGCAGATGTATGTTAAAGGGCACTTTGCATATGAAACAGAGTTGGCCATGTATCTGCAGCATGGCACAGAAGGCAGGTCACAGTGGGGTCATGGTGGGCTTGTCTCCTGGCAACCTCTCCCATGGGTGAAGGTCGCAGTTGAAAGGTCAGAGGTCATGCTTATAGATGAGGGGCTCATTGTCATAAAGGCAGGATTGAGCAGAGTGTGTGTGTGGGGGAGACAAAAGATCTGGCTACAACTCTAACACTCTCACTAACGCACACACACACACACACACACACACACACACAAACAGAAGAGCCAGACGTAATAAAAGTTGAAACCCAGGATGTGTGTGTCAGACTGGAAGAGCGCTGACTCATGGCTGGACAGTGTGCTGCTGGCATTAGGAGCTTACACACACACACACACACACACACACACAAACACACATCAACTAAAATAATTCAGGTTAGTGTACCAGAAGCTTACTTAGAATAGAATAGAATATATTTATTTGTCATTGCACAAGTACAATGAAATTGAGGTAGCAGCTCTCAGACACAAAAACAATAAAAATATAGATTGAACATATATATATATACATATTTACACTATAAAAACACAAGACATATAACACAACAGAGAGACACATACAGGTCAGTTTTGTGCATTGTTAAGTGCTATGATGGCTCTGGGATAGAAGCTGTTTCTCAGCCTGTCTGTTTTTGCTATGATGGTCCTAAAGCGTCTCCCTGAGGGCAACAGTTCAAATAGGTGGTAACCAGGGTGTGTTGAGTCTCTGAGGATACTGTGGGCTTTTCTGAGGCAGCGTGTTTTATAAATGTCCTCAAGAGGTGGAAGAGAGCAGCCAATTACTTTTTGCGCTGTGTTAATGACCCTCTGGAGTACCTTTCTTTCTGCTGCCGTGCAGCTGGCAAACTACAGCGAGATGCCATAGCTTAGCACTGACTCCACAGAGCAGCGGTAAAAGGACACTAACAGTTTCTTTTTTAATTTTTTCTTCCTGAGTAACCTCAGGAAATACAGCCTCTGTTGTGCCTTTTTCAGCAGTGCAATGGTGTTTCTGGTCCAGGAAAGGTCCTGCTCGATGTGAGTGCCCAGGAAGCTGAAGTCTGATACCCTCTCCACTCTCTCCCCATTGATGGCAATAGGCTGCATGTCCGATTTTTTCCTCCTATAGTCGACTATCAGCTCTTTTGTCTTGGAGGTGTTGAGGACAAGATTGTTCAAGGTGCACCATGTCGACAGCCTTTGCACCTCCTCCCTGTATGCAGTCTCATCTCCTCCTGAGATGAGCCCCACCACGGTTGTATCATCTGCAAACTTAATGATGGCATTGCTCGGGTGGGTGGGAGTGCAGTCATGGGTATAGATTAGGGATGGGCATTCGATTAAATTGTCTTAATCGATCGTCGGGAGAATTAACGATCGATTTTCGATTAATCATTAATATTTTTATATTAAAATTCACTATTTATAGGCTATATTAAAATGCAGTGAAAATAGAAAAAACACAGCGTGTTTCCTCATTGAGATCTTTATTACCAGATGAACAACTCTTGTGGCAGTTAAACTTACAAGATGGACAACTCTTGTGGCAGTTAAACGGGATCCGTTCAATGGTTACACTTGAAAATATGCGCTGCTGTAGCTACTCTTAAGCAGCGGAGCCGACAGCTAGAAGCCGGTGCTCATAAACACAACTGACCTTCGTTTTTTTTTTCTCTCTAACTAATTAATCTCACATTTTGAAATTCATTCATCTAGATTCATCGTGATTAAAAGTTTGTTTTCTTCTAAAGACTAAATCTTATAAATTAACGAGTAATCACTTCAGACAGCGTGTATTTTAGACACTGTTGTTTAATTGTATTTTTTTCGTGCTCTCTCGCCATCAGCCAAGGAATGTATGCGAGACACAATGGTGCCCCTCGACGGTAAATCGTAAGAATTGTCCCCTAAAGCAATTCGAATCACCTCAGTCAGCCCACCGTCTTCAACTATGTTGATGGGCCGACAGTCACCGGCAACCTAAACTGCTACAGCGTTGGTAACCTTTTCACGGACTGGTCTAGTTAATTTCCTAGAGAAGTCGTGGAGTGTGGGTTGGCGACCATCTAACCTGGGACTGCTTTCTGTCGGGTGCTTTGCATTAAGGTGATAACTTAAACACGAGCTGCTTCTGTGATAGCTACATTCAGCTTGACAAATGCTACATACAACTTTAGTTTTGTCGATTGTTCTGTCATTTTGCCTCTTAAACAGAAACTTTCCGCCCAACAATCCCTCAGCTCTCTCCATCTTCAACTACCGTCTCGGTCTCTTCTATCTAATTGACTGCAGACAAGGGGCGGTTTCGTGCCATGGGTCAACGCGCACCGGAAGTAAACAAAGTTGCGTTAACTGCGTTCAAATATTTGATTGCATTAATCTCCGCCACAATAATCTCATAGAATAACGCGTTAACTTTGACAGCCCTAAAATAAATAAATTACACGCACACTACGCAGGAGAACATGTTTTAATCGATGAAAAAATAATTTCATCAAGGAAATTCTTAATGATCAATTAATCGATCGTCGATTAATTATGCCCATCCCTAGTATAGATGGTGTAGAGTAGGGGGCTCAACACGCAGCCCTGCGGTGAGCCGATGCTGATGCTGAGAGCTGAGGAGAGATGGGATCCTACTCTAACCCTCTGGGAGCGGTCTGTCAGGAAATTTCTGATCCAGTAGCAGATTTGCTGTGAGAGCCCTAAGTCCATTAGTTTGGTGACCAGTCTGCTTGGTATGATCGTGTTGAAAGCAGAGCTGAAGTCTATGAAGAGCAGCCTGGCGTAATTCCCTCTCTGTTCCACGTGTGTAAGTGTGGTGTGGAGAGCCGTGGCAATAGCATCTTCTGTAGCCCTGTTTGCTCTGTATGCAAACTGGTGGGAGTCAAAAGTGGGTGGCAGGCTTGTTGTGATGTGACTCCGGACCAGTTTCTCAAAACACTTCATGATGATAGGTGTCAGTGCCACTGGTCGGTAGTCGTTAGGGGTGCTGGCAGTGGTCTTTTTTGGTAGAGGAATGATTGTGGAGGACTTCAGGCAGGGTGGAATCAAGCACTGGGATAGTTAGGAAGTTAAACGTGTGCACACACACACACATACACACACAGACTAACATGATATATAAGTTAGGTAATCAGGAGCCTTCTTGGAAAGTTGAACACTAACTAACTATGATGTTGGCTAACTGAAATAATTCAGGCTCGTTTATTTCCTCCTTTTGAAACATAGTAACATAATAGTTATTTTTTTTATTATTCATTCATTCATTTATTTATTTATGTATTTTAAGTGTTTCAGAAGCCTCTGTCCTGGTGAGGTTTTTCACGGGATTAATGGAGTAGTTTAAGGGCTGCAGTCGTCCAGGGTTAGGGGAGATTTGTGCCAGACAGACAGTAGGCCAAATCGGCTCCCTCGCCAAGGCTTTGGACTGTCAGGGATTTGATCGTCAAAGACTACAGGCCAGAGTTTTCCGTTGGCATTCATTCATTGCGAGGCCCTTTTATTCGAGCTACCACGCTATCCATGATGTGCAAGTGAGAAATAGATTTGATCATCATCCTGACCTTATCAAAGCAGCATGAAGGAGTTTCGGTCAAAACACTAGCAGGATGACCACCTTAAAGGAATGTAAAGACCTTGAAAACACCAAGAACAGCACAGTTGACTCTAATGAAAGGGTTGCTAGTATGCTAACTTGTATGGTTTGGCAATATAGTTGGGGATGTCATGCTGTGAAAGCTCTTCTTACATGTTCTTATGGTGGTCCATCTCGGACCAGAGAGCTACGTAGTGCATAGCCTGGTCGAGTAGTGGGAACACGCGTGTCTATATCTCCTACACGTGACCCTATGCCATCATAATGAATAAGAAGGCGAAAAACACAAACCACAAGTTTCTTTTAAAAACAGAACTCAAACAGTGGCAAAATATTGCAGACTGTTCCTTTAAGTTCCCTGTGTTGACCCTCGGTAGCCTATTTCTTTTAAAAACAGAGCTCAAAAAGTGGCAAAATATTGCAGACTGTTCCTTTAAGTTTCCTGTGTTGACCCTCGGTAGCCGATCTCCAGCACCAAACAGGTAGATCCTTATGTAATAAAGCACTGCCGTCTCGGGGCAAGGTCTTTCCCCTGGAGCCAACAGGAATAATTTATTACCTGGTGCGTCTCGGAGAGATTTCAGAAGGAAATGGCTTTCATCTCTGACCTGTTTGATGTCGCAACGGGAACACAGCTGTTTCTGGGCCGTGACTAGTCTCTCTCTTTCTTTCAGTTTCTTTCTCTTTTTGTGTCTGTCTCCCTGTCTGTCTAATGCAGGGCTGAGTCACCGGGAGAGCCTCAGAGGGAGATGATGACATTAGCTGAGCTCCACAAACCAACACACACCTGCAAGCGTCACACACACACACACACACACACACACACACACACACACACACACACACACACACACACACAGCACAGACCCCACCACACACACACACACACACACACACACACACACACACACACACACACACACACAGCACAGACCCCACCACACACACACACACACACACACACACAGCACAGACCCCACCACACACACACACACACACACACACAGCACAGACCCCACCACACACACACACACACACACACACACACACACACACACACACACTCCACCACACACACACACACACTCACACTCACACTCACACTCACACACACAGCACAGACCCACACACACCTGCAAGCGTCATGCAGTTCATCGCCACACGCAAGCACACCTGCATGTTTCAGACACGTACAGACCACCTCCTATGCTAGGACACACACACACACACACACACACACACACACACACACACACACACCCACCCACCCCCCCTTAATATCTGAGTTGCCGTGTGTCAGGTCGGGTCGATAGCGCTAAAGCACGACGCAGGCCTGAGTGCTCTCTGTTCCAGCCCTGTGGTCACGCCTCACACACTGTTGTGTCTGGAGAGAGTCTGCTTATCTGAGCCAAGAGTGGGGAGGGAGAGAGAGAGAAACGAGTCGAGGCTAACGAGGAGAGATGGAGAGAGAGAAAGAGGGGGAGAAGAGCAAGGGAGAGAGAGAAATTAATAGTGAGGGGGAGAAAGTGAGAGAGAGGAAAGAGAGAAGAAGGGAGGAATGCTGGAAAAATATGAAAGAATTAGACAAAGCCACAGACGGAGACTTGGGACAAGAATTTGTCCAAATAAAATGGTTGCGATTACCACACTTGTCTATTTTGTAGGTCTTTCAGGATTTTTCTTCAGTTGTGCTTTTTTCTCTCTTCTATAATTGTTGGTGTTTTTTTCTCTTTTGTTTCATAACGAGGCGCAGGAGTTGTGCTCCTTATCCCAGCATACAGGGCCTTCTCACACACACACCCACACACACCCACAGACACACACACAGAGAGCTCCTGACCTGGCCAGGCTCTAAAGACTAGCTCTCTTCCAGAGTAAGCTCAGCAGATATCCAGAGCTGGATGGAGTCCTGGTGAGGATATTAGTTCAGGCAGTGAGAGAGGCAGCCCTTTCTCGGGTCCAGAGAGTTGTAGTTGAAATGAGAAATGAGTGAAAAGGTAATGCGATGGTTCTAAAGGCTATAAATCATCAGATCATATTTCCTGTTATTCACTAGGCAGAGGCTTTTGTCCAAAGCAACTTAAATGTGATATATTACAGTGTGTGATATACATTTAGGCTATGTGTGCTCCCCGGGTATGGAGTCCATTTACCACAGTGGGGTTGGTACTTCATAAATAAAAATCACTACTGTGAGTGTCTCCAGTACGACTCTGTGAGTGAGGAGTCAATGCCTGCGTAGTGAGAGGAGAGGGAGGAGGAGGAGGGGGAGGAGGTGAGACATCAGCTGTTTGCTCATTCCAGACCGAGAGTGAGCCAGACTCATGATGAGTCATGAATATTCAGATCAGCTTGTCAGATGAGACACACATACGCACTCACACACGCACACACACACACACACACATACAAACAAATTCCACCTCCTGAACCCACCCCTGAATGTCTGACAGAGACATATTTCTCCATGGCGCAGACAGCATGGACCACCCCCGCCCTCCGCGCCCCTCTCCACTCCTCTCCTCGTCTCCTAGGGCAGGGGGACCTGCGTCGCTCGGGTCCCTCGGGCTAACATGCTAATGACCACGGCGCATAATGGCCAGCCACGCGGTTGATAACAGGCTTGAATTTTCATACGTTTCAGACAGCCTGGGTTGCCCTCTCCACCACGGAGGGAGGGGGGAGGGCTGGTGGTCCCAGCTGGGTGGAGCTGCAATGCTGAATTAGATTAGATGA
>NC_045156.1:12399122-12424122 GCF_900700415.2 Clupea harengus | reverse complement strand
TGATGCGTTACATTGTATTTCTTTACATTTCAAGGCTTTTACAAATGCATGAAAACATTGCGTGACAAACACCCAAAACAAGCAATGTTGTCTCTATGGGTCCTTGGAGCTGCATTATCGCTGTTGGACTTCTTTAAAAGCCTCCTAACCATACGTGGTTACAGAGTGCTATTTAAAATAATTGTGCTATAACTTCTCTCACACACACACACACACACACACACAAACACACACAGGGTGCTGCGACGTGTCTTCATGCAGATTTGAACGCTATCAAACAAATCTGTCTAGACAGAAGCCCCCTCCCTAGAGACCCCCCCCCCCCCCCCCGCTCTCTGTCACACTCCCTTCTCAGTGGTCTGGCCTCTCAGACTCATCTGGGGTTCTCACTCCCATCCCCCCTCCATGTCCCTTGTGAGTTCGCTACACACACACACACACACACACACACACACACACACACACACACACACACACACACACACACACACACACACACACACACACACACTCTCAGCCATGCTCTATTGTCTGGTTCGGAGGGTAGAGGGGGGGTCGTCGGGGGGCGATCAGCTGTGTGTGTCGGAATGCGAAATGAGGCGGGGGTGTGTTCCCATCGTTGGTAGACCCCAGACGGCCACGGAGTGTATGCCTCAGTGTGTGTGGTGTTGGCGTTGGGGTACTTACCGGGAGTGAAAGTGCTGGATTCTAAACTGTTGCTGCTGTGCTGTGTGCATCACCTCTCCTTGCTGGTGTATGGGAACTACCTGCATTGCCTTTACCTGTGTGTATGTGCGCGCGTGTGTATGTGTGTGTATGTTTGTGTGTGTGAAGTGGTGGGCTTTTTCGAGTGTGTGTGACGCACAGCTGACAGCATGCAGCCCGTCTCCAGCAGCGGCCATGAGTTTTGTGACCACAGCGTGTGTGAGGGTGAGTCTTCTCGTACACCACAGACTTATGGTCTCTGTAGTTTTCACATTACTCATTTTGCTAACACTTTTATCCAGAGTGAAATCAGTATTGTACAGAGAAGTTTTCATCAGTGATTCAGTATGTGTATAAGCTGACATGTGTGTCCATAGATAGGGATACTAGACAGATATCGTATTGTCCTTAACACTAAATTTAGCGACGTAGTGACGGTATGGGACAGATCAGTATGATTGCTTCCCAGGTAGCAAACCCATGACCCATGACCTTTGGGTTGCCAGTTAATCAGCAGGAGCACTTTGGGATGTTCTTTGTTTCCCCTAAATGTGTCTGCGCTTCAGAAGGGGAGGCTTTAAGCATTAATGTGTATGTGAATTGCTTGAAAGTTGATTCCGGAGTTGGGCTTGGTAAAACCTCAGGAACTGTTCTCGGTAAAACCTCAGGAACTGTTCTCGGTAAAACCTCAGGAACGGTTCTCAATAGACATGAGTGTGAATGTAAGCGGACACTTTGTGGAGAGAAGGTGATGGTACTACCACTTTCACTGATCTCCAGAGCAGCGCAACAGGGCAATGTTACTCCGCTCAGTGTAACTCCACTCAGTGTTACTCCATTCAGTTACTCCAATCAGTTACTCCACTCAGTGTTACTCCATTCAGTTACTCCACTCAGTGTTACTCCATTCAGTTACTCCATTCAGTTACTCCACTCAGTGTTACTCCATTCAGTTACTCCATTCAGTGTAACTCCACTCAGTGTTACTCCATTCAGTGTTACTCCACTCAGTGTTACTCCATTCAGTTACTCCACTCAGTGTTACTCAATTCAGTGTAACTCCACTCAGTGTAACTCCACTCAGTGTTACTCCACTCAGTGTTACTCCATTCAGTGTTACTCCGCTCAGTTACTTCATTCAGTGTTACTCCATTCAGTGTTACTCCATTCAGTTACTCCATTCAGTGTTACTCCACTCAGTGTTACTCCATTCAGTTACTCCATTCAGTTACTCCACTCAGTGTTACTCCATTCAGTGTTACTCTATTCAGTTACTCCGCTCAGTGTTGCTCCGGTGTTACTCGCTCAATGTTACTCCATTCAGTTACTCCGCTCAGTTACTCCATTCAGTGTTACTCCATTCAGTTACTCCATTCAGTTACTCCAATTAGTTACTCTCCTCAGTGTTACTCCATTCAGTTACTCCACTCAGTTACTCCACACAGTGTTATTCCACTCACTGTTACTCCATTCAGTTACTCCATTCAGTTACTCCACTCAGTGTTACTCCATTCAGTTACTCTCCTCAGTGTAACTCTGTTCAGTGTTACTCCATTCAGTGTTACTCCCTGTCTCTGAAAATAAAGAAGCAACAAAATAGCCAGAAAAGCTAACCTGGCAAAATGCGATCGGTGGAATCTGCAACTGAAAATCTCTTGTGTGTATTCTAAGAATTGAGTATTTGCTTGGTGTTTCTGTGTTAGTGGGCCTAGGCTGAGGTGTGTTCAAAATAGCAAACAAGGCAAACGTTTTTCAAACTGTTTTTTTGTGTCTGAGGAAGTAGCTCTCGGCGAACATACATGGATTCTGGGCTAAAGGTTATCGTTTCAATCAAACAAAAAAATTCAAATTTAAAGTTCAAAGAAAACATCTTCGCCTCGAGGGTTCGCTTCTGTTTGCCAAATTGTAACACGCCTCCGGTTTTGTCTGCAGGCTTAACTGCACTTTGCATGGGCTACCAAGGGCCCTGGTCCAACTGGTTATGTGTGTGTGCTGAACCTGCAATTACTGTAGTAATGACAACCAAGATAGGAAATGTTATTTCAACATCTGACAGTCACGCATTCTGAAACCAGTCAGTTGTGACTGTGGTTTTGAGCAGAGACTAGTTCACACCAAGTCCTTAAACCATGAGATGCAGGTACAGATCACCTTTTAAAGAGGCAGCTCTGTCAGTCCGATCATTTAAATTGAATTAACTCGTTCTAAGTCATAACGAATAGCAAATAACTAAATTCTCTCTAAGCATGTCACCCTAAACTAAGACCGATGCTGTCCTTAAGCAAGCTTATGGCAGTAGTGTTGAGGAAAGCCACTTGACTGCTAGTAAGTGCCTGGCGAGGTGGTGAGCTGACTGTTTAATGCATAACAGACAGTCTGGCCGTCTTAGCCAGTCTACAAGGGGGGCGGGGGGAGAGCCCAAACAGCAGGTGATGTTCCTAAGAAGAAAAGTAAATAGGAATTCTGTCTTTGGTTGTTTATTTGTGCTATTGTGCTGTGTGTGTGGTTGTTTATTTGTGCCATTGTAAACACGCAGACAGAGCAGACATTTTGCGTCTTCGCCAACACCAGCCTTTGGCATGGACACGTCTGAAATGTAAGCCTGAATGCAGCCGAATCGGTTACATCTGGGATTTCAAAGTAGATTCGTATTGTTCGGTTGGATTCACTTACTATGTTTTTCCTAGCTGTCTGGTTGGTTCAAGTTTAATTTGTCTACAAGGAGGAGGAATGCCAAGCAACACTGGAAGTGTCTGAGAGATGTCTTTATTTGTTTGGACTGTCGTAAAACGTTCTGGAACATGCCCCAGCGCTCTCTCGAACCTGACATTGTTCTGCTTGATTCTATTCTGGTTGAAGGTCACTGACTGTGTTTTGCGTTGGTGTCTGTTTAGTTTAATTTGTCTCGAGGGTTGAATTTGATTCTTTTTTTGTGACTTCCAATTTTCTGTCAGGTGATAGTCTGTTAGTCACACAGCATTGCTGTCTGTGTGTGTGTGTGTGTCCATCTTGTGTGTCTGAGTAATTCTCTATCACAGTGTTCTACAACAATACTCTGCTAGTTGTCTCTGTAATGTGTGAGATCTCGACATAGCATTAAGTACATTAACTCTTACACTACTTCAAATAATGTGGGTATAAGAGATACTGTTACAGGGTTGTGTTACTCCAAGTGTTAATGATTTTGCAGAAGTCATTGAGGTTTTGTGTAAGTCTACTAGAGTGTGTGTGTGTGTGTGTGTGTGTGTGTGTGTGTGTGTGTGTGTGTGTGTGTGTGTGTGTTCATAAGTGGATGTAACAAACATGCAGTGTGTGGTTCTGTATTTGTAGGCCAGCTGGAGTTTGTGCAGATTCTGGTGATCGTGGTGGTGATGATGGTGATGGTGGTCGTGATCACCTGTCTGCTCAACCACTACAGACTGTCTGCCTACTCTCTGCTCACCAGACACGGGACTGCACGCAGACAACACCTACCCTTCACCTCAGTGAGTAAACAAACACACACACCCACACCCATATACACACACACACACACACATAGACATGCACATACAAAACAAACATTCACACACACACACACACACACACACATTCATGAATCCCTGAACACTCAAATTACAAGTCACAAAACCCTGCAGAGACAGAATACACTAATACACACACACACATACACACACACACACACACACACACACACACACACACACACACACATTCATGGTGATGCTCGTCACTCCCTCGGTGTAAAGAATTAGTTTGTCTGGATTGACTACATGTGTTAGTGCACCAGAGGCCAAGTGTAGAACAAAGCCTGTGTGTTACCCAAGACAACACAGCCATCACTTCCCATAAAACTCCTCATCGAGTCTCCTTATTGTTTGTTGTGTGTGTGTGTGTGTGTGTGTGTGTGTTGTGTGTGTGTGTGTGTGTGTGTGTGTGTGTGTGTGTGTGTGTGTGTGTGTTTTTTACTGAAGAGCACTTATTTGAAATCTAGCCCACTGCATGATGCTGATCTCCAACACCTCTTTCTCTCTGACAGGATACTAGTCTGTGGCCGTCTGATGGAGTGGGGCCCTCTAGTGGTGTGAGTGAGGTAAGGCAAGACTCCTGCATCACTGCAGCTAGCCAACACTGGATTTATTTCCAGATACAATTATTTCCAGAAACAAAATAAAACAATCTCAATCTCTCTCTCTCTCGCTCTCTCTCTGTCTCTGTCTGTCTGTCTCTCTCTGTCTCTGTCTGTCTCTATCTTCCTCTCTCTCTCTCTGTCTGTCTCTCTCTTTCATTCTGTCTCACCGCCTCATCTCTCCCCCCCCCCCCCCCCCCCCATCTCCCTCCCCCTCCCCTTCTTCTCTCAGCAGCAGGTGAGTAGCTCTCGGCCCCCAGATCAGGTGGGCTCCCGCGGCGGTGGCGGAGGCGTCGGTGGTGTGGGTCGTTTCCAGCCCACCTGGCCGTACCTGCAGCACTCCATCATCGAGCTGCCCCCCACCATCTCGCTGTCGGACGGCGAAGAGCCCCCCCCTTACCAGGGCCCCTGCACCCTCCAGCTCCGCGACCCCGAGCAGCAGCTGGAGCTCAACCGGGAGTCCGTGCGTGCCCCCCCGAACCGCACCATCTACGACGGGCCCCTCATCAACCCCCCCTGCCCCTCCACCTACAGCAGCAGCAGCGGCGGCGTCTCCATGGGGGGGTACCCCAACCAGCCGCGGCAGGAGGGCGCCCCCCCCACGTACAGCGAGGCGATAGGACACTATTACCACCACTCCCCCCCCAGGCACCTGAGGGGGGGCAACGGGGGCGGGGGCGAGGGCCTGAGAGGCGTCCCGAACCCCACACCCCTCATCCAGGCGGTGGAGAACAGGAATGCACGCAACAAGGAAAAGCAGAAAGTGCAGCATGTTTGAGGGAGGGGGGGTTGGGTTTGGTTGGGGGGTGGGTGGGTGAATCTGCTCACCTCAGACCCCCTCCGCCATTACACCTGTGAGATGAACGGGAGAGGGGTCGGACGCTAGTGTGGAAGCCGTTGCACAAAAGAAGAACGGAGAAATGTAAAAGAAGACTGTGCTTGTTCATCTCGCTCGCTTCCACTGCCCACGGAAGCCCCCAGCTTATGTCACCTGTCCTTTCAGTGATCACTGCTTCGTATCATTACCACGGGTTCACCACTTTAAAACACAAACAAGGTGAATCTCCTAAAGTCATTTTTCTTTTTTACTTTTGCATTGTCCAGATCCACAGAGGCTAAATGATATTCCATAATCCATGCTTTTCTTTTTTTTTTAGCTTAAATCATTCTTATACGGGAGTTAAAGCACCTTTCTGTTTAAAAAGCGTTCTTTTCGAGTCATGTTGCTCCTCCCCCTTTCTGACTGCCAGTCTCCATAGAAACCAAGACCCTGTCTGCTGACTGGCCGGACAGGGCGCCTAGAGGAGGAGCTCGCTTTTGTAGACCGCTTTGAGTTATCCACTTGGCTTCCAGAGAAACGTTTGCACAAACTTGTGAGCAAGACTGTTCTTTAGTAGTTTGACAACATGCGAGAAACAAATGTCTATAACTTGTAGAAGACGAGAGGATTGCCTGCTAAGATTTTTGTAAGATTTTTTTTTTTTATTTAATTTTTTTAAAGAACACATTCTAAAGAGGAAGTGCTTTTTTTCACCTGTTCTAGAAGTAATCTGTTTGGGTACCAACTGAAGCGTGTTGAACGATGTGCTCTTTGTCCCTTCAGTCTGGATGTCAGCATGTGAATATGGATGCCATTGTATCTGGTTGCTCCCCGTGTAAAACCTTGTGCCTCATGCAATCCAGGGTTCGGCGGGGATGAGAAGGAGAGAGAGAGAGAGAGAGAGAGAAAGAGAGAGAGAGAGAGAGAGAGAGGCAGTCTGTTTAAAAGGCTATAGTTTTGTAATATTTCAAGACAAATATTAGATGATGTAGTACTCTAATTAACAGAAATAGATCTTTCAGGTGTGCTGTAGTTGAAGCACCATGTCTTTAGATGAGCCAGGAGGCGATTCTGAAGGAGAACTATGTGTGTTTCAGGACGGTGGGACGACGACTATGAACGCATGGTTGAGAGATCCCACCCATCGCTTTGCATCACAGCTCACTTTTAGCTTGAGACTTTGCTTAGGGTGAAGTGATAGTGGCTGAAAGATCTTAAACACGTCACTCATATGTAGCGGGTACATCAACAACTGATTTTATGGGGGATAATTAATAATTGATTAAGAGCCAGGTACAAGGTTTTCCATTGCCAGTGAGGACATATACATGTATATGAAAACTGAAAACAAAACTTAAAAGGCACAAAGTTATTTATGTAAAAACAAAGTCTAAAAATTGCACTATTTAAATATAACAGAATGGGAAGCAGAGGCTTGTGTACAAATGGAAAAAAAAATCTCTTGTGTCACTTGTTTGTAATTTCGAGGGCCTGTATGTCAGTCAGTGTGTGTGTGTGTGTGTGTGTGTGTGTGTGTGTGTGTGTGTGTGTGTGTGTGTGTGTGTGTGCCATGAGAGAACCTTAAAGCCTGGATCTACATGTGAAGCCCCCGGTACAACCCTAAACCCGGCTTTTAAAGGGAGCTTATGTCAGCCCTGGACCCAACCCAGCAGAACACATCAGTCTGTCGCTGAGCTGTCGCTGTCTACTCGTCTCCCACAGGACAGAGTCACGGAGCACTTCTAAAAAGACCTGCTTCACATCCAGCCCAGAGGACGCCTCCATCTTAAGGGACGCTGGCCGGAACGGAGCTCTGTCTGGAGCGGGTTCTGGCCCAGATGAGACATAGATCCGTTCTAGACTCGCAACTTATTTATCCTTGACTTGCCCTGTTTCTAATACAGAGAGAGACGGTCAGACAGTCAGACAGCCTGCTGTTGCTGCAGACAGTCATTGGCCAGATCTGACGTCTGTCCCTCTCCGCAGACTGTACGGTTCTAGTGAGAGCTGATCTGCTGCTGGTCCAGGTGTGGGTGTACATGGTTTTGAGGGGGCCTCAGCACTTTAAAGATGAGAGGGGGAGACACAATCCCCAGACAGCACTGGTCTACCAGCCTTTATGCAATAGCTCCCCCTAGAGGCCTGGAGCCACAGGGACCTCCAGTGTGCTAGCATCCCAATGCAGGAACAGAGAGAGAGAGAGAGAGAGAGAGAAAGAGAGGAGACCAGGACAAATCATACCTGTGCTCTCCTCGAGCGTCTCCTCAGCTTGGGAGGATTGCGTGTCCATGTTCGTTTCCATGCATCTCCTGAGGCTGATGGAGCGGGAGTGACGCGCGCCCTAAGCGATCACTCTTGCGTATAGGCCCTGGCTGCCAGTTTCAGACTGTCGTACTGCCTTTGGACATTATCACAAGAAAGGACAGGTTATGAACACTCATGCCTGAGAAGAATGGCATATACAGGCCTCAGGCAGATTACTAACCAACAGATGCCTGTGCAGTGACCACTGGTATAGTCCTGTCCTGGGCAGTGAGGTGACCACCGGTATAGTCCTGTCATGTGCAGTGACCACTGGTATAGTCCTGTCCTGTGCAGTGACCACCGGTATAGTCCTGTCCTGTGCAGTGACCACCGGTATAGTCCTGTCCTGTGCAGTGACCACCGTATAGTCCTGTCCTGTGCAGTGACCACCGGTATAGTCCTGTCCTGTGCAGTGACCACCGGTATAGTCCTGTCTTGTCCTGTGCAGTGACCACTGTATAGTCCTGTCCTGTGCAGTGTGATGCAGCAGATAGCCAAGGTGATGCATGTGAACATGAGACATTTTAATCATGTAGTAGATGACCCAAATGAGCAGCCTAAAGCCAGACCCTGACTCAGTGTGTGTGTGTGTGTGTGTGTGTGTGTGTGATCAGCCCTACTCCATAGCGAGGGGAGATTACAGATACACGTGTGTGTGTGTGTGTGTGTGTGTGTGTGTGGCTGGCTGGTACACGTTTGGCTTTGGCTAGCTCCCCCCCAGTGCTGTCTGAGCCCACGTCTATGGAAGAGACAAGAATCGGGAGGTGCGTGTGAATGAATGGAATTAGTGGAGGGAATTGATCACGTGTATTGATCACGTGTAGCTTTGGCCACAAAGGCAGATGCTGCTTCACTTCTCCTTCCGGCATGGCAGAATCAGATCTCTTATATCAGCCATAGATGGGAGGAGAAGGCAATCGGAGCAGTGCTGTCTACTGGTGGGGCAAAGCTGTAACCACGCAAACACACATGCAGTATACATGCAGTATACATACACACGTACACACATACACACTCACATATAGACACACACACGCATGTACACAAATAAATACACACACACACACAAAAACCTGAGAAAAATGTGGTCAGTGTGTGCTTGTGTTGGTTCAACTCCCTCACAGTTTCTGTGGATTTCTTAGAGCTCTTGCTGAAGAAGCCCTCTCTCGAAATATGATGTGTGTGTGTGTGTGAGTGCATGTGGACGCTGATGATGACGATGATGATGATGATGATGATGATGATTTTAAAGAGGTTTTGTGGAGAATGTTGCAATACACCTATTATTTGCCTTTTAATAATGTAGTTATGTTCATTCAGAGAGAATTGTAACTTTTGTTATCGTGTTTTGTTATTATTGTTTAGTTTTGTAGAAAAGAAATGTCATTTGGTCCAGATTCACTCAACACAAATGCAGAAGTTTGCTGAAGAAGCTCGTTCTTCCTTCAGTTTTGGACTCCCCTCTGTGTGTTTAGTCATGGAGACATAGTCACACACACACACACACACAAATACAAACATATCTGCACTTAGGTCAACCTGACTGGCTACATTTCTGAAAACCTTTGCTTCTTCTAAATGTGTGCCTTTTTGAGGAGTATGTAAGCTAAAAGTCGTCTGAAACGTTTAGGGCATTTTGCTCTTTGCGCTGTTGCCTTTTCTCACTTGAAACCCTACTTTTTAATATTATGCCAAAAAAATAATTTCTAAATAAAACATACAGTAACTGAAAATAGCTAACCATTTAACTCTCAACTGGGTTTTGAGATCAGACTAGTAACCTAAAAGTGGAGCAGGGCTCGTAAAATGGCCGAGCACTAATCTGCAGCACACGTGGATCACACCGTAGAGGAGAGGGAGAGCAGGATCCTCAGAAGGCCTCGGAGACAGATCTGGTGCCTCTCACGGTCTCCCTGCCCTCCTGACTGTCTCTGAGGCCTGGGCTCTCTGAGGCGTCCTGTGGGAGAGATGCTTTTCCAGAGAGGGTTGTCTCTCCCCTCCACAGGCCTGCCTACCAGCCCTGTGGACTTGAACCCGTCTCCTCCTCTACGCTTGGCCTGTGTCTAGCCTGTTGGCCTCCTCATGTTCAAGTCATGGGGAGGGGAAAAAAGGGCTTAATGCTGGTGGTATTGGTTGAGGCAGTATGTAACCCACTACAACAGTAACTGTCTGTTTGCCGTAACCTACGCTAAAAGACCTACGGGTGCTTTTAGTCCTCTGACTTTCATTGTTTTTTGTTTGTTTTGTTTATTTCATCTCTCTTCTGTCACATGGTTGATGCCAATCTGTTGCCATGGTGACTAAAATCTATTATTGGCTGGCGACTCTTAACTACTCACTTGAAAACAATCCTGTTCATGTTGTATTTATATTGGATCTTTTAAATGTGTTGTTGCGTTTGTATATCTGTTTTAAGGAGAAGAACAGACTGTAGTTATTAAACATTTTAATTAGCCCCGATTAAAACAATAAAATATTTTATAAAATATCTTTTCTTGTTGTTCTTTTTTTTTTCTCTACCTCTCTCCTTGTGTCTCGCCCCTTCTCTGGTTCTGTTCAGTATAGAACTATACTTATAGTGTGCAGACATGGCAATGACACACTTCTGGAGATCTGTAATTATGATGATGCACCATGAGATATGAAATAAATATCATGTGAAAAAATCTTTGCCCCTGGGTATGTTCCTAACTGGCGGAGAACATGGCTGTGGACAGGGTTGTTAGGGGTGTCAGCATCCTTGGTATAGTTCCTTTTTAGGTCTCTGATTGTGGTGCCTGTAGTTTGGATTAAGAAGAAAATGGTGTCTGTTGACTGTTGGCCACACTCCACACACATAAGGTGTGGCGGCCTTTCTATGATTTCTAATTTTCCAACTCCAAGTTCCAGTCAAGGCCGTGGGTCTGGTCAGCAGGTAGTGGATTACGCACTCTCGATACTCCAAAAGTTGAAAGAATAATCCATTTATTTTGGCTCCAAAAAGGTGAACATAAACAAGTATCTTTATCTCTTGCTCCATCCAAAACAGCAAGAAACCTCGGGGTCATTATTGATGACCAACTGACCTTCACGGCCCACATCGCCTCTGTCTCCAGGTCGTGCCGCTTTGCGCTATACAACATCCGCAAAATCAGGCCGTACCTAACCCAGTATGCCACCCAGCTGCTGGTGCAAACCTTGGTGAGCTCCCGCCTTGACTACTGCAACGCCCTCCTAACGGGCCTGCCGGCTTGCGTGGTGAAACCACTACAGATGATGCAGAACGCGGCGGCGCGTCTGGTGTTCAACCAACCGAAAAGGGCACACGTCACCCCGCTACTCATCGAGCTCCACTGGCTGCCAGTAGCTGCTCGCATTAAGTTCAAGTCACTTATGCTTGCCTACAGAGTGCTTACTGGTTCTGCACCCACCTACCTAAATGCTCTTGTAAGGGCAAATGTTACACCCAGGACGCTGCGCTCGTCTAGTGAGCGTCGTTTGGCACTGCCGTCCGTGCAAGCACGGCAATCCAGACTATTTTCATTTGTAGTTCCACGTTGGTGGAACGAACTGCCTAGTACTACCAGAGCAGGGGCGTCCCTCTCTACCTTCAAGAAGCTTTTGAAGACCCAACTCTTCAGAGAGCACCTCCCCTCCTAACTGGCACCTGACTAGCGCTTAACTTGCACTTCAGCAGTTACATTCCTGCACTTCTTTTTCCTCTTTTCTAGGTTGTTGTTTTTCTAATTCTCATGTAAAGTAGTATTTATTGTTACACCATGCTTTTTTATTGCTCTTAGCTTGACTGTTCTCTCCCTTGTACGTCGCTTTGGACAAAAGCGTCTGCTAAATGACTAAATGTAAATGTAAAGTAGTAAATTCAAACAATAAAGCAAAGCTAACAACAGTAAACTAAAAAAGGCTAAACTAGTATCGAAAAGTGGTCAAAAAACCGTATCTTTTACGCGCCTCTAGACCCCACATTTGGCTATCCAGTCATCTCCTAATGAGCTGTCCCGGTGACACTACTAATAATCCGTCCAGGTGAGATCTACTGATGAGCCGTCCAGGTGACAATAATTAATGGGCGGTTCAGGTGACAATTAACAATCATCCTAAAGTTCAATTAAATGGTAGTCCAATATGCAGCTAAAGAAACAATATGCAAATATAGAAACAATATAATCATATAACACAGTCAAAGTAACCCAGGGCCAATGCAAACTTATATCTGGACAAAAATGTGCAAAACGGCTACAACATAAGGTGTTCTCTTCACTGAGGTAAAGGTATTCTGTTCACTTCAGGCACAGGTAACCTTCATCCATGCATGGAAACTATGTCAGAGTCAGACCACATGACTCCTAGCCCGGATCTGGCATCTGATTCAGTAACCCCGCTATTTTGGATGCTCTATAGCAAAGGCATTCAAAGCATCTTCGCAACACGTATAGTGCTCTCAGTAGTAACACGTGATATGTGCATAACCTTCCACTAGGGGGCAATGTCTCCACATAGAGAGCACAGTTCACTGCAGCGGCTCCACCAGTCAACAAACAAACAGTCCATCATTATTTTATGGCAGGACGCACATCAGGGTCTAGGCTAGCTTGGATGCATATGCATTTTATTTGTTCTACATGAAAAATGCATGACATGCAGCCTATGCGATCTAAAGATAAACCTAATGCTAACTGTTGTCAGATTGTCACAGTGCATTCAAAACAGTAGCCTATAAACGCATAAACACAGCACAAGTAAAAAAAAAAACAATAATTTGAAAGAGCAATGCTAATACATCTAAATGATTTCTGTTCCCATGAAGAAAGCTAAAAAACAAACACAAAAAACACCTTCTACCAAAAAAGATACCTGTAATATTATAGTTTAGGGGCAGCACACTGCTGATGATAAAATCTTGCCTCAAAGCTGGTCATGGAGTTCTCTCCTTTATCCTTTCACTCCTCATACACTTATCTCCCCCTATCTCCCTTCAGAAGATTTAAACTTTAAAGGACTAGCATAGAAAAGATATTGTGTGTGGTCCAAAAAAAACGAAATCAGAACTACTGAAAAAAAAAAACAGGTCAACAAATAAATACATCACAAATATCTTCATTTGGTTTTGATTTGATATGAGGGGATTTGATATGTGCTGCATGCCCCAGCTATTTCCTTATAGGAAGATGGGGGAAATAGTGGGGTTAGATTGTCTTTCTGGGCGACTAAATAAAGAAGAAGAAAGATGGAGGGATGGGGTTGAAAGAGAGAGAAGGAGGGGATGAGAGAAACACGGAGGAAGGAGAGGGCTCTGCCTCTTTAAGTTCCCCGGAGTTTAGCTGACCCAAAATAAAGGGAGGAAGAGAGAGAGATGGAAGTGTTCTTTCTGGTGTACCTGAAAGTTAGGGACACCTTGCCCCATATAGAGAGTCTCATTTATCTGAGCTTACTCTCTGTTCTCGTCCTGTATCTTTACAACTCTGGATCGCTCTCGCTCTCTCTCTCTCTCTCTCTCTCTCTCTCTCTCATGTTGATCATAATATTTTACTACACAGACAGGAACACTGGGTAGGATTTTCAGGTTCGGTTGACAAGTGGATCGGATCATACTTGCAAGACAGGAGCTTCTTTGTTGCCATCGCAAACTATACCTCAACACCAACGTCCTTGACCTTTGGTGTCCCCCAGGGGTCGATCATGGGGCCTTTATTATTCAACCTTAATATGCTTGGACAAATCATTCAAGACAATAAGATTTCTTATCATAGCTATGCTGATGACACCCACACTTACTTAGCCCTATCCCTTAATGACTATGTTCCCCTAGAATCTCTTTGTCAATTGACATTGACCAAATAAACAGTTGGATGTCTCAAAACTGAAATAATCTTATTTGGGAAAAATGAGGAGACTAGGGTTGCTAGTCATCTTGACACTACAGGACTTAAAGTGAAGGACACCTTGATGTCTTAATTGATTGTGATCTCAGTTTTTACAGCCATGTAAAAGCAATAACTAAATCAGCTTTTTACAATCTCAAAAACAGCCAAACTTGTCAAAACATGATTTAGAAAAACTCGTTCATGCCTTTATCTCCACCAAAATACTTCTCAGATATGTTTCAATAGTACACACCTGCTAGACCTCTCAGATACCTGGAGAGAAATTGGTTAGTAGTACCTACTATCAGAACTAAACATGGCGAAGTAGCTTTTAGCTGCTATGCTGCTATGCTGCTCAGGAACCAACTTCCTAATGACACCAAAGGTGCTCCAACTGCAGCCAGTTTCAAATCTAGAATTGAGACCCAACTGTTATCGATGCTTTCTTTTAACTGATTGAACACACACACACACACACACACACACACACACACACACACACAGACACACACTCACACACACATGCACACCTTTATCATCTTGTTTACCCTCCGTCTGTCCCTCTTTCTCACACTCACCCACACAAATGAGAGAACACACTTGCTAATCATTACGTGAATACTAACATGTCAGTGTTAAAACATTAACTTTTCACTACATACAGTACATTCACGCACACATGTTTTTCTTCCCTTTTACCATATATTTGTTTTCCATTTGTGTTATCCTTTTTGAAATATCCCGGATTGGCAACATCATTGCATAGCAGCACACTGAAAGAAGTACAGCAGTTTAGTGGGAGATGCGACAGTTGGCGATAAGAGGTGTTTTAGTCTATAAGAAATCAAAGTGTTCATGAGATAAGGCTTTCTTGAATGGAGAAAAGAGAGCGTTGAGAGAGAAAGAGAGAGAGAAGAAGCGACATCGACTAATAGAGCACTCCTATGACATTGTCCTGACATTTCTAGGTCTGTACCTGACGTATGCTCCATGGCCATGTTGGGGAGGGGGCATGCAGGGGGGGGGGAGGAGAAACCAAGTGAGACACACATCCTGTTATTTTCCATCAGGGCTGAAATGAGATGAATACACAAACACAGACAGACAGACACACACAAACACATAGACAGATAGACACACACACACACACACACACACACACACACACAGACACACACAAACACACCCACACCACATCCTCCCATTTCAGTTAGCCTTTTTCTGCAATCTCTTGGTCTCTCTTTCCATGAATCTGTGTGGTAACGTCATGAAACACACTCGCACGAAGACTCAGGTCACTAATTCACTGTGTGTGTGTGTGTGTGTCTGTAAGCGCTCGCCTGAGGACCAGTCATAGCCACCACACACACACACACACACACACACACATAGACACAATTTAACAGCTCTCTCGCTCTCTCTCTCTCTCTCTCTCTGTTTCACTCGCTCGCTTGGACATTGTGTAATGCACAGCTCTGTTCCCACACACAAATCTAGGCCACACTTTCCTGCACTGCGGATAGACTAGAAAACAGGACATCACACACACACACACACACACTCACTCACTCACATGGGTGCACGAAAACACACACACATACAAAGAGTGATAAAACATATGAAATGTGGGTACCAAACTAAAATCAGTAGGCTTATCTCTCTCTCTCTCTCTCTCTCTCTCTCACACACACACACACACACACACAAACAGTGACATTATACACCAGTGCCTGAGTCAGTGATGCATATGTCCACGTGTGTGAAAATTATAATGACATAACATCAATAGTGTGGAGCCTGCCAGGTCATACACTCGCACTCTAACCAACTGAAACACACTCTCTCTCTCTCACTCATACATACACACTGAGAGAGAGAGAGAGAGAGAGAGAGAGAGAAATACACAATTAACGTCACAATGCTTTCTCTCGCTTCTGACTGTACATGTCTGTGAGTGTGTGAGCAGACGGCACTGAGGCAGGGCGCGCGCAGAGGCCAGGGTGTGTGTTGGGTATCGGCACCTGGTCGACGTCACTACACCCAAGCCCGCGGAGGAGCCCGTGAGCGACCTCCACTTCCTCATACGGTGGAATGTAAGTGGTGGGCAACAAACCTGAAGAAAAGAGCAGAAAGAAACATTAAGAAAGAGCAACGGTCGGAATTTTTCGCAAGAGAGCGGTAAGTCGCTTTGCATGAAAAGGGGTCAGTTTCTTCAAACTGGGAGAATAGAGATTCACTCTGAAGAAATGTTTTTTTTTAGCAGTGGTTTGACATCTCTCTAACAAGTGTGAACTTGACTTCCATTGCTCTGCCTCTCTTTTCACACATACTCTGTTTCGGTCTAGTTATCCCTTTGCGCTCTTGCTTGTCACGGTTTCACTCGTTAGCATTTCATACCTTGCATTTATAGTCTGCTGAAGTGTCATGTACACATTTGAATGTAATGGCTTACTTTTTAGTGTGTGTTTGGGTAGGGGTGACATGTGCCATGCGTGTTTTTGCTTGTGAAGGCTCAAACTCTACTCTACCTACATTGAAACACGCAATGCCGCAACTGTGTTTCGAGTCAGTGGTTAGAATCAGGCTACACATCCTCTATGCGCTGAGGCGGACTGCATACGGCGGAAAAGCCACTGCGTCCTCCTCACCTCCAGGATGTAAAATTAACCAAACATGCCGCTAAAAGGCTAAAGTGGTGTTCAGTCTGAATAGATGGGGAATGTAAGGGAAAGCTGTTGGCCACAGTGTATCTGGTCACAAGTCATGTTAGGTAGGTCAGTACACAGAAGATAAATCACTTTGTGACTGCAGTAAAACCACATAAACGTTAGTCAGGGCTAAACAAGAACACCGACGTACGGGGGGGGGAGTGTCTTCACATCTTTCACCCGTCCTTGCACACGACCTTTCAGCTTCTTGGCAGTCTCAATTTCTCCACTTGATGCTTGACACCCGCTACTCTGTCAACTCTCGTCTGAGAAGCTGATCTAGAACCAGGTCGTGTGTTCTGCTCAGGCACAGATGCATCTCTTGGTTGGAGCACTTTGGCTAGTCTGTATCCAGGTCAAAGCATGGATGCTTTATTTAGAGGGGTGCAGTCAGGACAGGCTCAGGGGTGTGTTCTGACGGCAGGAGCGCAGTGCACAGGGACTCGGCATAAAAGCCTGCTTGTTTCGGGTTCGCAAAAGTCTTGTATGTGTGAAAATCTTCTTTTAATTGGAGGGCACACCATTTATAAGTAGGGATATCGAGATTTGTCCTTTATTCTGAATATAATGGTTCCATCTGTTCTGTAAATATATTTGTATATTAGTGCCGTAGTCACACTTTTCTCGTGCTGCTGATAACGAGCTCGTATGCCCTTCCAACCCTATAGCGGCAAACGAAGTGTAGTCTCTGTAGCCTCACGACAATTATACGCCATCAGGTTTGCTATATTGCTATATTTGGTCATATTTGTAAGCCTTACCATTTAGTGTTTGCTGTAGTTATAGTGAAAACAGTATACAAACTTAACTCGACATAGACAACTTCTCAAACAAATAGTTTACTGGTTTTTTTTCACTAAACGTTTAAACTCGCTTGAAGTGGCCATTCCCTTATGTCGGTAGGTCAATTAATTCCATTGTTGCATCGCTACCTACAAATCTGCAATAGGTTGTGTAATATGTTTCTCATTGTCAAATTAGATCAATCTCTATCTCTCTCTCACACACACACACACACACACACACACACACACACACACACACACACACACACACACACACACACACTCACATAGAATTAATTATTTCACATGCATATTTCACACTCACTCATTACACACACATACACACACACAAACACATTTTGTTTCTAGGTTTGGGCTGAGTTGGAGGATTGAAAGTGTTACATGTCTAGACCTGCAGGCCTAAGGAATGTTGATCTTACTATCTGGCTTTTCAGGTGTTGTGCTGGCCTGTGTTCGGAACAGTAAATGTTTATAGGTGTGTGCATTTCTAGGTGAATCTGAATTAACACATTCGTTTTGATGTATGTTTTATTGTATTATATATGCATTAGTGTTACACTTGTGTACTAATCTACTAATCTTTCTCTCTCTCTCTTTCTCTCTCTCTGTCTTGTCTCTTTTGCTTTCTAGATTGAGCGTGTGTATGTGCGTGTGTGTCTGAGTGTGTCTGAGAGGTGACCATGGCGCCATTTCTGCGGATATCTTTCAGTGCGTATGACCTGGGAGCTCTGTCCCCCATCACTGAGTCTCCTTTCTGCGCTGTCAAAATGAAGGAGGCACTTGGCACAGGTTTGTGTGTGTGTGTGTGAGTGTGTGTGAGTGTGTGTGAGTGTGTGTGTGTGTGTGTGTGTGTGTGTGTGTGTGTGTGTGTGTGTGTGTGTGTGTGTGTGTGTGTGTGTGTGTGTGTGAGTGTGTGTTTGTGTGAGTGCTTCATGTGTGAATGAGTGTGTGTGTGTGTGTGAGAGAGAATGTGTTTACGTGTAAATATATGATATGTAGAGTTGTATGCAAATGTTTGGGCACCCCTGTGGAAATTTACAACGGATTTAGTTGATTTGTAAAGTGAAAAGAAGTAACTAAAACCCCCTCAGCTAAGAAACATTAAACAATAAGGCGTACTTCAAATGTCCTTCTTAAGTTATTTACTTAAAAAAGGAAAAGTAATGGTGGTATGTGCATGTTCTGAGATACAGTATGTATAGTGTTTTGAATGCACATCATGCTTAAGATTAACCTACAGATTTTGAATCATGCTTTTAAGTTTGGAGACAGCCGGACACTCAACACCCCCTGTCTGCTCTTCTTGAAGTGGTGTACTTTGATACTTTGAATCGTTGTCCTGTTGTAGAGACAAACGTCTTGTAGGCTTCAGTTCCTTCACTGGCTGTATGCCATTTGCATTCTGAAAAGTGTTAAAATTCAGATGAACCCATTCTTCCCTTCATTCGTTTCCTGTGCGATTGGCTGCTAAAACCCCCCACGTGCTTAACAGTACTCAAGGGCTTCTTTAACTTCTTCAAACGCTGCTCCTGTTTCGTCCGAAAACACCTTTGGTGATTGGAACCAAATAACACAATTTTGTTTACTTCATCTGCTCACAACACTTATTTCCCAAATGACTGTGGCCTATTAATTCAGACCTTGACATTTCTGATTAGGTCGTTAGTCAAGTGTCCCCTCTGATGGCCCTTCTAGGTTGTCAATATTTGTCCAAGCAGCACTGCGCGGTGGAATGGTGCGCCACCACACCTGCGTCAGATCAATCCTCCCGCAGGTCTTTGGAATCACGCGAGGGGATTGGTTGGCCTTTCTGCCCGGCAGACGACGTGCAGTTTTATCTGAGCGTGTTCTTGGTCCTCAAAATCTCGCCTCGACTTCCACAGTTACCCTTAACAGCCATTTCTTTAATAACATTTCAGTCATTGGAAAATGCAAGTTGGAAATGCTTTGATATAAACCTCTGTTTTACTGAGGCAAAAGCTCTTTATAACTACATACCTTCCCCCACTGAGTTTTGGTTAGGCTGGTTTTGTGAGGTCCAGTAAGCCCATAAGGGTATCTGTGTAAATGGTGCCGTGTGTGTGTGTGTGTGTGTGTGTGTCTGTGTGTGTGTGTGTGTGTGTGTGTGTGTGTGTGTGTGTGTGTGTGTGTGTGTGTGTGTCTGTGTGTGTGTGTGGGTGTGTGTGTGTGTGTGTGTGTGTGTCCTCTCCTCAGAGCGAGGGAAGACCCTGGTCCAGAGGAAGCCCACCATGTTTCCTGCCTGGAGGGCCAGTTTTGATGCCCACGTCTACGAGGGGCGGGTCCTGCAGGTGCTACTCATGCAGACAGCTGAAACGCCATTGGCTGACGTCACCATCGGCGTGTCTGTTCTGGCGGAGCGCTGCAAAAAGGGAAATGGTCGTGCAGAATTTTGGGTGAGTTAGGGGCAGAGTTATTAGGTCTGTGGGATCCATAATATTCACATCATGGAGTGACCTTTCGACTTAAATGTGATTGCAGACAGCTGGCTCAGATGTGTGTGTGTGTGTGTGTGTGTGTGTGTGTGTGTGTGTGTGTGTGTGTGTGTGTGTGTGTGTGTGTGTGTGTGTGTGTGTAGATTGATCTTCAGCCCTCAGGAAAAGTCATGATGTCAGTGCAATATTTTCTAGAGGATGCAGACACAGGTAAGATGTTCATCAACCCAACCCCCGTCCACAGACACACACACACACACACACACACACACACACACACACACACACACACACACACCCAGAAGAGTATGCTGCTGAAACATGTCAGAACAACCCCATTCTATTCTTGGTTGTTTTTCTCCCTCTGTCAGAATGATTTGCCTGCCTAGTATAGTTTATGAAAGATTTCACTTAATTCCTAGGAAAGAGGGGGTGACTAAGACCTCCCACTCTACCAGTAGAACAGTACTAACTAACAAATTATATATATTATATTTGTTAAGAGGATAATACGATGAGAACATAATTGTATTGAAGCCTGGTCAAGTCAAGTCAGACATAGTACAGTACATTGAGTCCATGTCATCACATCACTAGATCTTGGTGATGATCACTCGTCACAATTAATATAAATATGCAGTATAAATCATCCAAGTTCTTTTGAGTGTAGGCACAACAACAACAACTATGTTTGGTTTGGGACAGTCACCCAACAGTCATTCACTCCTGACCTTGGCCAAGACACGAGTCTTCAGCATCAGTCTTTTCACCAATAAACAGCATCTCTAGAACAACTCTTTGGACATGCAATAAAAATAAAACAGAAAAAGATGTTTTTCTCTCTTTTTTTATTTTATTATTATTTTATTCTCTTCCCCTCTCTCTCTCTCTCTCTATATATATATATATATATCTTTTCCCCTCTGCTAGAGTGTAGGCAGTCTGTGATGCTGGAGGATGAGATGCCCACACTGAACCGCAGGCGGGGAGCCATCAAACAGGCCAAGATCCACTTCATCAAGAACCACGAGTTCACCGCCACCTTCTTCCGCCAGCCCACCTTCTGCTCCGTCTGCAGGGAGTTTGTCTGGTCAGTTCAAACATGGCATTTCAATAGAGTTGAAAACTGAATTGATTTGAATGTTTGGATTTGTACTGTTTGGCCGTACGTGTGTGTGTGTGTGTGTGTGTGTGCGCGTGTGTGCGCATGTGTGTCTGCATGTTTGTGTTTGTGTTTGTGTGATGTGTGTGTGCGCATGTGGCCTGCATATTCGTGTGATGTGTGTGTGCATACCTGTGTGTGTGTGTGTGTGTGTGTGTGTGTGTGTGTGTGTGTGTGTGTGTGTGTGTGTGTGTGTGTGTGTGTGCGTGCGTGCCTGCATGTTTATGTTTTTTGTTGTGTGTGTGTGTGTGTGCGTGCCTGCATGTTTGTCTTTTTTTGTGGTGTGTGTGTGTGTGTGCGTGCCTGCATGTTTGTGTTTGTGTTTGTTGTGTGGTGTGTGTGTGTGTGTATCCACACATGTGCTCTTGCTCATTGGTGCATAGCACCGTTTCAGCGCCCTTTGATCCTGTGGTGGAGGTTTATGATCCCACAACCTGGGCCAGATGCTTCTGGAAAGTTCTGGATAGTTCTCAGATAGCACCCAGACCGCAGCTGACTTCAAACCAGGCCAGGCCTAGATATGGCTCGAGTACATGTACACTCACGTAGCCGCCATCTTGACGGAAATCCTGCCAGGTTTGCACTCCATCTGGGCACAGATGATCTAAAGTTCAGTTGAGTTCATTCAGTAGTCCTGTATTTTTTATTGTGCCACGTTCATTTGGTCTAAAGAAGAAAACTCTGAAGTAGACTGTGACCACCTGAGGCTGGACTGCCCACCGGGCCTACTATTGTGGGGCAGGTGGCTTATGAATTACTACAGATAAATACATGTTCTTCACTGACCTCCAAAAGGGAAGTTGTGTTGTCATAAATTATCATAAATCACACGTAAGTACAATAAACACACAATGTTAGGTAATAAAAGTGACCCTCCCTGGGTTTTAGCTGCAGGCAATCACGCGCAACCTGGGAAGGTGCCCAGCTAAGATGCCTGTTCTGCAGCTGTCTCGGGAACGGCGTGGGCCGACATCCGTCCAGACAGCACTGCTTACCGCCAGCAGCTCCCTGACCTATATGCAGGGGCTGAGCACAGGAGGGCTCTAGCTATAGTTAGCAAGTTCACTCAGTCACCTGCTTCAAATGGACTCAACCTTATTCTCTCTGGCCGAGGTGCTGGACAAGCAGTGAAGGAAGGAGGGCATCTGTGGTCCCTAGGGTGGATCTAGAGAAGTGATCTGTGGTCCCTAGGGTTTGGTGGATCTAGAGAAGTAATTGAAATGAAGAATTAATGATGCTAAGTTACCTCACTCTGTATCTCTCTCATTCTCAGGGGTCTCAACAAGCAGGGATATAAGTGCAGACGTGAGTTGACATTATCGCACGCACACACACACACACACACACACACACACACATACACACACACACACACACAAGCATGGAATGAGAATCATGCTGTCCACCAGCGATCACACTCACCGATCAAGTTGTGCAATGGTGTATTTTTTCCCAGAGTGCAATGCGGCCATCCATAAGAAATGCATTGACAAGATCATCGGCAGGTGCACCGGAACTGCTGCCAACAGTAGAGACACAGTGGTATGTATGACCACAAAACCTTAACATAAATAAAAACATACAGACAGACAAGGAGATGTCAGGAGCATGGTGATGATGATGATGATGATGATGATGATTGTGTGTGTGTCCACATGTGTGTGTGTGTGTATATAGTTTCAGAAGGAACGCTTTAATGTCAGGAGTAGCATGGTGGTGATGATGATGATGATGATGATTGTGTGTGTGTTTGTGTCTGCATGTGTGTGTGTGTGTGTGTGTGTGTGTGTGTGTGTGTGTGTAGTTTCAGAAGGAGCGCTTTAAGATCGACATGCCACATCGTTTTAAGACTCACAACTACATGAGTCCTACCTTCTGTGATCACTGTGGGAGCCTGTTGTGGGGTCTGGTTAAACAGGGACTCAAGTGTGAGGGTAAGGATGTATGTGTGTGTGTGTGTGTGTGTGTGTGTGTGTGTGTGTGTGTGTGTGTGTGTGTGTGTGCATACATGCCATAATGTCTTCTTTACAAGAGTTGTCTATATACACTCACATTGGTTTGCTGCAGATCCCTTGAGTAAAGCGCTCATTCTGCTGCCCTGGTCTTCAGTTGTGAAGACTGCTTCTGTGTCCTGCTCACTGCTCTTACTGTGTCTCTGGTCCTCAGACTGTGCAATGAATGTTCACCATAAGTGTCAGAAAAAAGTGGCCAACCTCTGTGGAATCAACCAGAAGCTCCTTGCTGAGGCTCTCACTCAAGTTAGCCAGGTATGAGTGCTTTACGTGTCTTACTGGTGTCCATCGTTAAAGTGTTTAATGTGTCCTACGGGGGTCCATCATTATAGTGTTTCCTTATACCTAACACGTTTGATTACTTACATGTGACATTGAGAGGTTTGGCCACCGTCAGGGGTCCCCAACCAATAGCACAAGGAATGTGACATCTTCTCCTGAGTATAACTGACATTAAATGACTGGTGCCCAACACTGGGAATCCTTCTCACTGTCTTCACCCGGACATCCCCTGAGCTTCAGAGACATCCCTAAATTTCCCTCGGGATTAATAAAGTATCCATCTATCTATCTATCTACATAGGGAAGAGAGGCAACACAACAGTTACACAGTTCCAGAGAAGTTGCCTTAAGTTTACTGATGTAACACACCGTGGCAGATTCATCTATGGTGTTGAAAAACAAAAGTAATTACTGCTCTAAGATTCTGGGGGTGCAGTCTCTGGCAAGCAGGATTTACATACACTTTTCACCCGTGGATTTAGTGTATTCTCTTCATTTAGAGTGAAAGATTTCAGTGTATTATCATACTAATGGATCTGCTGTCAATCCTGAAGCGTTGCACAGTCACCGCTGTCACTGTTCATGACTGGGAGAAGATGTGATGCAGGCAGCCTCAGGAATATAATAAGTTCTTCAGTCAGACTGCCATCACAGATATCCACTAACCCATCACCGGATCATCTCTCTGTCTGTTATATCCCCCTTTCCCTCTCTCTCTCTCTCTTTATCTGTTATATCCCCTTTCCCCCTCTCCATCTGCATGTTATATCCCCCTTTCCCCCTCTCTCTCTCTCTGTCGGTTATATCCCCCTATCCCCATCTCTCACTCTCTCTTGTCTGTTGTATCCCCCTATCCCTCTCTCTCTCCCTTGTCTGTTGTATCCCCCTTTCCCTCTCTCTCTTTCTCTTTTAAATCCCCTTGTCATTCTCTCTTTCTGTCTGTTATCTCTCTCTCTCTCTCTCTCTGTTTCTGTCTGCTATATCCCCCTCTCCTTCTCTCTTTTCTTGTGTAGAAATCCACTCGCCGCCCTGAATCTAAAGATCAGGATAGTGACGTGTACCAGGACTTCAACAGCAGCCCCGGCCCGGACACTAACGGTGAGCCACAGTAATGGGTTGTATCCTCACTGTGTTCCCTGTGCTAAGCTAACAGCTAAGCTAACAAACAAGTAGGGAAAGCTGTTGATTTCACTGTCTAGCATTGTGCTAAATGCGTTTTTGAGTCACCTAACATTAAGTGGGAGGGGAACTTCACCTGGAACTTTGAACTGGAACAAAGAGTGTGGAATGTGACCATTCTTCTAAGAGCTTAACAAGGTCAGCGGTCAGTGTAGTCAAGGCCAGTCAAACCAGCAGAATAAAAATAGAAGGTAGAATGTAATATTTGTGTCACTCAAGATTGGTCTGATAACGGTATTTAGTTATACTTTTATATAGAATGTAATGGTTGTTCTCCAATAGAGAGGACCAGAATATATGCAAAAAGACTAGCTAGAATTGGTTTTCGATCTTTAATCACTTTTAGTTGTGAACCAGCCAGAGATGTTGATCTTAGAGGGCAGACGACTAGAAGAACAGTACCAAGAATCACATATTCGAGAGAGAAAATTACAAAGCGCTTTCCCACATGTCAAAGATGCCCATTTTGGAAAATGGCTTCTCTGCTTGACTGGGGACAAATCAGTGATGGTCCTACAGGCAATGATTTTTGTAAGGGCAAACCCCATCTCTGTACAATATTTGAGACTTCCACTGTGA
>NC_045156.1:12311622-12396622 GCF_900700415.2 Clupea harengus | reverse complement strand
CAGAGATTGTATGTGGTCTGCAGTTTCTACATTCCAAAGGCATCATCTATAGGTAACATGTTCTGCCACACACACATACACAAATAATTCCTCATGGTCTACCTCTGTGATTCATGGTTTCATGTGTGCTTGTATTCATCTGTCTCTGCTTGTTTGTGTGTCTCTGCCTACACACATACCTGTCTTGCTTTTTCTCTCTGTATGTTCTCCATGTCACTCTGTTCAGGGACCTGAAGTTGGACAATGTGATGCTGGATGGCGAGGGCCATGTAAAGATAGCTGACTTTGGCATGTGTAAGGAGAATGTGTTTGGGGAGAACCGCGCCACCACATTCTGTGGGACACCCGACTACATCGCCCCAGAGGTATGGTACCATGTCAGGGAACTAAAACAAACAAACATTCATAGTCATTAATAATAATAAACAATACATTCAGAAATAAATTCATTTTAATGAAACAATGGATCAAACAATGTCTTAAAATTATTGAACATTGGTATCATGGTAGTCACTGGTCAAAATATTGCACTTGCACAGACTGTGCTGATGTTTGCGTGTGTGTGTGTGTGTGTGTGTGTGTGTGTGTGTGTGTGTGTGTGTGTATGTGTGTGTGTGTTGGTTCAGATCCTGTTAGGCCTGGCTTACTCATTCTCAGTGGACTGGTGGTCTTTGGGAGTGCTGGTGTATGAGATGCTGATTGGTCAGTCGCCATTCCATGGTGACGATGAAGATGAGCTGTTTGAATCCATCCGAACGGACACACCCCATTACCCACGCTGGATTACCAAGGACACCAAAGATCTACTGGAGCGGGTGCAAGCACACACACACAGACAGACACACACACAGACAGACACACACACACACACACAGACAGACACACACACACACACACACACACACACACACACATACACACACAAACACACACACACACACACACACACACACACACACACACACAGACAGAGACACCCACACTCACACACATACTCACATACTCACACACATATACACATACTCACACACATATACACATTCTCACACACACACACACACACACACACACACACACACACACACACACACACACACACACACATACTCAGACACAAACACACACACACACACACACACAGACACACACACACACACATACATTTACACACACACACACACACAGACACACACACACAAGGCAAGGCAAGTTTATTTATGTAGCATAATTTATACAGATTTATACGGCATAATTGATATGGATTGGTAATTCAAAGTGCTTTAAAGAATTAGGAGATCATAGCGCATAGAAAAAGAACACTGCCACATACACACATACACACACACACACACACACATACATTTACACACACACACACAGACACACACACAAGGCAAGGCAAGTTTATTTATGTAGCATAATTCATACAGATTTATACAGCATAATTGATATGGATTGGTAATTCAAAGACCTTTAAAAAATTAGGAGATCATAGCGCATAGAAAAATAACACAGACACTGCCACATACACACAAACACACACACACACACACACACACACACACACACACACACACACACACACACATACATTTACACACACACACACACACAGACACACACACAAGGCAAGGCAAGTTTATTTATGTAGCATAATTCATACAGATTTATACAGCATAATTGATATGGATTGGTAATTCAAAGAGCTTTAAAAAATTAGGAGATCATAGCGCATAGAAAAATAACACAGACACTGCCACATACACACATACACACACACACACACACACACACACACACACACACACACACACACAGAGCGAAACACACACACACACACTCCCAGCTGAACCCCACTCATTTGCAGCATTCTTCTGCCCTATTTCCCTGTAGTTGTTTGAGCGTGACCCCTCCCTCCGGCTGGGGATTGTGGGTAATATTCGAGGCCACGTCTTCTTCAAGACCATAAACTGGTCTGCCTTAGAGAGGAGAGAAGTGGACCCTCCGTTCAAACCAAAAGTGGTATGTTCCATTTAAACCAAAAGTGGTATGTTCCATTTAAACCAAAAGTGGTATGTTCCATTTAAACCAAAAGTGGTATGTTCCATTTAAACCCAAAGTTTTATGTTCCATTTTAAACCCAAAGTGGTATGTTCCATTTTCATCTCTCTGTGTCTGACTCTCTCTCTCACGCCCATCCCGTTTGTTTACATCCGTAGCCTTAACTTTTTTCTTCTGTCTTTTTTTGATTGACACTGTCAATCACAGAAAGCACCCAATGACTGCAGCAACTTTGACCGGGAGTTCCTGAACGAGAAGGCCCGCCTCTCCCACTGCGACAAGAGCCTGGTTGACTCCATGGACCAGACTGCGTTCGCCGGCTTCTCGTTCGTCAACCCCAAGATGGAGGAACTCATCCTTCAGAAGTGATGAAGAAGCCCTTCCACGCTCGCCTCCCTCCCCTCAGTGCCGCCTGAAAGGCCCGCCTCACGTCCGCCCAGGATGGAAGTTCCAGATCTGCACACGGACTCCCCCCAACTAGCCCCTAATTGTGTGTATATGCCTCATAGCAGACGCTATCTTCTGAGCGCGTTTCAAAACTATGTCCTTCGAATAACTAACACAGAGTCACAACAACATCAGCACATGTCAAATGCGTTTTGGCCCTGTTGTTGACGCAGTTGAACAGATGAGGTAGCTACCATATTGCACATGTTGTCTCTACAAGTTACTTTGTTAATTGTGGCATCTAGGCTACATTAAAGTCAGCGATGCGCGTGGACATCCTTACAATATGACTTGATGTGACAAAGAAATCTTGCTCCGTATTGCTACACTGTTACAGCTTAACATAACTGAACATAGCATAGCATAAGTGATATTTTGTGGAAATGTAGCATTGCAAACAGGCTTTTGTCCTAGTACATGGATTATGTTTGAATGTGTCTGGATATTGGTCACAAAATAATGATCCAGAAATGATTGGTAGAAGTCATGTATCCACATCATCTATGACTCATTTGATTGGTAGAAGGCATGAATCCACATCATCTATGACTCATTTGATTGGTAGAAGGCATGAATCCACATCATCTATGACTCATTTGATTGGTAGAAGGCATGTATCCACATCATCTATGACTCATTTGCTTCCCTCCGGTTGCTTCCGAGGGACATAAATCATCTCGGCCTAGAAAAGACTGCCACCCCAACCTGGCTCCTACTTACTCACGCTGCTCAGTAATGGCCCCTGTTCCGCAGTAAGACAACTTGTCATGATCATCACACTCCAGACAAGAGAAGTCACTGCAGAGATTGTGCTTAAGTGTTTGTGTCTATGGGAGCTTGGAGATAGAGAGACAGGAGTAGACGAGAACAGAAACTCTGTATAGAGAGCTATAGTAATTTTAGACTTTGCATGTTGAAGTGCTAGTGCTACCTATATATTGTGTGATGTTATCACTGCCATAAGGCTATAAGCAAAGACTCATCACCCACCAGCGCATACATGAACTCTGAGGAATAAAAGACTTTCTTCACCAATCACATTCCTCTTTTACCATCATCTCTAGTTCATCCATGAGTTCAGTAAACTCATCCCTCAAAATTCCTTATTTTAACAAACTCCCTTTCGCTATATTCATAGGACCAGGTGTGACTTCAGGACTTTGTGGTGAGGGGTTCAAAATAGAGTTGAGGATTTGTACAACATGCAAAAGTATCCGTGTCAAAGTGAGGCCAGGTTTCAGGGAGAAAGGCTATGGGTGCAGTGTTCTCAGCTTTGTATTTCTGATGCAATCCACAACCAACTTGTCAACAACATCTCTTGAGACGTATGTTCTCCTGCTGAACAGACAAAGTCAATTCCCTCCACGCGACACAGTTTCATGCCAACCTCACCCCCAACCAACCCATCACCCACCTCCACTCAACACAGGTCCATGCCAACCTCACCCCCAACCAACCCATCACCCACCTCCCACAATCCTCTGACTGTTATCTATATTCAGTAGTGTATCAGTAGATGTGTGTGTGACTTGGCCAGAGCTGACATTCTCACTCAGCGTTACAAAAGCAACACATATGATGTGCTATAAGTCCTTTAAAGTTGATTGTTAAGGGTATAGGATGTGCTAAGGATTGGGCTGTTGTCAGGGGGTGTCGGTTAAAGCATGTACACAATAGCTCTGATGTAAGCCGATGCAGCTAGTTATTTCTTAGAGACCTAAATTAAACTAGATTAAGACTATGTTCCTCCATATTCTTTAAAATAAAATTAAAGACAAGCCAATGCAAACAATTATGATCAAGTGTATATTGTTGGTACATTTAGGCATAAGATGTATATGGGTATGTGGGTATGTTTTGACTTAAGTATATTGCCTCTGTTTATGTTGGTCTGTATGTTAGTTTTATATTACATCTGTCTGTTGAGTCAGAAACCTCAATCTGTGTTTGTGTTTTTGTTGCAGTTCAAGTTAAGGGTATAAATATGACTGTATGAGAATGTGTTATTTCAACGGTGTGTCTATCTCAGCTTCTCTCCGTGTACAGACATGTTCATACAAACTTCCAGTGCAAATTTTCACATCGCATGTGTTTGTCAGATTACCAAAAACCTTTCAGAGAGTCATTGGTGTTCTGGTTATATATAATTTCTATGGACTCATCTTAAATGGACTCATCTTAAATCTTGTGTTCAGGACCTAAAGCACACTGGAACCCTTAATCAGCTGGCACTCTAGATTCTTGTCATCATCCATTTTATAGTCTTAACAGCCAGGAGTGTTTGGGCATTTTTTTCATACTTCAGATGAACTTACTCTCAGATTGAAAGACAAAATCAAAATGGGTGGGTGAATGAAGAGGTGGTGACCTTTACCTATTGTAATGAATGGGGTGCTGGTAGTCCTGTGCTTCCACACAGAATGCAGTGGGGTAGTATTCTCATGACGTGTGTACTCCATAGCGGTGGGTGGCAGTAATGCGCTAGTAGTTTAATGCAGAGTGCAAAGACTCCGGCGAGGGACATTTCATTGTGTGTACGGAAGTAGACAGGCAGCTGAGCGGTTCATCCCAGCTGGTGGCCGCATAGGTGTTAGAACAAAGTATTCTTGCATTACAATTCATTTCCTGAAGAACATGAGGCGTGACTGGCCGCAGAAGGAATCCAGCCACGTCCACTCGAGTGTGTTTTAGTGAATGCGTTTCCTGATTTAGCGGGGAAGCAGAACGCTGAGTTGTTCTGAGCCATGGGGTCCGAGGATGTATTGAGAAGTGCATCTGCACTCGCATCTTACAATGTTCTGTTACAGGTAATGTTATCTATCCACCATTCTATCAAGTGGAGTAAATCTTCATTGACTTTAGCACATGTGAGAGAAACTGTCATTAATAGAATAAGTGTGTGTGTTGATTTATTCTGTGTTAAAGGTGATGTTTCGCTTCCTGACGTTCTTCCTCAACGCCTTTACACTGAGATTTGTGTCAAAGGAGTTGATTGGCGTCGTGAATGTTAGGTGAGTGTGTGTGTGTGTGTGTGTGTGTGTGTGTGTGTGTGTGTGGTGGGTGGATGCAGATTATGTTGTATAATGTTACCTTGAACAATAAAGCAGGAGGTATCAGTGTTTGTAAGACCAGGACCATGCTTGATGAACCTATCAGCCCGCTTCTTGTCTATTGTGAGGGGCTGGGCATTAATTAACCAGGGTGTCATTTGCACTAGGGGCAAGCTGTGCCCATTATCAGAACCTGAATGGAACTTCTTATTAAAATATTCTGTGTGTGTGTGTGTGTGTGTATTGTGTGTGTTTTAGGTTGATGCTGTTGTACTCTACATTGGTGTTCCTGTCCCGAGAGGCCTTCAGGAGGGCGTGCCTTAGTGGCGGGGGTGCTGAGTCTAACTGGAGACAGAACATCAACCTGCTGTGGCTCACGTAAGCGTCAGGCTCAGTAGGGGTGGAATAGTAGGGTCATCTCAGGTGTGACGTCAGCTCTCCCACCTCACTGCACCACATCGGATGAAAAGGGGATTCCTGATCGCTGTCTCCCAGCAATTTACTCTTCTTTTTGGCAGTTTGAGAGTTTATGATACAGTGCTTGTATATCTTTTACATTTACATTTACATTTAGTCATTTAGCAGACGCTTTTATCCAAAGCGACTTACATATGTGCGACTTACAATGTATACACATTTTACATTTACACTGATGGCACACTGCACATCAGGAGCAATTAGGGGTTCAGTGCCTTGCTCAAGGACACTTTGACAGGGAATCGAACTAGCAACCTTCCGATTACTAAACGACTTCTTTACCTCCTGTACCACTGCCCTCATCTAGAAGGTTGATATTGTATGCCTGTGTCATAGACTGTTCTCCATGTCTGGTTGTAATGTACCTGTCTCTGTTTCTGTCTCTCTCCCAGGTTTCCCTTGGGCTGTTTGTGGGGTGTATTACTGGTGTGTGTGTGGGCATTTGTGCTGCAAGCCCCAGACCCCCAGGCTGTTCCCAACTATCTGCCTGCTGTGTGTCTCTTCTGCTGGGCAGCGCTGCAGGAGCTGCTGGCTGAACCACTGTGGGTCCTTGCACAGACACACATGCTTGTTCAACTCAAGGTGAGCAAAATGTGTGTGTGTGTGTGTGTGTGTGTGTGTGTGTGTGTGTGTGTGTGTGTGTGTGTGTGTGTGTGTGTGTGTGTGTGTGTGTTTGGATGTGTGTGCGTTAACTTTTTTTGTGCAGCGTCTTTGTGTGTATCTGTTGGAGCTATTTGATATCTGACACTCAATGAGAGTGACATAATAGAAATAGATGTTGGAATCTTTTGTGTACTCAACTCTTTGTTTGTGTTGTGTTTGCATCGTTTACAGGTTGTAGCAGAGAGCTCAGCGATGGTTGCTAAGTGCATCGTAACCGTGGTAATGGTTATGTCGGCCCCAGAGTGGGGTCTCTACATCTTTGCTGCATCTCAGGTAGCCATAATTGAGTGACAGCTTCTTATTTCTGTATATATTTAGCGATGTTTTATTAATGTTTCATTTGATTAAACCATGTTTCTGTGTGCCCTTGTATTGTGTGTGTGTGTCCAGTGTGTGTACTCAGGGTTCCTGGTGCTGTGCTACGTGGTCTACTTCACGAGGTTCCTGGGCTCAGCTGAGGCGGAGAAGAAGGGCTTCCCTCTGCAGAGCATCACAGAGACGCTCCCGGGCCGAACGCAGGGAGAGGTAAGCCCCCCACCCCACCCCACCCCCTTCACAGCACTCCGCTCCTGTCACTCTTGTGTCCATGGTGGAAACCACAGTCCTGCACTAGACATGACATTACATTTCTTCAATTAGCAGATGCCTTTATCCCACTTACAGTACATGTACACATTTAATTAATTCCCTGCACATGGACCTGCCCCCTAGGACACACAGGTGGGCACGCAGTGCTAGCGTCTGTCACTAGCGTCTGTCACTAGCGTCTGTCACTAGCACATCTCTTAAGGTGTTAGGGAAGAGGTTTACTCACTGCACTGCGCAGCACTGTACCCACACTGGTCACCATTACACTCACATGTTCCAGTCCTGTTATGGTAACCGGCCCGTTGTCCGCTCTCCAAGAAGTGAGTAGCTTCAGAGATGATGAACAAACTAACACATGTGTCATAGTGTCATTCGGTAAAATGAAGACATTGAAAAGCCTTTATTGTCATTGTATTTGCATAAAACGAAATTTGGATAATAAAGACCGCTCTGAATCTACAAGCTCATGACGACATGCCAGCAGTGTGTGTGTGTGTGTGGACAGAGGGGCAGCAGTGGCCATTGTGTAGCCCTGACAGATTCTCAACTGAGATTATGAACTTCATTTGTAATAATTAAAATAACAGAAATAGTTTTTTGCACTTATGTTTATGTCTCTCATTTCTCACTTTTTTGTTTATGTGTGCGTATGTCTGTAGTCAGTCATCAACTGGAAGTTGGCAAGGCTGACCTGGAGTTTCTTTAAGCAGTCATTCCTAAAACAGATCCTCACTGAAGGTAATGCATGCACTCCCTTCATGAGCAACCACACACACACACACTTACACCCTTTCAAACTTACCTCATGAGCAACCACACACACACACACTAACACCCTTTCAAACTTACCTCATGAGCAACCACACACACACACACTTACACCCTTTCAAACTTACCTCATGAGCAACCACACACACACACACACACACACTTACACCCTTTCAAACTTACCTCATGAGCAACCACACACACACACACACACACTTACACCCTTTCAAACTTACCTCATGAGCAACCACACACACACACACTACCTTTCAAACTTACCTCATGAGCAACCACACACACACACACACACACACTTACACCCTTTCAAACTTACCATATGAGCAACCACACACACACAAACACTTACACCCTTTCAAACTTACCTCATGAGCAACCACACACAAACACACACACACACACACACACTTACACCCTTTCAAACTTACCTCATGAGCAACCAAACACACACACACTTACACCCTTTCAAACTTACCTCATGAGCAACCACACACACACACACTTTCAAACTTACCATATGAGCAACCACACACACACAAACACTTACACCCTTTCAAACTTACCTCATGAGCAACCACACACACACACACACACACACACACACACACTTACACCCTTTCAAACTTACCTCATGAGCAACCAAACACACACACACTTACACCCTTTCAAACTTACCTCATGAGCAACCACACACACACACACTTACACCCTTTCAAACTTACATCATGAGCAACCACACACACACAAACACTTACACCCTTTCAAACTTACCTCATGAGCAACCACACACATACACACACACACTAACACCCTTTCAAACATTGTTTTATTGTGTGTGTTTTGTGTTACAGGGGAGCGCTACGTGATGACCTTTCTGAATGTGCTTAACTTTGGAGACCAGGGTGAGTATAATACTCTCTTACAGTCTCCACACACACACACACACACACACGCACGCACGCACGCACGCACGCACACACACACACACACACATTTCTGGAAAACAAATATTACATAGGGAAGGTGCGTTTGTCAGTGGTGTTTCTGATGTAGCCTCTCCTCCCGCTCTCTGTAGGTGTGTATGACATCATTAATAATCTGGGCTCGATGGTGGCACGCTTCCTCTTCCTCCCGATAGAGGAGAGCTTCTATGTATTTTTCGCAAAGGTTCTGGAAAGAGGGCGGACCGTTCATCAACAAAAACGAGTAAGTGTCCAATCAGGGACAAGCTTGAAGACAGCATGGCCTATCAGCACGCCACTGGTGCTGACAGTGTTGGGTTTTGTTGTCATGTAGGAAGAGGTTGCCATGGCAGCGGATGTGTTGGAATGCCTTCTGAAGCTGGTGCTTGTGATTGGTCTGATCATCGCAGTGTTTGGACAGGCCTACTCTCACCTGGCCCTGGACATCTACGGAGGAGAGCTGTTGAGCAGTGGAACAGGTGTGTGTGAGTGTGTGAGTGTGTGAGTGTGTGAGTGTGAGAGTGTGAGAGTGTGAGAGTGTGAGAGTGTGAGAGTGTGTGAGTGAGTGAGTGAGTGAGTGTGTATGTAAGAGAGTGAATGAGAGTGTGTTTTTATCCAAAACAGTGGCCGTTGTTTTTATTAAATGTGTGTGTGTGTGTGTGTGTGTGTAGGTCCCTCTCTCCTGAGATGCTACAGTGCATATGTTCTCCTGCTGGCTGTGAATGGAATCACCGAATGCTTCACTTTCGCTGCCATGAGCAAGGAGGAGGTGGATCGGTAACTAAAAAACAACACACACTTCACAGATCACACACACACACACACACACACACACACACACGCGCACACACACACATGCGCACACACGAAACAGCCCCTGAGTGGACATAGCCATATGAATAAATACCTTCCATTATCCTACATAGACATGCACACATTCTGTTTCTCTTCCTCTGCAGGTATAACTTTGTCATGCTCGGCCTGTCTGTGTGCTTCCTGCTGCTCTCCTATTGGCTGACTGGGCTGTTTGGGGGCGTGGGCTTCATCCTGGCCAACTGCTGCAACATGGCGTTGCGGATCACACACAGCCTGGTGTACATGCGCCACTACTTCCAGCTATCTGAGTACACCCCGCTGGCGGGGCTGCGGCCTCACCCCGCCCTGCTGGCCAGCTTGGCTGCCAGCTACGCCCTCACTACGGTCTCTGAGGTAACACGCATCACCATGGAAACTGTTATGTGCATATAGGGTAGAAGAATGTCTCCTGTGAACAATGGCTGGATTTTGGCTTAGTATCCAACTCTATGCATAGATATGTAATGTGTAGATGAGTTAGTATCAAACTCTATGCATAGAAATGTACTATGTAGATGAGTTGTAACCATCCATTTAATTCCTTCTCTTGTGTGCATAGTGCCTGTCATATTACTGACAGTGAGTGTACATTTGTTAGAATAGTGGATACGTAACAAGCTGAAGTGACAAAATCAACCAAGGATCAGTGGCGATCATCTGGCATTATGTCTACAGAGCTCATGTAGTCGATCATGTTTTTGTTGTTCCTTTGTGTCCCTAATCTTTAATTCTTTTTTTGTCTTTTTCTTGTTTCAGAGTGTGTTCTGTTGTGATGGGGGCTGGTTGCTATGGCTAGTCCACGTCGCCGTGGGTGGGGTGTGTTTACTCGGGGTGATCGCCACGGCGTTTGTCACCGAGACTCGTCTCGTGGAGTTCATTAAATCCCAGCTGCTGCCACGCTACAGCAAGAAGCTCACCTGAAAGCCTGAAGCTCACCTGAAACCCTGTAGAACACCTGAAAGCCTGAAGCTCACCTGAAACCCTGTAGAACACCTGAGGGTCTGGGGCCCCCAGGCCTTAGCACCGCTGCACCACCATGGGGTGCCTGGGCTGAACTTGGAGGTTATTCCACAAAGCAGGGTCACTGAGTTGTCGGGATAACTGCACTTAGTGAAGCGCACAACAGAACATTGTGTTTACGTCCATCTGTAGAGTTTTTGCTGTGTCCAGGTTCAGCTCGGCATAGTCATTCAGCTCACTCAGACATTTTGAAGGCGTGGCGCATGATCTTGGCACCAGAGACTCAACACACACAGCCTTTCCATGGGTACAAATATGAAGAGGACTTTAAAGCAGCCCTGTCTGGATTATGTCATTTATTTTTATATGAGAGTCTTTAATTTGAATATAATGTAGTATAAATCATGACTAGTAAAGAGGGTTGAGGAACCTGTAGCTTTTTTTGTGATGCTATGATGTCAATAAGTATGGCTGCCGTTATTATTGATTAATTAGCATGGAATTGCTATGAATGTAGTTACTGGCACTGCTGCTTAAGATATGTACTAGAAAAGACCAAAGCAAACCCAAATCCTATTAAAGAGGATGATTAGATAACATCTGTTATCTTAGGGAACTTACCTGAAATGACCCTTGTGACTATCCCTTCTGGGAGTGCCATTATACTGACTGCAGACTGGGAAAATGAATGGATATCATGTTCACACTTGTCTGTCTGTCGATGTTTGATATTAATAATATTAACGGTTTCTTTTATATACTTGAATGGACTCTTGAAAGTTATTCATTTGTCAACTGATGTCATGATTGTGTGACATAACTGGGCTCTGTGTCCTAATGCTAACTCTTTAGAAAAGGTTTTGAATACGGTTCAGCCTCTTTTCTCGCGTTCCCACCTTTCTTCATCTTGACAAGAAAGAGGAAAACAAACACTCCTTAGCCACACAACCCCATGACCTCGCACAAACACACACACACCACACACATTTCAAGAACACAAAAGCAGGGGGCTAGAGTTATGGAGTTGGAGGAGTTCTGACTGGCATTCTAGAGTTACATTTTCAGAAGAAAAGCTGACGGCCAATAAGGAAACACCTGAAAACAACTTCTGCTTGTAAATAAAGTTCAATAAGGGAGAAAAGTTCTGTAATTCTGGAGTCGAACAGCAACATTTGTAATGCATCGGCCATAATGACATAATGACAAGAGAAAGAGCGGGGGAGGAGTCGCTGACTCAGATCCTGGCACACAGAATTACAACCCACTGGGGACCTGTGTGTGTTTATGGGGCCGGACTGAAGTATGCGTCATTGTGTGTGTGTGAGAGAGAAAGATGACATAAGCCAGACTAAAGGAAGAAGAGAGGACGAGAGACAAAGAGAGGGAAGAGAGCAGAGAGGAACGGAAACAAAGCTGAGTGGAAGCTGCACTGGACGTCTCCTACTACAACTGCAAAACCCACAGGCACCATGTCTCAGGTAGGAGCCGACCAAAGGGAGGGTAGAGGAGTGTTTCTGCGTTATCTGCACTTTCTAGAGTGTGTGTGTGTGTGTGTGTGTGTGTGAGAGAGAGAGAAAGAAAGAGAGAGTTGACAAGGAGCAGATAAAGAAAATCCAGAGCGCCGTTTCCACCGATAAAGGCTACAACCTCACCTATCAGCTACTCTACTGAAGGAACTCTTTTGATTGTTTTGGAGTTTCCCGTTGTTTACCCCCATATTTCCCCTTCTCCTCTCCGCCTCGTTCTCCCTCCACCCATCAGATAGGGGAGTGTGAGGACGGCCAGGCGCATCGTCCAGAAGTGCGGGACGAGGACCTGCTGGAAGCCAGGGATCAGTTGGGCCAGAAGAAGGAGATGAAAAGCAAGACCTTTGAGGTGATGGAGGAGTGTGGTAAGTACAGTGGAGTGGAGTAGAGTAGAGTACAGTGGAGTAGAGTGGAGTGGAGTGGAGTGGAGTGTGGTAAGTAGAGTGAGGAGAGTAGAGTGGATTAGAGTGGAGTGTGGTAAGTAGAGTCAGGAGAGTAGAGTAGAGTGGACTGGAGTGATGTGGTAAGTAGAGTACAGTGGAGTGGAGGACAGTACAGTGGAGTACAGTATAGTATAAAGGAGTGGAGTTGAGTTGAGTGGAGTGACCTACTGATGTGGCGCTCTGATTGAGTGAGACTGGACACAGTGTGTTTATGTTTCGCTCAGAAAGAATGTGTGCCCCTTTGGATTACACAATATTTCCACTCCATATAAAGCAGTGGAGAGTATCCCTCAGAGATCAGAGGCACAGAAACAAGCACGCACACACATGCACGCACACACACACACACACGCACGCACACACACACACACATGCACGCACACACACACACACACACATGCACGCACACACACACACTTAGGTAAGAGTATTTGTGAGATATCGATGGGTGTGCTTCTCCTGGGTCAACATTTCTGTTCTCTGTCAAAAGCAAAACACTCTTTAAGTAGTGGCAAGACTGATCCTCAGATGTGTAAACATTATACTCCTGTTGGCTTCTCTCCAACAATATCATTTCAGTGCCTTCTGAATAACCTTCAAGGATGCAGTTTTAGAATAAGTATTGATGTTAATATGTTAGTACGATTATTTTGGAATTGCATTAGTTATCGAAAACAATGATGCATCTTTTTCACCATAGACCTACTTAAGTGGGAATATATGCATGTTTTCTTTTTTTTTGGACAGAATACACACACGCAATGTTTCTGTATCTGACTGTGTTTACTCTCCTTATGTGTGTTGTGTTGTGTGTGTCCAGAGCGTGCTGGCAAAAGTGCTCCCTCGGTGTTCAGCAAAGTTCGCTCAGGAGCGGAAACAGCGTTCAACAAACCAGGCAAGAAGTAACGCCCGAGGACACCTACCGCCTACCCAGGCCCTCGCTCAACACATTTCACTTCATTTATACTTTAGACACACAACTGACAATGGTAGGAAAGAAATCCTTTTTTTTTTTTTTTTAAATAAAAGTTTGTATACCCTTGATATTGTTACATGCATGTTTTTGAGTTGATGCGGAATGAGACTGAAACGTCTCCATACTACACAGTGTGTTGGTTTGTCCAGAGGTAAAGTGTGAGTACTAAATACCTTTTTAATACAACGCTACCAACACATATTCAGCCTGATATAAAGAATTGGGATGACTTATGTTACTTCTTTTTTTTTATTGATTTATAAAAACTATTTATATAATGAATATAAATGTACAGTCAGCCATATTTTATTTCAAATATTCAGAGAAACAACAAACCAATCAAGAACTATTCGATTATTGTTTTTTTTAATAAAGAACACATTTTAAACATAAAGATAGACATTCCAACAAAACAAAAAAAAACCTTTTTAAAACAACCTAGAGTAGGGGAATGAGCGGGTGAAGGCAGACAGTGAGTTGCACACAGACACAGAGATGGGCGTTATTATTATTTCATGAACTTGGTGTGTTGGTCCTGTAAGATCTTGGCGGAGGACTTGGCGTCGTAGAAGAGCTCATTGATCTCCTCCACCTGCTCCCTCTCCACATTCTCTTTCCCCTGCACACGGGCCAACAGGCTGGCTGGCGTCAGGAGCTGGTTAGCATACCTGAGAGAGAGACACACACACACACACACACACACACACAGAATGCAGTCTAAGGTTATATGGTATACCAACAAACGATAGGCTTCTGCATCCACACACTAGTTCATCCAAGTGCTCTGGGGGGGGGGCAGTGACATTGTACCCAACAATGAGTATTGTATTTGAAGTACCATACCTGGGGAGGAGTGGTTCACAAATGTTACAACTCAGACATACAAGGTCCCTCATAACCATGGGCAAATGTTTCAACTCAGACAGCAAAGTTACTGCAGAATAATAACTAAACCGTGGGAGGGTTTCCATAACGAGTCACTGTGTAAAGCCAAACCAGAGCTATGGCCCTTTCTGCCATCACGTGTCCTCTCTGACCTCTGACCTCTCTGACCTCTGTGACCTCTGCACCACAGGCTATGTGCTTTATCTGCTCCGCATCGGCTATCTTGGTAGAGGCTTGTTTTGAGTATCCATGTAAAAAGACTAGGGCTGTGAAATGATTAAAATTTTTAATCAGATTAATCACAGGTTTCTGTGGATTAATCATGATTAATCACATATTTTCTCAGTATATTTGTGTGAGAACAAAAAGATTTATGACAAAAGACAGATATATACATTTAACATGTTTTCTTTTTTTTATTCATAAAAAAAAACAATGGTGCTGCAACTGAGCAGTTCTTTAGCAGTTATCTTTGCTATTCCATATGGAACATTAATATAATCTTCATCCTAAACAGAATTTGGGCTTCTTAGCCATTGTATGGTTGAATAAAACATTTTTCTTTTCTTTTTAAATCAAACAGAAATGATTTGGGCTTCTTAGCCATTGTTTTTATAGGATGTTTGAACATTTTTCTCTTTTTTGTCAAACAACCATTAACCACACCATGACACAATCTAATGCCTCTAAATGCCCTTTTACAGTAGTCTAGCCGCGGCTCTCATATTACGTGCACTGTCTATCCCTATAGTGGTCGTTTTGTCTTCAATTGCCCAGTTGCTTGCAACAGTTTGGAACTTTTGTGCACATGCCTCTGCAAAGTGGAGCTCTTCTGTTTTCATGCACGTTAGTGTAAACGACTTAAACTTCCATTCGTCGGTGATTAGATGTGCAGTTACACCCAGGTAGTTATCGTTACTCACAGAAGTCCAGTGATCCCCTGTCAGCGCCTGATGTTTCGTAGCAGGCAAGTAATTTTCCTTTTTTTTCTTTTCAGCTTCATACAGCTCGTGGATTTTTGTCATTATTGTGCGACTTTGCGGTGGTTTGATACTCAAATCCCCCGTTGCCACTCGCACAACTTCGGTGAACCCCTCGTCCTCAAGAATATTAATTTTGCAATCCATTTGGCAACTGTACTAGTCAACTTGTCACAGGCACACTTAATGAGGGGCCTACGTTGTTCAGTGAGGGTGGTTTGGCGCATTCCACTTTAACTCCCCTCGCCGACCAACGCATGCATCGCGTTGAGGTGGTACTTATTGCTACGGTGAAACGATAACGTCTTCCCGCAGAGTGTGCATATCACTTTGGTTTTATTGAATGTTACATCTTTGTTTTTTTGAAACACGAACTTCCCATTACAGCGGCGACTAATGCAGATTGGGCGGAATTGTGGGTATATTGGAAGCTCATTTTGCGCATGCGTTAAATGCGTAAAAAAAATTAACTAATTAATCCTGTAATTTAATCATAACGCGTTAACGCGTTATTTTTCACAGCTCTAAAAAAGACATGTACAAATATAATATAAAATGTAATGAAAATGATAATCCCAATCTACCATGATCTAAACAGCTGATGCTTGCTGGTCATGCAACTGGAAACGGATCACTGATTTCCAGATCCAGAGTGCAATAAGATCAGTGCTGTATGGACACCAAAGAGCACACCTGCCTACGGACTGGCATCAGTAGATGCTTTGAGTGTGCTGTGACAGATTCCCCCTGGTCTGTCCCTAACCATACGTCAGTCATCATGAAGCAGAGGGTGGCATCAGTAGATGCTTTGAGTGTGACGTGACAGATTTCCCCTGGTCTCCTCACTGGTCTGTCCCTAACCATACGTTAGCCATACCATGAAGCCGAGGGTGTCATTACCTTAGCGTGGTCTTGGTGCCAATCTCTCCCAGGTGTGCAAGAGCCTCCTCACTGATGGTAATGCCTTCAATCTGTGCACGGATTTTTATGATCTACAAAAACACACACACACACACACAATTCACGTATTCAAAATGTAGTGCTTTTGCCAGCTGCTGGTCATAATAAATGTATCTACTTGACTGGTTGTCTTAAAAAAACAAACATGAATAACATCCTATATTCCTAGCATCTCTATGAGCACACACCTGTTTCATCTCCTGCGGTGTGTAGAGCATGGTCCTGATGATCATGACTCGGTCCAGCAGGTCCAGAGGGATGCCGTGTGGGGAGCTGATGTCCTCTGTCCCCCTGGGAGAGAGAGAGAGAAATCACCGGTCAATCAATCAATCAATCAATCAATCAATTCCAATTTACTTCGTCCGTCTGTCTGTCTGTCTGTCTGTCTGTCTGTCTGTCTGTCTGTCTGTCTGTCTGTCTGTCTGTCTGTCTGTCTGTCTGTCTGTCTGTGAGTGAGTGAGTGAGTGAGTGAGTGAGTGTACGTGTGTCAGCAAGAATATGCAAAATGGCCAAACCTGGCCAATTTCCATGGAACTTGGTGGATGGACCATGGGCCAAGGAAGAACTCATTACATTTGAGAACAGATCTGGACCAAGGGGAGGATCCAGGAATGTGTTTTTCCCTTTCTTTAACATTGCTAAATAAGGTATTTGGCCTTGGCGGAGGTCTGCGCTGGACTGTAACGTTACATACACGTTTTTTGTTGTCTTACATTCAGACTCAGACAAAACTAGGAGCTAAGAAGGGCTGCATTGCTTCAATACAAAGTTTTTTTTTTTTTTTTTTTAAGTGTCAACTCAAAACATCCACACACACACACACACACACACACACACACACACACACACACCTGATGAGGCAGTTCCCGCGGTTGGAGGCGAAGACGACGATGGGGGCGATGGTGCTCTCCAGGGCGCGGTGCAGGTAGGTGAAGCACTCGATGTCCAGCATGTGAACCTCGTCCACAAACAACACCCCCGGCACCAACTCAGCCACGCCCTGATCAATGTACCTGTTCACCACCTTATTGATCTCCGCCCGCAGCTTATCTGCATGCACACGCACAGAAGAGTGAGGACAAATTCAAACACCATTATCTCACAGACATATACAATAAATCAATCAATCAATCACACACAGCAAAAAAACAGGGGAAGCACATTTTGAAAACAGGTGTTAATGTGTGTTTATAGGTCACCTGTGATTTCTGTCTTCTTGGGCTTCATCAGTTGGCCCATCATCGACATGATGTCCTGTCCTCCCTGGAACACACACATTGCTAAGTCAGTTATGCCTACTCAGCAGATAACAAATTAACTTTTTGCCATCATGTCAAATGTTTGTCAATACCAGCAACTCAAATCACTAATCATCCCCCCCCCCCCCCTCATTTTTCATAACTTCTCCCACTCCCATGTTATGCTCCCTAGCACTACCAGAGCAGGGGCATCCCTCTCTACCTTTAAGAAGCTCTTGAAGACCCAACTCTTTAGAGAGCAAGTCCGTTCCAAACTTGCACTTCCTCTACCTCTCCTTATCTTTCCTCTAATGCTATCTCCTCTAACTAGTACTTAACTCGCACTTACAGTATTTGCATTCCTGCACTTTTTATTCGTTATGTAAAGTAGTATTTATTGTTACACTAGGTCTCTATTGCTCGTAGCTTGATTGTTTTCTCCTTTCAGACCTGCCAACATTGGAAAATGTGTTTGAGTACCACACCTGGGGGGGCGGCGGTTTTGTGCGGCGCGGCAGGGGAGAGAACTGTTGTAAATGTAGTATACCCCCATGATTTTTCTGTTGTCCTGTCCAAGATTTTGTGGCCTTCATTTTATTAGTTATAATACTGTTGCATGTTTGAACCAATAGACGGCATTCTGAGCTAATAAATAATGCAGTTCTGAACCACTTTAGTAGGCCTAATGAAAGAAAAAAAAGACTGTGATAACAGTTATAAGTGATAACTGTGACAACAAATTCGTAGCCTAATAAAAACTCTCTTCACAAGTGAGCAGTATGTAGCAGGCCTATTACACTTCCTCTGGGATGTTATTTCACTCTAGGCTACTTAGGACCTTCTCAAACAATGGTCATGTTGTATTTTTCCCTTTTTAATTAACATATTTAACACAACCTCATACCTGTCAAGTGTCATGATTCATCATATTTTTTTGTTCTCCCCACGTCTGACGTTTGAATGCAAGCCCAATGACATGATGTGATACCAGGACTAGACAACTGCTAAGACCAAATGATGGTGCTGTGTTTGCTTCTTTATCATTTAATTAAATTCTAGTCAGTGGAAGAGCTTTTTAGGCTATTATCATTAGCCTATTATTAGTAGAAACATATAGCCTATTACACTGTGACATGACAAAAGCTGTGCGTAGGCCTATGTGTGGACACTGTAGAAGGCTGTCGCGGACTTCGAGCATGAACTTGAGAACATCGGACATGTTCACACTTGACAGGTAGGCCTATGATTCTCTGATAATATGCATCATACTGTATTCGTTACCTGTTGCTCCTTGGTGACTGATATCAATATTGACATTGCACACTGTGCAGAAAGCATGGTGGGGAAGTCTGAAAAGAACGGAGGCATGGCCATCTCTCCCGTCAATGATTTTTTTGAGGCGCATGCAATCTTTTTATTTTATCCGGTGGTTCTGCCATGGTAGCATACTATAAGAGTTTGTCTGAAATTAGTAATATCAAAAACACCAAGAAAGCGTAACGTCAAACCATTTGTAACACAGCCAAGACACTTAGATATATTTGCCATTTTAAATCGATGGCGAACATAAAGACCGCATGGTTAACATCGTTGGGCTAAAATTTAATTAATTTAACGTCTTATCTGCATTACTCGTTAGTTTACCTTTCAGTGATTTTTAACTTGGTTTAATGTCCTCACTTGAAGGATTTGCCAGATGTTGGCGAGAAGGGAAAGTTAGGTAAGTATGAATGAAAAATCGCTAACTGAGACAAAACCAGCGGTTGATTCTACTGACTGCAGAGTAACCTAGTACTTTCTGATTTCGAGGGTCATACAGAGGATAGTAACGGCAGGGGGTCTGTGATTGGTCAAACTCCTCTTCTGCTTCTTGCTCTGCTGCAGCTGCCTATGTACGCCTTGGCAACTCGACACAGACAGACTTTGAAGGTTGAACCCGTTTTTATTTTGTATTTTTTGTTTTGCGTACTTTTAGAGCATCAACTCGTACCAGCGTACTTTGATGTCAAAATGCGTGCCAGGTACGCAAAATGCGTACATGTTGGCAGGTCTGTCCTTTGTACGTCAGTTTGGATAAAATCGTCTGCTAAATGACTAAATGTAAATGTTATGCTTATTCAATATCTGTGTACCTGTGGCCTGGCGTTTGCTATGTCCAGGTCGTGAAGAGTGACGTCCTGGATGATCTCCTTCTTCTTGTGTACGTCTCCTTTGGGCAGTGGCACGTACTCCTCAGCCTCCAGGTCAAACTCTGTGGCAAATGTGTCACAGCGCCCCTGCCTCTGAACAACCAATCACAGCACAGATAAGGGAAAGCAGGGTTACACATCCACCAAGTGTTACCGTCTCAGAAAAGAGTGGACTATCGGTCAACCAAAACTGGGATTGAAAAAGTGTGTTTGTTTACCTTGACAGCTCCACTGTTGGATTCGATGTAGATGACGTCTCCTACCTCTACCCTCTCTTTCTGCAGACTCTCATAGATGCTGGGATCCAGCTACAATCAGAACACACACACACAGACACATATTATTGCTACAACTGAATGCTGTAAACCCAAATAATTACATCATATTACTAAGCATAATCAATTTTTTACTCTATACTATATCTATATCTAATAGATTACTGAGCAAATTTACGATATTCCAAACACAAACAAACCTTGAGCTGCTTGGTGCCTTTTCCAGTCTTGAGGCCGATGATGACGTGGCTGATGGTTTTCCCGTATCCACCCATGGGGTTCTCCGTCTCACAGGGGCTCAGCTCCGTCACCTCCCCCTCATACACCTCCTTAGTCTCTTTAATACGCAACCCTACGCACACATACACAGTTACTGACTGTTAACGCTCCTAACGCAACAGGTTTACGCCTATTGTGTGTGACCAGTGCAGTCACCCAATTAACTTCCTCTTGCATGGAGGCCCATAGATTCCCACATACACACATGTTCAAACCTAAACTGATCTAATCACTGATCAGTGAATAATCATTACTAGTCTCATTACGGAATCCTTAATGGGACCAGTAGTGTGTGTGTGTGTGTGTGTGTGAATGCCTACTCACCGATAGCCCTTCTGAAGTTCTCCATCAGGACTTCTGTCTTCTTGATTTCTGAGGAGTACACCTCACTGCCCACCATGGGACAGAAGGGCACCTTATTTCCCAGCTCCTGAGCCATGGCCAAGGCAAGCGCAGTCTACACACACACACACACACATTTATGCCCATTTCCTCCCCTCTCCAGTTTCATCTGTACCCCTCATATAGTCATATTGTATATCAAAGCACATCTTAAAACACATATATCCTCATGACTGAGAATTAATATTACACTACATCATTGACCGAATTCTCTGATAAACAGATTTATTGTAAGGGAAAACATATTTGCTTGACGCACTTTTCCAGTTCCAGGAGGTCCGGCCAGTAAAACTGCCCTTCCAGCCATTTTCTTGCCGCGGATTAGTTCCACTATGATGCCACATGCCTAGAAATTCCAAAAACGTATCATGTCAACCACCGACACAAACAGTACAGTAATAAAATACATACTACGTTCACCCAACCTAGGTTGGCAGGCATTGCTAGTCAACAGCAATCTTACATACATGTCACTAATCTTTCACTAAACTTTCATTGATTGGTTATTCTACCCTTAGAGAAATGTATCTCAGGAAAGTAGCAGCTTACTTTCAATGTATGCTTAAAATCAAAGAAATTATCAATCAGGACAGCGCGTAGAAGGTAAAAACACTGGCCAACAACACTGTTTACTAGTGTAGCCGTTGCTAGGCAATATTTACAAGCCAAGCTATGTTGTCTAGGGCTAGCTAACATGATAAAGGTGAAGGCAAAGAGGTACAAATTAGATATCTTAAAAGAAACATCACGTAACTTTAATTGTCTCAAGTTGCCATTTCAATTTTGTCGTACGCTTGCAAACCAAGTAGCCGATTTTGCTTTGTTTCTCTCAATGAAGAGGGGGCGTTGCAATGCTAGCTAGCTCGCTCGCTAGTAATCAAACCGCATGTACCACACAGCGTGGCCCGGATAGCTCGCTATCTGATCAGCTAACGTCAGCTCTGCTTATATCTAGCTGGGACCAGGGAAAGCTATAGAATTGCCGACGATGTAAAAGTGCTAAAACCCAATTAAATGACAGCCTAGCCCAATTGTATAGCCAATAGTTCGGCTATCAAGACGAACGTTAGCTTACGTTAACTTACCTCTCTTGCTGTCTCCTGTCCCACCAGGCCCGATGCAGACTGCTTCGCATTGCCGGCGTCGTCTAGTCCAAGGCCTTTCACATGGCTGTGTGAGGCGATACGCTGAGTTTTCGTGGTGCTTTTCACCTCCTCTATCTTCATTGTTTCTGAAAATGTACACAAATCTAGCTACAATGATTCCAATAAACAACTTTCCTTCACTTCAATTCGGCGCGAAGCACTTTTCTAACGCAAGTCTTCTAATCGGGTCCGGGGTAACCAAGGCAATTGAAGGAAGTCCCGCCTTCACTCTCAAGCAATCAAACGATTTGTCAGATACAATTTCAGTGGACATTTCATTGGACGTCGGTAGTTCATAGTTTTTCTTAAAATTAGACCGGGTTGTGTACTATTGCTGTCAGTGTATGTGGATATCCTATTTTTTCCGGTTTGAAATAGCCGATTGAACACTGTCAACATATGAATGTTAGGCTACGTGTATGTTTCTTTGTAACTTCTGTGATAAGAAATAAAAGTATGTTTTAATGTATTATGAGAAATTGGCATTATCGCCACTAAAATATAATTATAGTTTATGGTGTGTTGGTTGTGTATTTTTGTTGCTAATTTCAGTTTCCTTAACTTACGGTAATGAGGATTACGTTCATGTTAACTTTTTATCTTTGTGACATTCGCATGGAACCGAAAACCATTAGGGGGAATCATATTGATGAAACACCGGAAAGGTACTATGACAGGAAACTTTCTTTGCCAATTGTTTTTGCTTAGTGAGCACACAAACCACCCTATTTAAATCTTCGGTTTCAGTAATGTTATGTTCTGCCACCTCTGTGGTTGATCGCTAGTTGGCCCCTATTCTATTTTAAGATTTTATGAAGGTTCTGTCACTAAAAAGTGCCGTCTCCCTAACGTTAAGAGTAAAGTTCAGTTAACGTTAACGTAACTGGACTGGTTGGACAATCATGGCAGACGGAGACAACGGGGGCGGCTCTACTAAAACGTTAAATTTCAACGTTGGTGTGTTAGGGCATGTTGATAGCGGTAAAACGTCTTTAGCCCGAGCGCTCAGCAGCACAGCTTCCACCGCTGCTTTCGACAAGAACCCACAGTCCCGGGAGCGTGGGATCACGCTAGATTTGGGGTTCAGTTCGTTCACCGTGGACCTACCGCAACATCTGGAAGCCGAATGTCGCCCACGCGGTTATGACAGCTTACAGTTTACGCTAGTAGATTGCCCTGGCCATGCATCCCTCATCCGTACCATCATCGGGGGTTAGTATGTTCATATAATCATCATGTTTGTCTTACTGTTTATTTGGCACTCATATTGGTGTCAGTGAAGCACATACTCTCAAAGTGAAACGTTAGGGTAGTTTGAACTGTATTGTTTCTTATGGGAGTAAATTGTCCCGAATAGAGAGGACAACTGCAATAGGAACGTAGGAACAGGATAGGAACGTGATAAGCCACTCTCAGCACAATGACCACAGCCTCTCTGTGTCTCCTGTGTCTGTGCTATCTCTGTGTCCCCTGTGTCTGTGCTCTCTCTGTGTGTCCCCTCTGTCTGTGCTATCGCTGTGTCCCCTGTGTCTGTGCTCTCTCTGTGTGTCCCCTCTGTCTGTGCTATCACTGTGTCCCCTGTTTCTGTGCTCTCTCTGTATCCCCTGTGTCTGTGCTCTCTCTGTGTCCCCTGTGTCTGTGCTCTCTCTGTGTCCCCTGTGTCTGTGCTGTATGGCTGTGATTATGGGTGCATGTGCAGGAGCTCAGATCATTGATTTGATGGTGCTGGTGGTGGACGTGGTGAAGGGGATGCAAACACAGACAGCGGAGTGCCTTCTGATTGGTCAGCTGACCTGTTCACGCATGCTGGTCATCCTCAACAAAACAGATCTTTTGCCAAGCGACAAAAGGCAGAGCGCCATTGAAAAGATGACCAAGAGGATGCACAAAACTCTGGAGAACACCAGGTACATCAAGGCACAATAAAAGGCTTTCTTTATCAGACGTAGGCAGCAGGCATACAGACAATATGACACTCTTACCATATTGTGTGTGTGTGTGTGTGTGTGTGTGTGTGTGTGTGTGTGTGTGTGTGTGTGTGTGTGTGTGTGTGTGTGTGTGTGTGTGTTAATGGGCAGGTTTAAAGACTGCCCCGTCATAGCTGTGGCAGCTAAGCCTGGAGGTCCTGAGGCTGCAGAAACAGATGAACCCCTAGGCATCCCTGAATTAGTAGAGGTGAGAACCCCTTTGTGTGTGTGTAGTTCTGCAGTGCAGTATAACATGGAAGGGTTTGGCTGGACTGATGACCTCTTCTGGTCTCCCTCTGTGCTTCTGTCGCACCAACAGTATGTATGTTCTGATCTGCCGCCCTTTTGCTGTTTCAGTAGGCTGAACAAAATGTGTGTGTGTGTGTGTGTGTGTGTAGGTGCTGAAGCAGCAGGCCTTCCTGCCTCAGAGGGACTCCACAGGCTCTCTGCTGATGGCTGTTGATCACTGCTTCTCCATCCGAGGCCAAGGCACTGTCATGACTGGCACCGTCCTGCAGGGGGCAGTACACATCAACGACACTGTAGAAATCCCAGCCTTGAAGGTAAATACTTTGGCTTTTTCTCTCTTTCTGTGTCTTTGTTTTTTTCTCTGTCTCTCTCTCTCTCGCACACACACACATACACACACACCCTCTCATACGCACAATCTTTCTTTCTCGCTCTTGAATCAAAAGTAGACAGTTTCTGTGTTTGAAGGTCTGTTTTGCCATCTGACAAGCCTGGCTTGAAAGCTGTGTGAGTGCAATGTAATAACTATGAGATGTTTCATGTTTAATTTCCAGTTAGTTGATTAGAACTGCTTGAGAACTCATAGAAGTGCTATGTACATTCTGCGTGTGTCATTGAGCTATGTTCATTACCAGCTAGGGAAGAGTTCACATCTGGACTGTCCCCTGTAATCCACTCAGGTGACTAAGAAGGTGAAGTCGATGCAGATGTTTCGCCGGCCGGTCAGCATGGCCGTGCAGGGCGACCGCGTGGGGGTGTGTGTGACGCAGTTCGACCCCAAGCTGTTGGAGAGGGGCGTGGTGTGTTCGCCCGGCTCCTTGCATACGCTCTACGCCGCCCTCATCGCTGTGCACAAGATCAGCTACTTCCGCGGGACCCTCGCCAGCCGCACCAAATTCCACATCAGCCTTGGCCACGAGACCGTCATGGCGCGCGTCTCCTTCTTCGGCTCGGCGGCGGCTTGTGGCAGCCAATCCGGAGCGGAGCCAGACCCAGAAAGCCAACCTGTCAATGAGGCGGAGGCGGGCTTTTCATTTGACAGGGAGTACCGCCACCAGGAGGAGTACGTGATTGGTCAGAGTGAGGGAAAGGCCCCTGAGCAATGGGCCCTGCTGGAGTTTGAGAAGCCAGTCACATGTCCGCCTAACTGCTTGGTGATTGGCTCGAGGCTCGACACTGACATCCATGCCAACACGTGCCGATTGGCCTTCCACGGGAGGCTCCTGCACGGCATGGAGGAGAAGAACTATGCAGAGAGTACCCTGCCCCGCCTTCTCATCAGCAAAGACAAACAAAGAGAGGGCGCTGTGGAAAGGGTACACACACACACACACACACACACACACATACATACATACATACATACATACATACATACATACAGTAGCTAAATATCCGGTGGGTATATACAGCGGGTAAAATAAGTATTGAACACGTCACCATTTTTCTCAGTAAAAATATTTCCAAAGGTATTGACATGACATTTTCACCAGATGTTGGTAACAACCCAAGTAACACATACATACAAAGAAAACAAATTAAATAAGTTCAGAAATGAAGTTATGTATAATAATGTGAAATGATACAGGGAAAAAGTATTGAACACGCTTACTGATATTTATTCAATACTTTGTACAAAAGCCTTTATAGGTAATGACCGCTTCAAGACGCTTCCTGTATGGAGAAACTAGTCGTATGCATTGCTCAGCTGTGATTTTGGCCCATTCTTCCACACAAACAGTCTTCAAATCTTGAAAGTTCCTTGGGCCTCTTCTATGATCTCTGATCTTCAGTTCTTTCCATAGATTTTCAATTGGATTCAAGTCAGATGATTGGCTGGGCCATTCTAGCAGCTTTATTTTCTTTCTCTGAAACCAATTGAGAGTTTCCTTGGCTGTTCACTTTCTTGCTGAAATGTCCACCGTCGTTTCATCTTCATCATCCTGGTAGATGGCAGCAGATTTTTATCAAGAATGTCTCGGTACATTTTTCCATTCATCCTTCCTTCAATTGTGTGAAGTTTGCCAGTACCGTATGCTGAAAAGCAGCCCCACACCATGATGTTCCCACCTCCAAACTTCACTGTTGGGATGATGTACAGTGCCATTTGTCCTCCAAACATGGTGTGCATTATGGCACCCAAAGAGTTCAAATTTGCTCTCATCTGACCAGACTATATTCTCCCAGTATTTCACAGGCTTGTCCAAATGTCGTGCTGCAAACTTTAAACGAGCTTTAACATGCTTTTTCTTCAGCAATGGAGTCTTATGTGGTGAGCGTGCATACAGGCCATGGCGGTTGAGTGCATTACTCATTGTTTTCTTCTAAACAACTGTACCTGCAAATTCCAGGTATTTCTGAAGCTCTCCACTGTGGTCCTTGGCTCTTGGACAACTCTTCTGATAATTCTTTTCACTCCTCTGTCAAAAATCTTGCGAGGAGCACCTGGTCGTGGCCAGTTTATGGTGAAATGATGTTCTTTCCGCTTATGGTCCAAACAGTGCTCACTGGAATATTCAGAAGTTTAGAAATGCGTCTGTAACCAATGCCATCAGTATGTTTTGCAAAAAGAAGGTTACGAAGGTCTTGAGAGAGCTCTTTGCTTTTACCCATCATGAGATTTTTCTTGTGTGACACCTTGGTATTGAGACACCTTTTTATAGGCCATCAGTTGGGATATTAATTTGCACTGACAAGGGGCCGGATTGCTTTCTAATTACTGATAGATTTCAGCAGTTTTCTTGGCTTTCCATGCCTTTTTGCACCTCCCTTTCTTCATGTGTTCAATACTTTTTCCCTGTGTTATTTCACACTAATACTGACTTAATTTCTGAATTTATTTGTGTTGGTTTCTGTGTATGTATTGATTACTTGGGTTGTTACCAACATCTGGTGAAAATTTCATGTCAATAGCACCTTTGGAAATATATTTACTGAGAAAAATGGTGACGTGTTCAATACTTATTTTACCCGCTGTATTTATATATATTAATTGGTCTGTATATTTTGTATAAGGTAAGTATTTAACATTCTCACATACTCTTTTTGTCACTTCCTATTTTTCTGTGGTCAGGTGACTGATGACTACACCGTGATTGGCCGGAATCTGTTTAAGAAGGAGACCAACCTGCAGCTGTTTGTGGGGTTAAAGGTCACACTGTCTTCGGGGGAGTCGGGGGTGATCGAGGGGGGCTTTGGACAGAGTGGGAAGGTGAAAATTAGAATACCAGGTGAGAGGAGATGATGGTGCAGGTACAATATGACAAAACGAAATACACACACACACACACACACACACACACACAAGAACACAGCTGTGTTGACTCGTCTACAGCCTCATCATGATGATGGCCTGATGTCCTCATCAGATAGTGATCTGTGTGTTTACACCTTCCTCAACCTGCCTACACGCGCACACACACACACACACACACACACACACACACGCACACAATTTAAAGACAGAGATGCATCGTTTTTTCTTTCTCTCTGTCTTTCTCTCAATCAGAGGGGTTGAAAGATGAGACGAAGCCGCTTCTCTCCTGTGGAAAGAAGAAAGGAAAGGGAGGAGGGAAGAGCGACTCGGTCAAAGAGGAAGAGTCCAAAGGTGACTCACAGCCTGTTTTAATCCACCTGCATTTCAAGAGGTACATCTTCGACCCCAAGAAAAAGATGGTACAGTCCTGATTACCAGAAGAAAAAGATGGTACAGTCCTGACCACCGGAACTCTGAGAGGCCTAGGGACATTCTGGAACTCTGAAAGTGGCAGCCAGACATTGAAACCCGTCACCAACACATACGCACAAATAAACACACACACACACACACCACACACACAAACACACACACACACACACACACGCTATATGTGTAAATGATGAAGCCAGCTAGAGCACTACTACATATATTGAGCTGGAAAACACATATAGTGACCAAAGGTCTAGTTTACACAATTTTCTCTTTCTCTCTCTCTCTCACACACACACACACACACACACACACACACACACACACACACACACACACACACAAACCCACAGCCTCTTTCTCCCTCCCACCCCTCTCTCTCTCTCTTACACACACACACACACTCAGTCTCTGTTTTGTGTCATCATCTTTCTCAGAATCAGTTTATTCATTGACTCTGACAGTGGCCAGTGATGGTATGACATGGTCTCCTGTGGTCCACCTTCATGACACTTTGCCCTGACCAAGATGACATCAGCATGATGTTGTGTGCATTATTGATGCTGGGAACCAATGAGCTGCTTTTTGTTTAAAAATTCTGTGTACACGAGTCAATATTTTGACAGTGTGTGTGTGAGGGCAGCAAGAACTGTTTGGAAGTAAATGCTGCTGTTAAACCCCAAATCTGTGTGTGTCCATAAGTTCTCTTTTGCAGTCCGTCCACTACAGGTCAGCTCAACAACCACACCGTTATAATACATTTTAGATACAAGACAAGACGTGAAAATCATCAAATATAATAAAATGCATAAACTTTGCATTAATTCCAAGTAGGTAAATCTCAAGTGGACAAGAAATGCAGACTGTGTAAGACAAATAAATTAAGTTACAGGGATACTATTGGATATATATATATAACATACTCATACTTAAATCCTCTACCTTCTCATAGGCATACAAACAAGGTGAACTGTGTCCTATATGAAAGCATTATAGACTCTAGGAGCATTCTGAAATCAGTGACATAGCACTAGCTTTTGGATATTGGAGAGAAAGGAGGTTTTTGGATATTGGAGAGAAAAGAGGGTTTGGGATATTGGAGAGAAGGAAGGTTTTTGGCAACAGCACAGACAAGGTTTCAGATGGCAGATCTGTTCCATAGTGACTAAGGTTCAACAGAAGTCTGTAGTAGCACAGAAATGAAGACTTTTGAACAGTTCCCCATCATTTTATGTAGCTGCACTATAAAACAGTAGAGGGCGCTGCAGCACGGAGAACTCCCACAAACCTACGTACAGGGATTCACACTTTCAGTGTGTTTCAGTTTCCTGGCTATTCCTTGCAATACACACATAAAATACCCATAGGCTTGTGTAAGACGACCAGGAATTCAAATACAAGTATATAGAGGAGAAACAGTATGTTGTGTTGTACTATTTATTTAATAATTTATTTTTGAGTTGTTTAATTTATAGAACAGCAAATGAACATTGTTACTCCTTACTCCATCAGTGTATTAAGTGCATGTGAACAGCACTGCAGGTAAGCTGCCTCATGACAAGTAGAGCAACAGACAGAGCTAGCTAAGCGTGGGTAAGATGTGTGGTCTGAGTGGTAGTTGATGATTCCAGCATCTTAGAAATGTTCAATTTTTATCAGGTAACATCTATGTAACCATAACCATAAAAACCTCCTGAATACACCTCGATTGATGAGCTATGATGGTGTGTGATCACCAACACTGGACACAGCTGGATGAGAAGATATGATCCCTGGTCTGAATGTCTATTTCAGACGCAACATGCAGCCAGTAGACTTGAGTTTACTTGATATAGGTTAAAATGGCAAGTGTCCAATGCAATATATACTTTACGTCAAATATAGGCTACTGAAAGTATGGGTAATGTTTACAGAACATCAAAACACTGATGTTATCCAAACATCTTTTTATGATCTCTATATAATTTTTCATTGGCTTATCCTTTTAGTAGGATAATATGCTGTGTCACAACGCTCAAATCATCTGAAGCTGACTTTGTGTGTGTGTGTGTGTGTGTGTGTGTGTGTTTTCGTGTGTGTTTTCGTGTGTGTGTGTGTTGGTCTTGGTGCTCCTCTGCTGACTATCTGTGCCCATCGCACCAGTTTATGGTTTTCTGAGTAAGAGGTGCTGTGGGGTGATATCTGCTACTGAGCTTTATCTTTAGCTCAGGGAAAGACATGATCCCACCCTATTTAGACAGCATTGTTTATGGTGGCATCACTGAAATTAACTTAACAAATGAACTGTGTTCTGCACTTATATGGCTACTTTACAAACATCTCTGCCACACCATTAAAGGAAACTCTTCAAGAAGCACAACTGTAGAGTCTGCGAGGGGTGAAGTGAGTTTGAGATTCATGTGAGGAGCAGAGTGTGTGTGGAGTACAAATTCATAGGAGCTCATAGGCACCAACCAAAATCCCAAAGGAATGTCTTAAGCAACCTGCTGAATCCACGCTGTGAAAAAAAACTCTGACTCTTCTACAGGGAACAAAGTGGACTTGATGAAGTCGCCTTTGGGTGTGTGTAAACTGTGACACACGATGAACACAAGCACAAAAGAAAAGACAAAGATGCTGATCTCGGCTGAATTACGGTGAAAAACGTAATACATTCGTAATCTGCATCGGTGGTTGGTAATAAGTCAGCAAATTTCCTCAGACCTGTGTATGTGTGTGTGTGTGTGTGTGTGTGTGTGTGTGTGTGTGTGTGTGTACCAGTCTGTCCTCGAACTGGAAGCTGTCTAAATTGCTTGAACACAGAACACACACTCTTAGATACACAGCCGCAGTCAGTAACACATAGAAAAAGCTGAAAGGTCGGGGAAATAGAGGTCAGTCCATTCAGAAGCAGTCCTCTTGTATTTGTGTTGCTGTCTTTTAAGGGGAATTCCTGACAATCCTCCTCTATTGACGACTCTTTACAGCCTAAACAATGTTTATAACACACGGATCAAATTCTGTCAAGCTTTCTTACTTTGTCTCTCTCACACACATACAAATTCTAAGAGAGAGAAAAGGCTAACCATGTATTGAAATGCTATATATGTGAATGGCCAGTATTTTGACCATTACATATATGACTAGTGCATGTGGCCAGTCAACCCTGTGTGTGTGTATGTGTGCATGTGTGTGTGCGTGCGTGTGTGTGTGTGTGTGTGTGTGTGTGTGCTTGCTTGTCTGATGGGGGTGGGTGCACCAATGCCTGTCGGAAAGGTAAGGGCCATGGAATCTCAGCCAACAGAGAGCGAGGGAGAGAGGTGAGAGAGAGAGAGAGAAGAGTGAGAGAGAGAGAGAGAGGGAGAGAGATATTAAATAGAGAGAGACAGGAGGAAGATACTAGAAGACTGACAGAGAGATAGAGTGCTAAGAGAGGGAGAAAATGGGAAAACCTGTCTGAAACAGAGGACAAGAAAGAAAAAAGAAGAAACAGATTATACATTTCTTTAATAAACTAGATAGAGGAGGATCCGTTAAAGACAAAAACAGAACAGGTGCTAAAAGGAAAGCAACTCCAAACAGATAATATATTTCTTTCATAAACTAGATAGAGTAGGATCCGTTACAGAGAGAAAGAGAGCAGGTGCTGAAAAGAGAAATACGGGATGGTGACTCCTGGAGTATCGGCAGCTTGCGTGCTTGGCATGGCTCGTGTGTGTGCGTGTGCGGTGCTGTGGCTGTGGGTGAGTGTGTGTGTGTGTGGCGTGTGTGTGATATGTCAGAGGGAGACCCTTGTAGCGGCTCCAACACAGAGATGTGAGGGGGGCTGCCGCGCCAACAGTCACCCACAGAGGACCGACAAACCCAAACCTACGGAGGTGAGTGTGTGTGTGTGTGTGCAAACATATTGTCTAATTTAAGATATTACTACAAAGTGTGCAGATCTATTCAGAAAGTATAACTGCCTGTTAGGGTTTGGGGTGGGAGAGAAGTGGGTGCACGGGTGAGTGGGTGAGTGAGTGAGTGAGGGATGGATGGAGATATATTCTCCAAGGGTGCATCAGAGAAAGGATGGTGTGCGCGTGTTGCATGTTTGTTTTTTGATATATGCATGTGTTTTAAAGAGAACGGCGCTTCTGATTTATAGAAAAGTTCATATCACAGTTCTTCGTAGAAGTAAAAATTGAGAGTGTCGTGCAGTGTTAAAGAATGACTCCCTACTGGATAGGAATGCTGCTTTTCTTTGTAATGGGGATGCCAGTTTAGGGCAGATTTTATTATATATATTAAATTGCAGTTAACATACATCTATTATTATAAATCATAGAATTAGTCACAATATCGTTCCAGCACCAAAAAAGGTTGACAAGATGGCAAGTATTCTCCTAATGAGATTTTTCCATTAATTTTGCCCTTGGATAAAGAGTAGTCTTTGATCAGATTGAATTTGAATTATAGCAGTGGAAGAGACCTATAATTTAAAATGTGTTTGAAGCTTTAGGCTTCTTACTAGCGAGGCGTATCTGCTTGTGTGTGAGAGTGTGTGCACATGTGTGTGTGCAGGTGGTTGAAGTATCAGACCGGCTCGTTCAGCTGCAGCGCTGCATGCGCTCCTTGAGTAACTCCGGGTCCACTGGACAACTGAGGGGTCAAGGGTCGGAATCAGAATCTCTGTCGGCCATCTTGGCTCTAATGGCATCTATCTTGCTTGAGTGTGACCTCCACTGCCATAGCAACCGGCTCCAAGAGGTGGCACAGAAACTGGGTTTGTTGAATAATTTGTTCTTAATCTGTCGTCTTTCACTGCTTCCGTCTCAAACCACCTTAACATTTTAACACAACAGCCATTTAAAAGTCGGATAGGTACTGTTCAGGACTTGTCTCTGAGCATGACCAAAGCTGTTTCCTGTTCCTGTTTCCTTCCTTTCCATTTGCTCTTCTTTGATGTATGAAGCAGATTATGCTGCCTTCCCTGAATCAGTAGCTGTAAGGCTGCCTCTGTGTCTCACTGATGACGTGATTATGTTCGTGCTGCGTTGATAGGGACGTAAAAACCAACTAGTACCTTGTAAGTAACAATAGCAACATAATAGCTTACAAAACAAAAAATGCTGAGGGTGAACCTCTTCATCAGTCTGTAAAAAGTTAATTTCCTGAGGTAATTGGGATGAAGAAAGGCAACCAGACATCCAGAATTGACTACAAAATAAACGAAGATTTGGGATCGGACACAAAGTCTCTGAGATCTCTAGCTGATGAAGTGAGCGCTGTGTGCTTTCCATAGTGGCTAGTAGTGATGGTCCATCTTCACGTCATTCTGTTTTAGAAGGAGCTGCTGCAGGGAGAGATGGAGAGAGAGATCTCTTACTTTTGCTCAAGAGTATCACACAGACCACCCAACCTCCGACAGGTATGTGCATTTAGTCACACATACATACACACACCACACACACACACACACACACACACACACACACACACACACACACACACACACACACCGGTTAAAATGTGTGGTATACCTTATTAAGAACTTTCTCTCTCTCTCTCTCTCTCATCACGTGTGTGTGTGTGTGTGTGTGTGTGTGTGTGTGTGTGTGTGTGTGTGTGTGTGTGTGTGTGTGTGTTACAGTGCCTCCTTCCTCTGGTCTTCACCCCCAAAACTGTGCTGAAATTCACCGTTGGGGAATCAAAGACAATGGAATTTACACAATCCAGCCTGACCCTCAGCTACCAGCTCTAGAGGTGCGTACCTCTTTACACGACTACATATGCACAGACACACTCACTCACACACTCACTCGCACACACACACACACACACACACACATGTATGCATGCCAACAGACACACACCACACACTCTTGCATATGACTTAACACCCCCCTTAGCATAGTCTACAATCATCCCATCTGATGTTTTGAGGAATGGTTATGACTGTGTGAGTGTGTGTATGCTGTGTGTGACAGGCTGTGTGTGACATGGTGACCGACGGCGGAGGCTGGACGGTGTTCCAGCACCGGCTGGATGGCTCTGAGTCGTTTAACCGCACCTGGGCTGAGTACCGGCAGGGCTTCGGACGGCCCCAGGGGGAACACTGGCTGGGCAACGGCGCGCTGCACGCACTCACGGCCAACGGGAGACACACACTCCGCATCCACTTGCAGGACTGGCACAAACACACACGCCATGCCACCTACAGCACCTTCAAAGTGGCGTCTGAGGCACAGAGGTATGAGACACACACACACACACACACACATACACACAGACACGCTCCAAACGCATGCTGTTCTGAGGCCTGTTAACAAACACTCGTGATGGCCTTCTCTCATTCTTCTACTGGTATCATTTAAATAAATAGTTAACAAAAGTCTAACATAATTGTCAACTAAGCTTAAGTCTCCACCCTCTGTAAACAACCACAACCAAAAACCTTAACTTAACCATAACACTAAATTGAAGCCTAGTTGTACCCTTCATTGTCAGGAGAACATTAATGTTCACCTATTTAAATGTACTTTATCTGTACCTGTCCATCTATCCCTCCCTCCTTCCCACAGGTTCCGCCTGACAGCTAAGGGCTACAGCGGGGACGCAGGCAACGCTCTGAGCTACAGTAAGCGCTACAACCATGACGGTCGAGCGTTCAGCACCTACGACCGCGACCACGACCGCTACGCAGCCGGCAACTGTGCCCGTTATTACGGCGCCGGGTGGTGGTTTGATGCGTGCCTGGCCGCCAACCTCAATGGACGCTACTACCACGGACGTTACAGCGGGCTTACCGATGGCATCTACTGGGGCAGTTGGTACATCCTCACCGACGCCCGCTCTGGGGAGAGATACTCATTCAAGAGTGTGCAGATGATGACTAGACCTAGACTAGCATAATACTGAAGCATAGATATTACTCCTCATATGCAAGTGGTATTTTAAGTCTATCATGGTAGAGCCTGACAAACGTCATCGTTGATGCTAAAAATTAATATTCCATATTTGACAAATACCGAATGTTATTTGTTTACATTTTTATACACACATTGTATGTGTTATTTATAAGTACATGGACTCGCTTTCAGAGGTAACTGAGTAATTTGTATATATTGTTACATATTAAATACATTTATATTGACCTTTTAAGAACTTCACGTCTGTTTTTTCATCTGGTTGATTATGGAGTTTAAACAATCTGCACACAAATGATGTAAGCACACATAAATCGAAATAACAAAAGCAGTTGCAGGAAAAATATTTGTACATTTCCATTTTAATGCATGAAAGCGGTACAAACCGAAGTCTGTTTTATTTAAGTCTTTAATACGCAAATCTACAATTTCTTCAGCTGAAACTTACCTATGGTATTTGCACTGAGCAAACTCTGATGATGTAAGAGGAGTGACTGATAGGCTGGTGTGTGTGTGTGTGTGTGTGTGTGTGTTTTCTCCACACTGGGACCGCTTCCGTGACACATTGACCTGCTGGTTGCTGGTTGACCTTAAGGGTCAGAGTACCTGCCCCCCCAGCACAAGGCAAACTTCTCAGATAAAAGATGAGCCAGCACATCACATTTTATGGCACTTCAGTTTGGTATGCGCATCCTTTTGTCAACACTAAATCCTCTCTTGGCATGTGTGAACAAGGACTCTATTTTTCTCTCATTCGACCAGAACGTCCTGAACATCCAGTTCCATCCCAAACTTTCGTGGCCCTGAGTGCTCTGGTTTACGATTGCTCTCAAGGCCCTCTGACACACCTTTTCACCGTTGACTTATATCTTGTCATGGAGCGTTATGTTCTGAGTGCAGACAGAAACTCAAATAACCACTTATAGGAATCTATCATCGTTGTTTTATGGTGATATAAATTGATAAAATGAATTCCGATACATGCAGTTTTCATATTGAAGAATGAGACTGGTATTTGAGAAGGGGAGAAAAGCTTTGAAATGCCAATAGATAGACAGAGATACGAACAATTAAGAGGCAGCTGTGTGTGTCTATGTGACCATTGACTGCAGCAGCTAGGAGATTCTTTTACAGAATCAGACACATAGTTGATATGAACTAGGAGGACCTTGGCTGGAATTACTTATCGTGTAGACTATAAACTTTGCTGTGTTAATGTAAAACTCTAATGTAAAAACTAATGGTACAGCCAGTGGTTGAGTCAATGTGAAACAATATGAAAAAAACCCCCACATACATCCCAAAAGTTTTCCCTAGAAAAATTACAATAGAATTTTAGCCATAATCCTCGAACTTGTTTATTTTCACATCATCCTATAATATTTAACATATGCTTCAATATATTTGCTTAGATATTGTTGCATACTGGTTTTGATGCTCTAGCAGTTCAGATGTATTTTCGTCATGCCAGGAAAAGCTCTTTGAGATTTGAGATTTGAGAGATACACACCTCTGGCTGATGGTAAATACTGAGCTCACATGCTGCTTCTCAACCAAAATCTCAGCTCTCTATTCAGTTTCCAACTATGTGCCTGAATGCCAAGACACACACCAAACCCCCCCCCCCCCCCCCCCCCCCCCACACACACACACACACACACACACACCAATGTCAGACCTGGGCCAGTTAGCGCATTAGCGCATAAGTACATTAGCACGTGAGTGTGTTAATGTGTGAAGTGGCTGGGAATGGATCTGAAATCCTTCTCTTCGGCGCGCTCCCAAGCACAAACCCTGGAGCCCACAAACACTCACATATGAAAATGATCAGTGAAGGAGCTGTGATGGGAAGACATTTTATTGTTTGACCGCAGGCCTTGTCCTCTCCCATGTCAGGAGGTGAGGTGGCTGAAGACTCTCTATAAAGGCGTACATGCAGAACCACATGAAAGCACACATGATGAAGATCATGGACAACAGTGAGCTGCAAATAAACAGTGCTGAATCACTCACACAGTCTAAAAACACCATCAGGTTAGCCTAAGAACACACTCTCACCTCAAAAATAATCACATTTTTCACATCACATCACAAATCACACATTTTAGTGGTATCGGTGCTGTCCCTGTGACACACACTTAGACACACAGACACACACGCGCGCGCACTCACATACACACAGACACAGACACACTAGAGTCGTGGAGGGTTGAAGAGTGATGAAAGCTTGAAAGAGGCAATAGAAGATTGAGAACAAACCTTTGTGAGAATTATATGGTGTGTGTGTGTGAGTGTGTGTGTGTGTGTGTGTGTGTGATGTGTGTATATGTGTGTCTATGCCTGCATATATGTGTGTGTATCTGTGTATATGCATGCGTAGCATGTCCACTGCATGGGCCCGTATTTAGCAGCATTCGCAGTGGTGTGTGAGTCTGTCCTACATGGCACAGACAGCTATGAATAGCCCATCCGTAACCCCCCACCACCGCCACTCGTCCCTCACACACTGCACACACACACACACACGGAGCCCTCAGATCTGCTGACCGCTCACAGACTAACAACCAGCCACGATATTTCACACACATTCGCTAACACACATACACACACAAGTCACGTCGCCCAGTGGCCTATCAAAGACACCACAGTCCTTAAGGGCTGGTCTGGCTGCGTATGTGTGTGTTGCATGCCTGTGGCTCTGCTGTCACTGTGTGTCCATGGACATGACTTAGGTATGCTCTTAGCTGCTTAGTTGCTACTTAAGTGTCGAAATGGGAGTGGGGCACAAAAATAGGATTTCAAATTCGACTTTTTTTAGGGTAGGAAAAATACGTAGAGTATTTAATCAACCCGTGCTATTTTGAGTACAGATTCCACGCTTTGTTAGTAGTGGCTCAGAGAGATGGAGGGGGGAGACGCTGAAGGGATGAGAGCGAGAGCACCGTCTCAGCACGGCGCCTCTGAACTCCGAAGCGCCACCTAGTGGACAGTGGAAGAGATTTTGATGTAAAGCCCGAAATATACTTCGACTACGACTCCGTTACTCCGTGGTCACGCAGTTGCCTCGACAGACTCGTTTTCATTTATGGGTCTCCGACGGTTGTGGGTGTTGCAAAGCAATTAAATTAAAAAAAAGATGGCAGCGAACCAAACTCCGTAGATGGTCGTATTTGTACATAAAAGTTGTTTGTTTGGCTTTTTTTTGCTTAGATTTTTTGAAGTTTCCGAGAAATAGACACTGTGCAATCTAAAAACTAGTTATTGTAACAAAAAAATACGTCTGAGGGGATTGAGGTGTCAGCTATCTAATGTTGGCATACTACTACCCACAAGGTAAACAGCGTTGTATTGACGGATTGACGGAGTCGTATAGTTACAAAATTTGGGAGGTGCACGTCAGGCCACGGAGAGGTGCTCGGAGAGGGTTTGCAATGTCGGAGAGGGCTCTCCGTGTCTCTGTGTCTCCGTAAACGGACGACCATAAATTGGGCTTAATATCTCACTTGTTTCAGGGAGTACCCGCAGACATGGCACAGGCTGGAATTAAATAAATAAATAAATAAATACAGAGAGAATGACTGAATGATACTGTCTAAACTTTGATACAGCTGTTTGTGAGGTTACACTCTATTTGTAAGAGCAGCACCTTGACATAATTAACCTGTGTCACATCACAGGATTTTCATTGGCATTGTCTTCAGAATGTCTTGTTTTGATGTCCAGACTGTCATTGCTAGTGAGAAACACCACCGGCTGGCACACGTGGGGCCCTATGAAATCTGTTTAAATTTTTCCAAATTCCCCTTTAGTTTAGTTTTTCCCCCTGATTCCTTGTTTTCAGGATTCCGTTTTTTGTGTGTACCTCTTTGTTGTATTTTCAGCTGCATATTAGCTGCTATGTTCTGGGCCTTTTTCTGAAGCTGCTTAGTGCATGGGACTTTTATTTCAAAATTGCGCAATGTATGCAGCTTCCTGTGTCCCCGTGGCTGTTTGAATAAAACGCGGCAGACATCGATAGTAATTATCTTGATTTATAAATCTTATAAATTGTATGATCCATGCAGACGACAATCCCCCACTTTTTATTTCAGAATCATGTTCTAAACCCTCTAATAAAGAGATTTGACCCCTATATTGAGGGGGAACAATTTGTAGTTTTCTCAGCCAAACAACTTGTGCAGGGTCAGTGTATGTCAATTACACCTATAGAGGTCAATAGGCCACACACTTGACAGGCTTTGTATGCCAAACGGACGACAATTCCCCACTTTTTTCGTACTTTAGCAAAGCAGATGATTACCAAAATAACAGTGAAATATACAGACCTATTCACTGTCTTAAATTAGAATCTAAGTCACCATAAATACGACAGTCAGACATGCAAATTATGATTGGCTTTTTAATTAGGCCTACGTTTATTTTCAACACTTACCGTTCGTAACGTTGTAGTAATAGTTTTAGACCGGACTTTTTACATGTTGTCAACAGTTTTCGGCCACAATTGCCATAAACCGGATTCTTATTTAGGATTATTTAGTCTGGTGTAACGCTGCTTAAACAGGTACCGACGCATTCCCACTATTGGAAACATTTAGCAGTAGGCTAGTATGAAATCAGCAGAACACTGTAAGATGAGTGTCATATTATAGGTTACTCTACTACTGCTATTGTTATTTTGGGGGGTTATTTGTGCTTGTACTTTTAATCGTTTTTATCGTTATATTTGTAGCCTAGGTTTTTATGATTGGCTTATAAAATAAAGAAAGAACGAAAGAAAGAAAGGACAAGCAAAAAGACAAATAAATAAGTAGGCTATTATCCAAGAGTGGCTTTGGTTGTTTTCATATGAGACAGGGGTATTGATGTATAATGGCAATACATTTAATTAATATGATGCTATATTTTATATCTAATATTTTTGAAGGATTTTCCAATATATGACCCGTCTTTGGTCACGTAACAATCCATTTCAGGATGTAAAGTCCAGTGTTGATTGACAGTCCAGACTGCAACTGACCCTGCCACAGATATGGCCCTCGCCCTGATTAGTTGCTATCAGGCAGCCTCTAATCTGCCTGATATGAACAGTGCTTTATATTTGGGCCACAAGATGGCGCAAGAGACACTGAAGAGAATCAAATGACGGTGAAATTCTTTAGACCAGCAGTGTTAATGTACATGTGGAAGATTTCACAGACATTTGTTTTTTGCAAATTGGTCTAATCTTTGAACATTTGTTAGCAAACACTCATGGATACACGGACTCATAATACGAAAACATTATTCGGGGAAGGAGAAATAATGAGATGGAGACAGATACTTCTACGTTCAGACAGATACTTGTACTTCTTGTTATTGTTAGTAAGCTCCATAACTATTCTGTAGTGGCCCCACAGAGTCAATGGGCTGTGGGCTGAGAGCTGACATCACTGCAGGCTGTGGGCTGAGAGCTGTGGGCTGACTATCTCAGCAGGCTGTGGGCTGAGAGTTGACCGTTCCTGGCCATCACTGCAGGGAAACTCTTGCATTGAGGAAGAGGAGGTGTCATCAATGGGAGCTAGCAAGACAAAAGCCTGTAACAGCTGAATTTCTTTCAAACCCCAGCAACACTATAACAAAATTAAACATTAACATTATGGGAACTATCTACATCACACACACACACACACACCGAAGCTGTGCTAACCGCTACACGCTACAATATGTTTATGAGTTTCAGTCATGTAAATTACATGGTAGTATGTTTGGTCTTGGCAGACAAGATTTACTTAGGCTGCTGCTGCTGTTAGTTACAGATGCCCTCAACCTAGTGGTGACCACTGCACAGTGCACTACCTGCACACACACACACACACACACCACACACACACAAGCGTGCACGCGCAGGGCTCCATTTAAACAATAACATCAGACTCAGGAGCCTCTGTATGATAATACCCATTCTTACGGTCACAGACACACACACACACACACACACACACACACACACACACACACACACACACATACACACACACAGGACCTAGAAGTGATCTGTAAAGTGGAGCCCCTGTATGATAATACCCATTCTTATGGTCACACACAGAGCTTATTCTGTGCACCTGCTGATCTATGTGAAATTATACTCTTGGCCTAAAGAGTGTTTGGAAAGGATGAAGCAAGGCAAATGGCAGAATCCTAAAATTCCTTTGAGCACAAACAGTCAAACAAACGAATACTCGTTTCAATGTTGAAAGATGTTGCTGTAAATTTTGATGCATTACATGTATGTTTGTTTAGACAGAAACCTAAGGTGCAGAGCTAGGGGGGGGGAAATTGGAGTTTTGGTTTTGAATGGGTGGGGAGGGGAGGGGAGGGAGGAGGAGGAGGAGGGGTTGAATGGAAATGTGATGCAAACAGTTGGCTTGGAAACCTCTCAGCCAAACTCTGGCCGGCCTCATGATTCAGCACGCTGCTCCCAACAGGAACCACACTACTCAGCAGAGGAGTTCTTCGAAGCGCCGCTGGAGCTCGTGTCTAAATATTAGTTCATCTGTTTGAACGAGAGGCAGGAGTGGACCCTCCAGAAATTGGGTTACACTATCTCAGAGAGAGGAGAGAGAGGGAACTGAAAAGATATTCATCTTCTCAGAAAAGAAAACCGACAAGTCCAGTGTGATTGTTCTTTTTTTATTATTGTTACAAAAGATAATAAATATATAACTTTACCAATGTATAACAAACTGTATTGTGGGGACACAGGATACAATACATTACAAACAATGTGGGGATATGATTTGCAGTTTGTTTGTTTTTTATCTGTGAGGCTTATAGTGTATTGTTGCAAGTGTTATCAACGAGGAATATAAAGTAAGTTCATACTATGTGGTCACAGTTTAATGCAAACATTTCGGTCTAAATTTTATACAAACATTTCAAGGGCAATCTATGGAATCTATAGGTTCACAAAATGAGGGAAGACGATGCCTTAAGTGGCACTCTGTAGGATGTTTCTGAATAATTCCCTGTGATAAATCACATATTAGCACCACAATGAAACATTTAATGACCTGTAGTTTATTTTAGCACCAGTTGATAATCAATATAGCACAAGCGCCGAAATAGTGAACGTCTTTCAATTCACTATCCAAACCTATGGCTGTATCTTCATCAGAATGTTCCTTGATATGTACAGCTAACAATGCCCGTGTTCCGTGACTTACTGTCTGAGTATGAGTATTGCACACCAGAAGAAAATCCTGTATACGCATGTTGTTACAGCAATCAATGATTTCTTAAAGCACCTTTTGAGTTTTACAGCCCTACATGTTATAGACAGATTCCACTCCTGACTCCATCATATTTTTTTTAAGTTACAGGTGTACCAATAGCCAGGAGTCCTGAAATTGATCACGTAAGGATATTTGTTTTTTCAAGTATTACATTCTGGTCATGTGATGGACACTTCAAGTCTTCGACCAGTCAAGTTTTTTTTTTACCCGTTCACCAGAAACTACACAAGTTAAAATGGAGATTAAGCAAAGTACTGCAAAGTCATTGCCATGCCATTGCATCTACACTGATACATGTTGTTTCTTCTTCTTTTTTTTTTTTAATGCATCATTTCACCACAGCACTTTTCGAGCTTCACGTTTCTTCACATAGACTTGATTGCACATCTGTGTGCGGCGCTCCACTGTAGAGCTTCTTCCCTGAGAGTAGTGAGAATGGGTCCCCCTGGGTGCTTCCATCTACCAGCTAAGATTGTGAGTAACCAGTCACTGCCTACACCACACTCAGCTGCTACTGTGACTACATCAGCCTATACCGACACACCAACAGGAAGTAGTCTCCACGTGAGAGGGGAAAACAGGAAGTTGGGAGCCATGGCGTTGTTGTAAAGTCTCTCCTGCGTGTTTCTGTCTGTTTGCTCCATGGCCTGAGGAGGTGGTTTAGTGCCGGGGTCTCTCACAGTGTAGCACATTCCGGAACTGGAATCTTACACTCTGGACACCCCCCCCCCCCTGCTCATGTTGCTATGGTAACAGGTCTACCAGGGCTCATCTACCCTGCAGACCGTGGCACCAGGCAACCTGAGGCACTCCGGCCCACTTTGGCCCGGTGGTTTTTTGCCATGCTGCAGCGCTCTCTTGAGCGGGCCTCAGCGATCTACGAACATCAGATTGATCTCGCTCTCCGGCACCAGCAGCGTTCTGGTCATGGCTCGGACCGCACCGCCTTCTGGGTCGGGCTTGATTTCAAAGTTGGTTACAATCTGAAAGCAAAAACATATGGCTGTGTTAATACAGATATATACTATAGACTCCAGGAGGAACACCTAGCATTAAAAAACAAGGAGGGATTAGAAGAAGTGGGCATACACTCTCTCACACAAACACACACACACACACACACACACACACACACACACACACACACACACACACACACACACACAAACACACACACACACACTCTTTCTCTCTCTCCCCCCCCCCCACACACACACTCATACACACACATACACACACATACACACACTCTCTCCCCCCCACACACACACACACACATACACACACACACACACTCTCTCTCTCTCTCCCCCACACACACACACATAAAAATCGACCTACCCGTGCAATAGCCAGATACAGCTCAAGCTCTGCGATGCGACGGCCAATACAGCTGCGCTTGCCAACCCCGAAGGGCACGGAGGCGTAAGGATGGTGCCCCTCGTCTCTGGTCAACCAGCGCTGGGGCACGAAGGAGTCCGGATCGGGGAACTGAGCAGGGTCCCGGGATGTGGCAAAATGGCAAAGGGTGATCAGGGTCTGGTGAGGAGGAACACAGGCCAGAAGTTCAGTTATACTGTACATATACTGTAAGGGTTGGCTTGGCAGTTTCATTTGGTTATGTTAAACCACTGTGGAACGTTAAACAAACTTACTTTCCAGGAATGTAAATGCATTGAGTTCATATGGATTAAAATAACGCACATCGTTTGAGTTGAGTGCATTGAGTTCATATGGATTAAAATAACGCACATCGTTTATTTTCATTCCAATCAGTGCCAGGTCTGCACTTTTCAAAACCTATACCTGTTTCCATCCAATCATCTGACAAACTATGAGCGTCTCTTAAAATATATGACTTCAAACTATGCACGTCAGAACTCCATCAGTGGTTAAACAAAGAAAAGATAAACAGCCCTTACATTTTTGGGGATGAGGTAACCTCCAACTTTAATGTCATTCCCAGTGATGACCCTTGCATTAGCTGGAATGACAGGATAGAGCCTGGAGAAGAAGAAAAGAAAACATTTAGTATTAAAGGAAAGGCCATTCTTGGAAATATGAAGAATGCTGACATGTCAAAACAGATTAATAAACTTTAAATCTTTTCTTATCAGGTTCTCTAACCCAATATTTTATAATCTGATAAATTAGTCACGCCGACAGAAATGCCATGGATATGAACCGAATCTCGAGGAAATTAAAGATAATATTTTCCATATACATTCCTAAAATATGACTTTGCCTAAGAATTCCTCTATTTGTCCTACGGGTTCAAGATAACACTGATAAAGCTGTTAGATAACGACTAGATGTATGTGAATAAAAAAAAAGTAGTAGAGTGCATCACTGTGCTACTTTCTTGACAATTGCACCGTACAATATAGAGACATAAAAATAAAATAAAATTAAATGTACTGCTGCACACCTCAACACCTCCTTCACCACCGCCTTCATCAGAGGCATGCGGGCCACGTCGGCCGCTCCGGGGACAAGTCTGTCCCCCAGCACGGCCTGGACCTCCGCTCTCAGGGACGCCTGGACGTCGGGGTGGCGGGACAGCTCGTACAGGGACCAGGACAGAGTGCTGGAGATCTGAGACAACGGAAGAGAAGAGTTGACATGATCAGACAGCTCGTACAGGGACCAGGATAGAGTGCTGGAGATCTGAGACAACGGAGAGAAGAGTTGACATGAGAGGAGAATAGCATGACCATCTCATGACCTACACCAGACCACAAAAGATTTTGTCGCTAATCCAACCGATTTCTGATGCAAACTTTTAACAACTACATTGGTCACTATAGAACGTATTTGCTTGAGAGTGAATGTTTGGAATACTTTGGCATTTGTCCATATTTGTCACCTCATGGTCAACATGCCACCATGTGTTCCTATGCTATGTCATGTTGTACCGTGTGACAAAACAATACAGTACTACGAAAAGCAATGTGAAGATCACAGCATCTGTAAAGGCCTTCGGAGACTCAGCTCTTAAAGGACAGCATTGTGAGTATGTGAGGATGAGTATGAAGAAGGTTTGTCTTACCGTGTCCACTCCAGCCAGGAGAAGCTCCGTCACGTTGCTGTAGACAGACTTCATCGGCATGCCGGCTCGTGACAGGAAGTAGGTCAGGTACCGCCCCTCGATCTGCTCTCCCTTGGCCACTGCCTCAGCCTCCTTCTCCAGCCGCTGGTCAATGTGCCCCTTGGCTGTGGTTGGATAAAACATTGGGGTTCCCATTAAAACCAATAGACAAATATCATTAAACTAACCTTCCACTATTCCATTAAAACTAACATTCACAACTAGGATTATAATGTTGACAATTATGGACCAATGAGTCGTCTGCTTGGCTACATGCAGTCTGAGAAATCACATTTCTTAAATGCTGATAAAGCTGTTGCTTGAGCATAGCCAACCTGGCATAACAAACGTGCAATTATGACCAATTAAATCTGTTTATGGCGCGGTAGACAGGACTCACCGAACTGGAACATGTAGTCCCAGCACCGGCAGAAGGTGTCCCACGGTTTGGGGAAAAGCTGGTGCATCCACTTGGGCATCGCCATGGTGAGCAGGGTCATCACAAACATGGTGTTGATGGACTGGATGAAGCGCTCCGTCTCCACGGGGACCAGAGGGTCCAAGCAGCCCAGCCTGGACTCAAATAGCACCGAGGAAATACCTGGAGAGGACAAAGGTAAAGAAAGATACGACTGAGAACGTGAGGAGACCAAGAGGCAAGGAGAAGGAGAGCAAGAGAGAGAATGAGAGAGAGAGAGTAAGAGAGGGAGAGAGAGGGAGAGAGAGTGAGAGAGAGAGAGAGAGAGAGAGAGAGAGAGAATGAGAGATAGGCGGTAAGGTAACCAATCACAATGTGCTTTTGTTTCGGACAAACATCAGTGCTCCGTGCTGCTCTCTTTGTGGTCTTGCACTTATCTCGTTGATCTTTTAATACATATTATTATCTAATGATCTTTTAATACAGACAATAGCCTTACTGTATGCAGTAGCAATATACTGTATACAGTGGCAGAGCCGCGGAGATCACAAGACAGACACCGAGTCCTCTTACCCTCGAGACCGAAGCGGTAGAATTCGGCTGAAATGTCACTGATGACACCCCGTGGGTTCTGCTGCTTGCGCGCACGCAGTTTGTGGACGAGGTCGGTGACAACGCCGTTCAGGGTCCCGTCGTAGGCCTCCACAGCTTTAGGCCGGAGCATGTGCTTCCCCAGGAGGCTGCGCACGGACTGCCACTCTTCCCCCTCACTAAACAGAGAGAGAGGGAGAGAGAGAGAGAGGGAGGGAGGGAGAGAGAGAGTCATGAATGGCTGAGCAAAACATGTGAATGTGTACAATGAAACGACCAGAACTTCTCTTGGTATGCATTGTTAAAATCTGACATCCTTTTTCTAAGGACACTTTATATAGCAGACTTCTTCAAACCTGTTCTCTGACATAATATGCATATGCTGTATCTGTATTTGTAAGAGAACAAGTCCTGCATCCACACCTTTCTGGTAGCCTAAGGTCAACATTCCTCATTCATTCATGTTTTCTGCCTTTCCTGTTGTTTTCGTACTGTTTCTTTTTTTGTATTCAATTGTTGTAGTCAGTCTGTTAAGTGCAGTGAGCAAATTGGTCTCACTGTCTCCCAGCTGTTCCCACAGACTGCTCCCACACTGCAATATGGCATCTGCTCACAATTAACTTTAAACTGGTTAAACGAAGCTAATGGATAGAAATGAATAATGTAGCGGGTATCTGTGATGTGCGAGTGTGACTTCCTTGAGTGAGTGTGTGATGCTGTCGTGCTCATGGGTCTCATGAGGCTCATTGTCTGACGGCAGCCAGCGTGTCATTCTCTGACGTCAAAGGCCCTGTGACGTATCTGTCGTGAGTCATGCATACCTGCACACGCACACACATTTCCCCTCTCCCCTTTCTCTCTCTCTCCCTCTCTCTCTCCTATCTGTGGCTTATGATAATGCATGCATGGAAATAAGCTTAGCAGTAATGAAAAAAAAAAAAAACTGACAAGATACTGGTTTAAAAAAAAAAAAAGAGGTGGCATTTATGTGTTTGGCCATTTTCCATTTTCTGCATGTCTGTGTGTAGTTATTGAGTGTGAGTGATATTACCTGAGGGCACGTGGACACACACACACACACACACACACACACATATACGGCTGTCACACTGACACACAGCTCAGTGAATCAAAGGAAGGTCAACTATGTTTTTGTATGTCAGTGTGTGTGCGCATGTTTGTGCTTGTGTCTATAATTGAGACACGCAGACACAGAGAGTAGGAGTGTAAGGCTGCTATTTGTAACCGTCAGTGTGTATTAATAAAACATGGTTTAGTATGCATCGTTAGTATCCTAGAGAGGACACATTTACACTCAATGTGAAGGAGACGGGGCATGTAGAGTATGCAGGTGAGGCTAGGAAGACGGTCTGCTGAAGATGACTCATGTGCTGAGGCTGCATATACAGTACTCTGGAGAGGGTGCATAAAACGTATACTGCAGACTCTACAAAGAACATCATCTCAAACGCAGTGTCCCAAGATTTCCAACCCTTAATATGCTATTGATGAAGAACACAAGGTCAAGTGACTTAAAAGCCCCATGACCAAACGGCAAAAGGGAAGGAGATAATGGAGTAGGTTTGAAAACCCAATAATCTTTCATGGATACATGTGATGCAGATACACAAACAGAGATAGATATGCTATCTTTCTGGAAGAGCACTTCATGCACAGCAGCTTTTGGCTGTTGGCCAATAGCCGAGTTGACAGGTCAAAGCCCTTCTGGAAGTGACGGTTATCTCTCTATGTCCGAGTGCTCCAGTATCCAAACATCTGGATACTGAAGGCTGATACTGTGTGTGCCTGTCAGTGTGTGTGTGTGTGTGTCAGTGTGTGTCTGTAGGCTCTACTCACGCAGTCAGGAGCCCATAGCCGTGTCCCCGGAGGTTCCGGTAATCCTTCCAGGAGGACAGATCCGATCTCATGGGGTGCTGGCCCTCCTGCCTCAGAACCTGCTCAATCAGCTCCGGTTCCGCCATGTGCACCGTCAGGATCGGGCCGAAGCTCGCCTTCCACATCGGACCGTAGCGCTTGCGGCCATCCAGCTGGTGATGCAAGGTCAAAGGGTCAAAAACCTTGAGGGTCACTAATGCACTAAGCCCAGCAGCAGGACCCTGCTTTAGCATGTGTGTGACGTGGTCAAGAGTGGCTGGAAATGGCAGCAAAGTGTGGACTCAGACTCTCACACACACACAGAATCTAGGCTAACTCTCCTGACACTCTTAGCTGCGGTTAAGGGTCTGACTCATAATCATGTATAGTCATGCAATCACACACTGCAAACGTCTGGCCAGGGGCTAGCCGAGCCCATGTGACGCAATACTGAGATAACATGCTAAACCAAGTGCTGTCACTGCATTGAGCAGCAAAGCATGACGGATTGCATTACGTTCAACTAAACCTCCCGAAACGTGCATACACACTCACCCAAAAATGCACAAACGTGCTCACACACACCGAGGCACATAGATTTACATGCACAACAAAAACCAGAATGATGTTCATGTTAAATGAATTCAAAGTGACCTAATTTGGATCGTCTCGCCCCTGTTGTTATATGAAGCTAAATCTAATTTAAACTTTTTTTCCAAGCCAGTGAGTCTCTATATCATTCCCTGACAGCATATCCTTGATAAGTGTGTAAAGTTACGGTGTCTCAACTCTGATCTCTGACAACGGTGAACGATGAACATGAGACCTACCTGTAATTCGTGAAGACGAGACAGTCCCCGCTTCCCGAAAAGATCCCATGCAAAGCTGAACACCGATGGTCCAGGCATCTCTTCCAGCGTTCTTAACTGATTGTCGCTCTGCCTTGCGCAGCCGACGGCGATGCCTTCAAGGCACCGTTCCATCCATTTGAAGAGAGGAGATGCGCTCCTTCCGGACACTTTGAGAGCTTGTTGCAGCATCGCTCTCAAAAAACTCATAGAATGTTTGAGTCGAAATGAGTTGGTGGAGGACCGAGGTCATCTTTTTAAAGTGGCACTGGCACCGTTTTTATACAGCAAGGCTCAAGCCGAGGTTGGACCCACCGAAAAGATGTTGCGTTTGCGTGTCCACCCAATCGTAGCGCATACTCCAGCCAAACCCGCCCACTGATGGAGATGGGCGTGGTCTTCTGGGGGGTGTGTCCAATCAGATTGCAAAACGCAGGCAAACCCCAAATGAGCGCGCACGTGGAGTAGAACTGTAGTTTTATGACTGCCCTGGCAAGAGGCACTGACTGTTAAATACAAGCAATTTCGGGAAAACGGTCAATCATATTCTTGGTACAGATTGGCTAGGCACCATGCTGCAGTCACCAAGTGGCTTTGACTTTGAGCGACGTTTCGAAAGCTTCTGCATAATCAGGAAATCGTTGCACCATATGAAAAGAGTTGCACATGTGAAAGTCTATCTCTCAGACTCGATAAATACTGATTATCCGACATTGCCAGACATGCTTAATTTTCAAAGAGTCAAGAGTCCGTAGAGAAACCCGTGAAAATGGATTTTGTTGAATGACTTGCCAGCTATGAGTTGCCAAGTTTCTTCACGATGGGGTGCCTATTTGCTCTTACACGACGTATTTGAAGCCATGTGAAGATTTCAGTTAACGTGCCTTCGTAGAAAGCAGCTACCCACTGCCAGACATTCTGCAAAAGTCCGTCCTAATAACAGTTGTGCTGATTCGATGCAATGTGAAGTGCTCACGCGCGCGCGCACACACACACCAAGTCCTGACCCGATTCCAGTCAAGCTGGCAGGTAGCCAAAATACCATGTGTGCGAACTGAAGTAATTGCAGCAGTACTGAGAATTGGTTTGACTCTAGCTTTCCACTTTCATTGCTCATGTGTGGTCGAGGGCTCATTCAACGTCCTCGTTCGCTGCTTTTTGTTTGTTTCATGAAAATGGCAAGACCAAGTACTTTGGTGAGCTGTGAACAGATGCTCTTGGGGGAATGGAGGTCCAAAGTTGAAGCGAGGATAGAGGAAGATTAAAACTAAAAAATAATTCAGTGTCTGAACATCATCAGATAATATCTAATCTAATAATAATACGATATCTAATATTTTATTGACTATCCCACGTTCTTATTTTAGCCCAGTCTATACAGTAGTAAATCTGACAATAGTGTTAAGACTGCTGTCATAAAATGGTGCACAAAACTACATTCATACCCATGTCTGTGTAACTTCACTTTAAAAAGCGTATTCAATTAAAATTTCTGCGTATGTGTGGCAGCCCTCACACTGAATGACTTTTAATCAGACAGGCCCCTACCAGCTACTGCTCAGCACATGCATGAACTCCTCCCAATGCAAGGTCACAGGTCATATGTCATAGGTCATCATTCTCCAACGGTCTCTTCTCCATTCTGGAATAGCACAATGATCCCCCCACTGGAACAGTCATTCTACCAAAGCCCCTTTTCAACTGTGCACCTCCAATAGGCAGATTGTTCATACTGAAAACTTAATTTGCAATTTGGCAGAACTTTTTCCATTTCTTCCTGCAAGTTAGTGTTAGTGTACGCGTCTGTATTGTGCCATGCAGACCAAATCCCAGAGGCCAAGAAAAAGCTTTAAAGAAGACAGAAGACACCGTGTGATCCCAGTATAACTATCAAGACAATTCCAATTCCAGACATGCTTTTCCAGCTTCACCCAGATCCTCTTATTCTCCTATATTTCAAGTGTGTCCAATATGGAAGTAGTCAAATACTATAGTTAAACTATATTTCCAAACCTATGCTTGGCACCACCCTTTGCTGAGTGCTTTATTTGCCAATGGGAGCATTTTCACACAATTATTTATGAAACTCAGCTGAAGAAATCCCATCTGAGGAACATTGTGTTCTCTGGGGTGGCATTGATTACCTACAAACATCTCTTCTGCAGACTAGATAGTCCAGGCAAAGTAGACAGACTTATTGTAAAATAATATTTTTTAGCATAGATCATTTCTATGAGGTGTCCAGAACAACATACTATAAGTCCTAAGAAATCCTAGTTGAGGGAATATGTTTAATTCTCATCAATCTGAGATGTGTGCTAATAATGCATGGCAAAAATACACCTCAAAAATGTATTTTTTTCCTTTACTCCTATCAAAATGAAACTTTACACAATGGTAATTCTATTCTATTGGCTCCAAAATGTTTTTTTTTGCCTGGCCTAAGAGGCCACTTCAAATTTGGAAGTGACACAGACACTGTTATTTGATTTCTGCCACAGTGGCAAGAAGCTTAATAGCACAGTAAACTAGGATACAATCACATGTCCTCACAATAGGCTTAGGTCCTTTTGTTCCACATTATGCTTGTAGCCTAGATAGCAGCTGTGTGAGCATGGATCCGGCTGTGCCCTGGCATAGGTCCCCCCCCCCCCTGTATCTGAGCCAGATGCAGGCCACTGTCGGGTGATAAGTGTGAAGGCTTCACGCACTATGCGTTTGAGGACAGGACCTGGAGACTTGGGAACGATCGGAGCAGTGTTGGGGATATCCTGAGCTATCTTACCTCAGCATACGTTGGCTTTGAGCCAGTGTGGCAGGCCTACCTGTCTGTCTACCCAGTGTGTGAAAGTTCAGGGATGAAAGTTCAACAGTCTGTGGGGAGGGTATGTGTGGCCTTTGTATGTTTACATTGATGTATACTACATGTCCTGACCTACCATTTGTTGGTGATGTCTGAGTGTCTGAGTTATTTGCTTAAAGCACTTGTGTCTGGGTGTGTGCGCACGCAGGGATTTGTGTGTGTGTGTGTCTGGGTGTGTGTGCACGCAGGGGTGTGTGTGTGTGTGCACGCAGGTGTGTGTGCAAGTGTGCGTGTGTGTGTGTGTGTGTCTGGGTGTGTGTGCACGCAGGGATGTGTGTGTGCATGCAGGGGTGTGTGTGTGCACGCAGGTGTGTGTGCAAGCAGGGTTTTGTGTGTAAATGTATGTTTGTCTGTCAGCATCACTTCACATGCGGGAATGCATGTCTGCAGACGTCTGGGAATGAAACGCCTGAGTTATTTTTGTGCTTGTCTCATTTTTACTGACAGTGAAGTTGTTTATGGGGCAAGCGTGAGCATGTGTGAAGCATCTATTTTTATAAAAGCTGCAGCTCTTTCTCTGCACATGAACTGCAGCACTCACAAGGGCAGCATCAGGTGACTGTCATGTCCAGACAGGGTGCGATAAACCAGCTAACATCAGGGCGGTACCGACCAGGGCTGGGAAGGTTACTTTTGAATTGTAATAGGTTACACATTGCTAGTTACCCTGTTAGAAGTTCATCAAAGTAATCTAACTTATTACTTTTGATTACCTTTTGATAAATTTGGCAGCGAGGTGGTGCAAATTCAATCAAAGAGAACCCTGGTAATGATACAGTGTGGAACAGGAGTACAACTGCTCTGTTATTGTAGATCCCCATGCTGTACATAATTTAGCAGATACAGACGGCGATAGAAACACTGCAGATCATGAGCTCAGAGCTGAAGATTCCAGAGAAGCACTGGAGGTAGGTGTACAAGAAAGCTAGATACCATGGGCAGAACTGTTTTTCTTCAGTATGTCTCTTGAGACTTTGGGAAGTCAGTTTTGCATAATCAACAGCTCTGTATACCAACCTATTTGACTTTGACAGTGACACTGTATTGTGCTTTTTCAAATTCAGTATGTCTATTACAGACTTATTATCTCTTATTTTGAACTTTAATCATTTTATGGCAAAGCATCCGCATTTTCTGTGCTTAACCTGCATCTGAATAACATAAACAAGCTTAACCTGCTTCTGAATGACATGACCAAACAAACAAAAACGACAAATGCTGCATTTGTAATCTGCGTTATGTGGACAAGCACAGTCCTGCACCGGACTCAAACTCACAACCTCGGACATGGGAGGAAGGCATGCTAGCAAGGAGGCTAAAACCCATGGGTGCAAGCGTCTGTCGCTAGCATGTGAGGTTCACTCACTGCACTGCACTGTATCTGCTGGCTACAGTTACACATACAAGCATCCCCTTTTACACTTGTTAGGGTTTCTTCTCCTAAATCATTGTGATTAGATTAGACGTTCATAGGTCAAATGTATTTCATGTTTGTCATTGTTTCATGTTTGTCATTGTGGTATGAGTGCCGACGATGCAGGTAAATGGGATCAGTTCCAAGGCCAGGATTGCACTGAAGAATAGTGCTTTACTATTATACTATACTGCTATTATTTTATAGTACAAATTTCACTCAGTTCCTTTGGTAATATAAAACACACGACTGCATGTGGAACAGCAACCAAATGTGCATATGCATTCCAGTGAAGAGAACCAAGGCCGCAGACCTTGTTATGGATTCTGACCAGCTCTGTGAGCTTGACAAGACCTAAGACAGTATAAAATGTTTGTGGCTTGGTTGCATAAGGGCACAGTGTTGATATCCAACAGCTGTTTGTTTTGCTACTTGCTGAGGGGAAAGTATACCAAAACACGCCAACTCACCACTAAGTACACAGGGGCATTCTGTTTGGCTTTTCAGGTGGACAGCTGGCCAACCTGGACAGAGCATTTACAGCCAGTTAACAAAATGGCTGCCTAGCACAGCAGGTAAATTAGCCAACATCAATTTCAACACTTATATTTTTTCAGTTTCATTTTTACCTCATTTAACTTCTAAGTCTAATTTGTTCATTCACTCTATCAATTGATGTTGATTTTACCTTCATTTCACAGCAAAGGCTCATAAGCTCATCCTTACAGGATAAAGTGCAAGTTCTGTGCCTGCTCTTTTATGTGTGTGTGTGTGTGTGTGTGTGTGTGTTTTACCTTCATTTCACAGCAAAGTTTCAAGTGTGTGTATGCGTGTGTGCGTGTGTGTGTGTTTTACCTTCCTTTCACAGCAAAGACTCTGGTCTCAGGATAAGCTCATCCTTACAGGAGAAAGTGCAAGTGCTGTGCCTGCTCTTGTATGTATTTATGCATGTGTACGTGTGTGTGTGTATGCGTGTGTGTGTATGTGTATGCGTGTGTGTGTGTATGTGTATGCGTTTTTTATCTTCATTTCACAGCAAAGGCTCATAAGCTCATCCTTACAGGAGACAGCTCTTCAAAAGGTGCAAATAGAGCCCATGGGCGTCCTATGGTGGTACTGCTCCTTAGCTACGGCTAATAAACTGTATAAACGCTTAAAAGGACAACTGAAAGTTGCACTACTAATACTGCTCCTTCAAAAAAGAAAATACAGTTCACAAAAGCAGAAAACTATTCAGTGATCGTGACCATCGATGACAAGTTGTAAATCCATAACGGTAAACAAGATACAGTGTACAACAGAACCCTGAGCAATATAAATGTCAAATGATTCAAAATTGTATCATCTCTGAGTAGAGTATTCCCTTGTATGAACAATCAAAAACAAATACTTCAGACAGACTATATTGAAAATACAGGCCTCAAACTAGAAACTCAATGCAACAGAAGTGAATACGCGTGTGATCACTGACACACAAATTAGAAAACCTGTGATCATTGAAACAAAATTGAGTACACTTGTGATCTCCAATTAGCCTAATTGTATGAACACGGTTATAAAATGCAGGCTCAGGTCAATTTTCTCAATTTGGGACCTATGGACTGTGTCTATTTGCATGTCTACATTACAGCTCCATATGGAAAAAGAATTGGAATATCTGATTGTGAGACTTCACAAAGATGGAAAAGGGTATAGGTAGATCGTTGACCAACTAAAAATCAGTCGAAACACGGTTGCAGCAGCGATCAGGAGATGTAGAGTGAGCCCTGTCCCTAATCAGAGTGGCCGTCCTCCTAAAATGATGCCGTGGACAGAACCCTACTTTCACAATCTAGTTTCCGAAAAACACAGTTTCACACTTGGCATAGGAGTTATCAGTGGAAATTGGAGTTTCTGCGACAGCTCTAGGGTTAGTCAACCTCTGGACGGCATCCAAGAAAGAAAAAACACTGTTTGCTCTTCGGCACAGAACTGCAAGATTAAACTTTGCTTAAAACATGGAGAAAAGCCTGATTAATATTGGGAGCACATTTTTGGTCCGATTAAATTTGTTTGCCTCAGATGGGGTCCAGCATGTTTGGATTGGACCTGACCAGGACTAACACAGTGAATGCATAGTCCAAAATACTGGCTGACAAGATGACTCCCAGTCTCCAGAAGCTTGGCAGAAGAGGAATTGCAGCATGATGACAATCCAAAGCATAGGTGTCCTTTACCCTGGGGACATGTCTCCACTTCTTGCCATCAATTTTGTCCTCACCAACTTCCTCGTGGTTTATGCATTTAAAATGCTCAGAGTTTCTAAGTGATTCTACCATCTCAATTTTGGTTCTGTTTGCCAAAAGTTTGTAAGCTTGTTTCCCTGAGTTCCTACTGTTGGGCCTGTATTTTTAGTGTTGGTTTTTAATTTTACATATGAGCAACTCCTGTTCAATTTATAAGTAATGCAATTACTGTTAGGGGACACCATTTTGAATAATTTGACATCCAATTCACCCCATATCATTACCAAAGAGCATAATCAATATAATTACCAAAAAAACGATCACACATTGTCTGATATCTCCCACCTCAAACCGTTATCTGAATCCAAGTCAGAAAACTTGTGCACTAGGTTAGCATTCAACTATACAAATAACATTATTACAGTAAGGGACATTCCCTCTTTGCTTCAGTGAAACCACAGAAAGAACGAGAGAGAGAGAGAGAGAGAAGAGCAAAAGGAGATAGAGAACAGAATATCTGAGAGAGAGGGAGAGAGAAAAGAGCAAAAGGAGAGAAAGAGAGAGAAGAGCAAAAGAAAAGAGAGAGGGAAGAGCAAAAGCAGAGAATGAGAGAGAAGAGCAAGAGAAAAGAGAGAGAACAGAATATCTGTGTGGCCCAGAGCAAACAGACTTGGCTGTATTTCATGCAGAGTGTCCATGCTGGAGTTTAACCCACATGTCGATAATGAATAATGACACGTACGCAGAACTAACAAGGCGGGTTCGGCTCGCTCGCCAGATCTCCCGTTCAGAGAAACACAGATTGGGTTAGGAGAACAGCAGCGTGATTTCAGGCACAGACCACTGATTTCTTTCTCAGGAGGCACCCACACACACACACAGAGTTCAAATTGCTTGTCCAGCAATGACCAGGTGAAAGGTCTAGGGATGACCTGCCCTGGGTGTATAGCAAGTGTACCGTTGACTTGGGTGGTGCGGTGGAGTGTGTAGCGCACATGAACGTGTGTGTGTGTGTGTGTGTGTGGTGATGTGGAGTGTGTATGTGTAGCGCACATGAACGTGTGTGTGTGTGTGTGTGTGTGTGTGTGTGTGTGTGTGGTGCTGTGGAGTGTGTATGTGTAGCGCACATGAACGTGTGTGTGTGTGTGGTGCTGTGGGGTGTGTATGTGTAGCGCACATGAATGTGTGTGTGTGTGTGTGTGTGTGTGGTGCTGTGGAGTGTGTATGTGTAGCGCACATATGTCCACAGGAATGAATCTATATTATCTGTAAGTCAGAGAGAACACATGTTCATGAGGTCAATACAAAACCACACAGGCATGTACATTTGACCTTGGACATAGTCTGGATTCAGTTGTGGGAGAATAAAATGAACATGAACGTGTGTGTGTTTGTGGTGCTGGGGGTGTGTGTGTGCTCTGGGAACTTGTGAATGCATTGTGTACACATGCATGTGAAGAGTGTGCCTGACCTGACCTGAGTACCTGGTGAAAGGCTGCGTACTGTACTGGCCGTTGGCCGTCTGCGAGATGACACCCTGTGAAAGTGAGCAAGGCTGGATCCCTCCAGCTTGTGCTGTGTGCACATACAAAGGTTACAAATGTATACAAGAGCATCCGGGCACGCTTTCAGAAATAGAATCGCACTCAGTTCAGTTACACACCGGCAAAACCGCAAGCCCCTGCACCCGAACAGCTGCACGCTGCCAGCGCAGACTAACACATTATCAAGTAATTCGGCTAAGATCATCTGGGGTGATACGATATCCCTCCATTCAGAGGAAATGGTACTGTACGCAAGCCGTCTCTGCATCTCTCCACTGCGGACTAATTTGGGATGTTCCTGAGGAAGTGTGGTGGTTGAAATAAGCTGAATGTCCTAGCTAATTTCATGGTTGGGTCTCGATGTGCCCACACCTTAATTGCAGTTATCATGAAGTGCTCCTCAAATCACCAGATGAGCATGCAAAACAAGGGCTGGCCTCATGAGTGCATAATTACCAGAACAACAAAGATGACTTTGAATGGTATATTTGTGGCCCTCAAGTCCTGAGAAACAAAGATGACTTTGAATGGTATATTTGTGGCCCTCAAGTACTGAGAAAGTGGAGGTGCAAAAAGAGAGGAGATCTGGGTCTGGTAACAGTATTCTATTATCTCACTGAATATGAAACAATAAATACATAAAATCGCCCATATGAGACGAACGCTGGCCTGAGATATCCTTTATGCTTCAGAATGGCTATAATATGTTTCTTCATCTACAGATTCCAAAGAAAAAGACAAGCACAGTTAAATGCATACCTTCCCTGCAAATGCAGCTTATGTGGATTAACGTGTCTGCTAAATCAAGACTATAGTTTGTCTGCTGTGCAATTTAAAAAAGCACTACTTGAGCTCAGACAGCTGATCTAGGATGAGATTTACCTTAACACTCGACACACTAGGTTAGATTAAGGGGAAGGAAACACTGCTCTGAGGTCAAGGGTCAGGGGTCAAGGCAATGAGGTGTTCTGAGTGAAGCTGTTGAAGTATGAGGAATGTTATTTCTAAACAAAGATATGGAATGTTTAATACAGACTAATCTTAAGGGATTTATCTCAGGAATAGTTGACATATTTCTTTAATTGAAGAATTGAATCCCTTTGCTACAAGTCCTGTTGTGTTTTTTTTTTCTATTCCATTTTAGTGTAAACCTAACAGACTAATTACCCATATCTATTTCATTTTGGCAGCTTCGTTTAGTTCAGCGTTAAGCGTTAAGTTCAACACACATGGTAAATTACAGGGCACAGACCTTTTAAAAGAGCCCCCCCTTCCAATTAAAGGCAGTCATTTTTCCAGTATAAATCATTGAATCTTTCTGTGGAAACCCATAGTGCTACCCAGCTCAGAGGTTGATGCAAAGACACACGCATGCAATCTCCATCCCCACCAGACCACTACTTTACAGATTTCAACACAATGCGATGAAGAATGGGCGTGTGATTGGTTAAAGAGAATTCAGGGGCACCTTGTAGGAAGTCATGCACAGCGATGGTGTGTGTGTGTATGTGTGTGTGTGTGTATGTGTGTGTGTGTGTGTGTGTGTGTGTGTGTGTGTGTGTGTGTGCATGGGCATGAACTGCACCACTTGGCTAGTTGCCAATCGAGAGGCATGAGTCTCTTAACTTGGTTAATTTACAAGCCAAAACACCTGCACATGCACTCCTACAAAGCAGCAGGAGAGTGGAAAGTCAAAAAAGACAATGCACCGATTGTCTCCAAGTGCATCAATGGCACCTTGTCTTCAGTACATGGAGGGGATTTCTCTCTCCCCCAGGAAGAAAAGTGAGAGAGAGAGAGAGAGAGAGAACAGAGCGGTAGAGGATGGATTACAACCCCCTGGCTGTAGAGGCATGTGTAGTCACGTAGCTTCCCTTTATAAAGGCCTACACGGGTCCCCCACTGAGTTTCTGCTTGGCGCTCATTGCCTCTTGTCTCCAGAGAGAGAAGAAGAGCATAAATGCATAAATAGCCCAGCACCTCCAGTTATGTACTATCATTACCTTCTCCAATGATCCAGTAATATGGACCCAGACATCAGGCAGTAGAATGGGAAAATCATTCACCTTAAATTACTTTGGATGAAAGGGCCTACTAAGTGGCTAAGTGATATCCACCAACAAATATACTTGTCCAAATGTGAAGACAAGAAACCACACCACTATGACCACCATATAAGGTCCCGTACTTTTTTTTCTCCTGCAATCGGCATGGACAACTAAAACATTGTTAAAATATGAACTAACCACATATAATGGAAAAAAGATGGGGTGTGTGTGTGTGTGTGTGTGTGTGTGTGTGTGTGTGTGTGTGTTGGCATGGTTAGATGAGATGCCACCGCCACAGGCCACACACCTGATGCAGGTATGCAAGTACAAACCCAGAATGTTCCATTCTCCGTCATCTCTGGAATGTGATGCCCTTTGTGTTCTTAGGTCTGGGATGAGATCGTGGATTCACCACCCAAGAGCCTGACAGCCATTCCACCCCACCAAGCGCACACTATCAGTGCCAGGAGAAACCACTTCCTGTTTATGGCTGTTCGCTGGCGGCACTTGCGGTTACTTGCCTTGGTGGAATGCCGTGGTTGACTCATCTGATAACCATCTGACCAGACACGCCAAATTTTCTTGGTGTTCTGAACTGATGTCAACAGCCCATTTTTTGGCTTCCACCCCAAGCTTGGGGATTATCTGAAGAGGCCATTCAAAAACTCTGCATCTGTTTCACATTTGAGTGAAGGGGGGGGGGTCGGCCTGCATCAACTACGGGAACTGTCAAATACAAGTGTCACAATGCTACTATTGTGAGGTCATCAAAGGGGTGGGACTGGACTACACCACGGACGTTTTAGTGGTTAATGATGGGGAGCTGTGTGCCAGGGGTGCCTCCTCAGCACATTTGCAGCCATCCTGTGTAGCATTTCCCATCAAACAAATGTTACAACACAATGAAAAGACTGGGGTGGGGGTGTACAGGTCGGGAAAGGATACGCTAATGCCCCCCATATTGACTCTCTTCAAGTCATCCTTCACTTTTAAGTTTATCCATTATCTTCTGCTTTCCTACCTCCTTCCCTCCCTCTTTTTTCTCTCTCTCTCTCTCTCTCTCTCTCTCTCTCTCTCTCTCTCTCTCTCTCTCTCTCTCTCTCTCTCTCTCTCTCTCTCTCTCTCTCTCTCTCTCTCTCTCTCTCTCTCTCTCTCTCTCTCTCTCTCTCTCTCTCTCTCTCTCTCTCTCTCTCTCAGCTTAAGCTGATGCTTCTAAGGCTCTGGTCCAACACCAACTCTTCAGTTCAGTTCACAGTGTCAGGCTGGAACAGAGAACACCCCAGAGGCCCGACCCAAAATAGGAGACTGCCTTTGGCAAAGCTGAGGAACAACAATTCCGTTCAGTTCCCTTAAAAACGTCCGCCGGCCTCAAGTTCATCCAAGTTGAACAGAGACGTGGCTCTGCTGACAAGGTTCAAGGATGATTCAAGGAAGAGAAAGAGACTACCTGTCCATTCCACTTCCATTCCAACCATTAATCACAACGTGTACAACCTTATCACTAAACATAAAATGCACAGGCCCTTGTTTTTGTCTAAAAGCAGATTCTTTGCCTGCAGAACAGAACTTTTATTGAAACAGCAAATAAAAACCCAGCAAATAAGTCTCCTTAGATATTTGAAACAGAAAAAAAGTCTCACATTCTTCCAGCGGAGATCGGCAGCTAACGAGCTGCTTATCAGGTTGGTGGTCTCCTCTGTAATGCCAAAAGTGGGACACCAACGTTTCAGTCATACACCTGTAACCTGCTGACCAGTGTGGCGGGCAGGTGATGGTCCATTTGCTGTTGAAAATGTTCACTCTGGATCAGAGAGGGGATGTCAGGCTGTGGAATGTTTCATTTTTAACACTGATCATCCACTCGACGGAACACTGCAAGAAAGTTCTTTCCTCCGTTGCGCTGTACTTTTTTCCCCTCTTCCGTGCATGTGCCCAGGCGAGCGACGATGACGTCATCAACCTGCGACAACAATATACTAAAGTACTTAGATCAATCTAGGTTGTATAAATCTGCAATGAAAAATCAATATTTTATACGTTTAACAACAACTAAGGATACCAGAAAGTACAAACAGCCAGTCTCTCAAACCTACCAGCTCTTCCTCGGGGACTCGTGTGAACAGAGGGTGTTCTGTGAAGTGCTTCACCATCCATAGATGCACCTCTTCAACATCTGTGTTGGTGTACACCAAACCCTGGGCAAAAACACACCAAAACAAGAACATGGTCATCTTGAAGGAGGAGTAATGCCTATCATTTATCAAAGACACAAAATTTGAAGGTGATCGATGTTAACTGTCGACACAACTCATCAGTGAATCAATACTGAGGGTCAATATCCACATTACGTTCTCAGAGCTTTTTCTGTCACACACAAGCCAGTCTCCCACACCAGAACTGGCACGGGAAGAAAGTCTCACACACACACACAGTCTCACACACACAGTCTCACACACAGTCACACACACAGTCACACACACCTGCTTAATTTCTGGAAAATTGATGACAATTGATCAATTGTCATCAATTTTCCTTTTGCAGCCACGTCCAGGGAGGTTGGCTACAGTCCCCTGGACCTTAAACTTCTAAATAATATGTGCAACTGTAGTCACAGGAATATCAAGCTGCTTGGAGATGGTCTTATAGCCTTTACCTTTAACATGCTTGTCTATAATGTTCTTTCTAATCTCCTGAGACAACTCTGTCCTTAGATTTCTGTGGTCCATGTTCAGTGTGGTACACACCATGATAACAAACACCACAGTGACTACTTTTCACCCTTTAAATAGGCAGACTGACTGATTACAAGTTTGAAGAAGCCTGTAATGCTAATTAGAGGACACACCTTAGTTTAACATGTCCCTATGGTCAAATTATTTTAAATCTTTTCTAGGGGTACCATCATTTTTGTCCAGGCCAGTTGAATTCGTTTATTTTTTTTAATTATTCTGTTGAACCACAATTCAAAAGCAATGTTTGATTTTCATTAGTTAATTGTCAGTACATTTTTATTCATTATTAATTTAGTCAGTTTCAAGTTATTTCAGTGACCATTGTGGCTTTTTCTTCCTTTGACGGAAGGGTACCAACAATTTTGTCCACGTCTGTATATCCCTCCTCTGGCCCATGTTCTACATAAAACCCCCATGGTGGCTTTACCTTTAACGGCCTTGCAGAGCAAAGGTCCCCCTCCAGCCCCCCACCCCCCACCCCCCCCACCACTGGGACCTGGACGAGCGGGAGAGCAAACACAGGGTCTTATCTGCTCCCAGCAGTGTCATTGGCGTTTACTCTGGAGCTTGACCAGATTGTATAATTAGAAGACGGACTTCGTGGAAAATGCTCCGGTGGCACAGATTCCACTGATCCTGCGCAAGGCAGCCAAAATGCACTCTGCGTATGTGCTTATGTGTGTGTGTGTGTGTGTGTGTGTGTGTGTGTGTGTGTCTGTTTGTGTGGCCCTATCGCCAGTCTCCACTCAGTTCCTGTCTGATGGTGTGATCAAGTGGCCCCCGCATTTTTCCTCCTCCTCCCTACACTTCCTGTTGTCTCCGTTTTTCTCTTTCCTCGACATGAAACATGATTGCCATGCTAACTGCGCCAAAGGGGTGCCATGCTGACTGTGTGCAGAGTTCACCTGATGGAAAAAGTCTCATCTCTCTAACCAGCCCACCCCCAACTCCAACTGAGCATTAGCTCTGGCACCAACCCCCCCCCCCCCCCCCCCCCCCCCCCCCCCCCCCCGATGACTGCATAGTCTGCAACCAGCTCTGTACTCGCGTCTCTACTTATTAAGATATTTTAAATATGGAATGTTCAATGCCTTGTCGCGCTGTTGTGTCCGAGGCCGACACGAGCCCGAGTATAATTTCTAAATATTTGTCCGAACCCGGCCCGACCCGTCGGTTTCTGATGGGCCCGGGTCGGGTATCCAACCTCTAACACACACACACACACACACCACATGTGCATTCATAACTCACATTCACAAACACAAGTCTGGCATTGTTCACACCCTGCTTGGACACACACCTTCCTGAGAGCTGTAACACACTCATCATGAGTGCGCACACCTCTCGCCAAAGCCCTTGGAGATAAAAATATGACAGGTAAAGAAACACAGAGCACATGCTGACAGGTAGAGAGGGAAGAGAGGCCAGAGAGAGAGAGAGAGAGGGAGGGAGAGAGACAGAAAAAGAGAGACAAAAGGAGACAGCAAGAGAGAGAAAAAGAGGGAGAGAGAGAGGAAAAAAAAAAAGAGAGAGTGCATAGAAAAAATCAGATGGAAAGTAGATGTGTGGAGGGTGGAAATAATAATGAAAGTAGAAGCAGCGAGATGAGTGGAAAGAGTGAAGCAGGCAGTTCAGGTGTGGGACTCGTCTGTCAAGATGAGGCCACGCCTAAGCAGGTGCAGTCCTCAGAGAACCGCCCCAGTAGCATTAGCATTAGCATTAGCGCTCACCCTTACTGTCTGGTGTGGAGCAGTGCTCAGAGAACAGCCCCAGTAGCATTAGCATTAGCGCTCCCCCTTACTGCCTGAGCAGGAGCACTCCTCAGAGAACAGCCCCAGTAGCATTAACATTAGCATTAGCGCTCACCCTTACTGTCTGGTGTGGAGCAGTCCTCAGAGAACAGCCCCAGTAGCATTAGCATTAGCGCTCCCCCTTACTGCCTGAGCAGGAGCACTCCTCAGAGAACAGTAGCATTAGCATTAGCGCTCACCCTTACTGCCTGGTGTGGAGCAGTGCTCAGAGAACAGCCCCAGTAGCATAGCATTAGCGCTCACCCTTACTGCCTGGTGTGGAGCAGTCCTCAGAGAACAGCCCCAGTAGCATAGCATTAGCATTAGCGCTCACCCTTACTCACCCTTTATCCAAAGTGACTAATTGCATAGTACAGATCTACATGTTTTCCCCCGCATCAGTATGTGCGCTCCGTGTTTATCGAATCCATGATATTGGTTTTTGGGAGCACCATGTTCTACCAGTTGAGCTTCAGGACCACAACATGGTTGGGTGCCAGATTTCTGGCTGGCCAGTATCTGTGTTCACTTGAGGAGTCTGCAGACATGTGTGTGAATCACACACCAATGCAGTCTAATGACACAAGTGATAATACAAAGAACTATACAAAGAAACCAGTAGCTGCGTGGGTGCTCAGAGCTAGTGTACCAGTAAAGAGGCACTTGAACTAGCAATAAAATGCGATCATTTGCATATGTTGCCTTGGTAACGTTGTGACATATCACTTTTACAAAGTTCACTGTATCAGGAACCTTACCAGTGCCTGAATTCGGATTTACTTTCTATCGATTCACAACTAACAAAACTCGTGAAGGTATTAACACTCGGCATCGGGTGCCAAGGCTCTCGGTATACTAGCTCTATTATTGTGCAGAAATGTGTAAGACAGGCCGTGTTCACATTCATAAGTCACTTGTCTGCCCGACTTCGTTTGATAGTAAGCCGCTTTGGAGAAAAGCAGCTGAATCACTAAACTGTAATGTCATGAGTGGTTTGGCACCCATTGCTACCTCTTCACCTTGAACGCACTACACAGCTCCTGAAAGACCCTTTCATGAGGGGTCAGAGTTCAGTATGCCTCCTGCATACTGACACAGGTGTAGTTAGGGTGGTTCTTGGAACAGGTGACCTAGGGACTAGGTGACCTAGGGACCTTCTTACACGGGGCCTGTCGAACGCCACCACCACTTGAGTTGAATTTTGCATCCCAAGCACAACGTCAGACTGGGTTGGCCCCTGCATTAAACGCTGGCCATTTAGAAAAGCACTAAATCACCATTAAAGAGGCTTACGTCCATCTACTGAAAGCAGACATCAACGTCTGGGCTTTGGCACCACGTGACACGCGCCAGAGGCTAACACCATGCGGCTCCGTCCAGCCGCACTGCAGGGTGTCACGTCACGACCACTGCCAACCACCCCATCTCAGCCTCCGGGCCGCGGGCGCAACGAACACCAACGTTATTAAGGATCATTAAAGAATTAACCAAAAGCAATATACATCATGCGAGGCATTTCGTTTCTTTTTCTTCGCTCTTTCCTCTCAGATCTCCGATTAGCCTAGTTAGTGACGAGACGACAACGGTTAGGCGACGAGAACGAACAAAGTGGCGGCATCATGTTACAACTACAGAGACAGGGCGATCAGCGGGGGGGGGGGGGGGGGGGGGGGGCTTTGAAGCATACGCCTTGGCTGTTAATCTAAGTCACTTTGGTAAATAATCTTGGCTCTGACTGAGCTGCTTTCTGGCCCTTGGGTGGGGAGATGGGGGGGGGGGGGATTGAATGCGTCTCTTTGTGTAGAAGTGTAAGAGTCTTACCCCAATGCGGAGAGTGTAGGCGTACTCAGCCAGCAGCGTGGGACTGATGATCCGCCACTTGTGTTTGGTTCTCTTGAAGTGAGGGTCGGGGAAGAGGAAGAACAGCTTGCTGAGCTGGAGGGGTGGACGGTGATTTAAGGACACCGGAGGGGGTGGGAGAGGGAGAGGAAGGGGGGAAGGAGAAGAAAGGGAGTGAGAAAGAGAGACAAAGAGAGAGAAAAAAAAAAATCACTTGGTAAAGTGTGTCATTTCCTCCTTTCAAATATGGGTCAAACCACAACCAGGCCTTAGTCATAAACATGCATGTTTTAGGGTATATTCATCTGTTGTAGCTGGAACACAGACTTTTACATTAAAATACACACACACACACACACACACACACACACACACACACACACACACAAACACACAAGCACACAAGCACACAAGCACACGATCTTTCTTCCTTCAGTCAAGAGTCCAGAAACCTGAGAAGTATGACTCAAATAAAGGGAAGGCAAATAAAAGCTGGCATAAAATACTACAAAAACTATGGGTAGTCATTCATACTTCTTCATCTGGTTATTTCATAATCATGAAATCGGTTTGGACAAAGAGTGACCCCTATCTGTTTGCTTTCACAATGCAACTCCACTGGTCATCAACAGCAGCTTCTGACCATCCCAGACCCCCCCTCCCCTAGCTCCGTCCGCCTTTCCCTCCTTTGCGCACAAGTGGCCGTTGTGATTAGCAGAACACACCTGATTTAGTCAGGCAAGCGGCCTTCTGATTACCTGGATATCAAACTGGTCTCGGGTGTGCATAGAACAGGGAGACTGATAGAATCAATAGACTTCATTCTTGAACGCAGTTGAGAAAAAGTTAAAAAGGATGAAGATGAAGAAGTATGAAGGAATTACTTCTTAACTCCACTTACGAAGTTCCCGGGACAATTCTGGCAATCATGAATGTTTTCTTATCTGGGATTCAGCATCATAAATCCGGGGTTCGCCAGTTACTTTGAGACATTCTTTGGTTTGTATCTGCACACGAGAGAAAGTATTACACTAAAATGACGAGTACCATACTGAACTGATACGTGAGTGAAGCGTAGCCCGTGTGGAGAGAGTTATGAGTACCATACTGAACTGATACGTGAGTGAAGCGTAGCCCGTGTGGAGAGAGTTATGAGTACCATACTGAACTGATACGTGAGTGAAGCCTAGCCCGTGTGGAGAGAGTTATGAGTACCATACTGAACTGATACGTGAGTGAAGCCTAGCCCGTGTGGAGAGAGTTCAGAGTACCATACTGAACTGATACGTAAGTGAAGCATAGCCCGTGTGGAGAGAGTTCAGAGTACCATACTGAACTGATACGTAAGTGAAGCCTAGCCCGTGTGGAGAGAGTTCAGAGTACCATACTGAACTGATACGTGAGAGAAGCGTAGCCCGTGTGGAGGGAGTTATTGCTCGAGCAGTACTGCTGCTGTGGCTGTTTCTGGGCCTGATGGAGACCCTAGTAAAACAGGCCTGCAGACAGGCACCACACGGCCCTGTTCCACAACCAGAGGCACGCAATCAAAGTTTATGTTGAGTGAAACAAGCTCACTCACCCGCTTTTCCTTTTTAAACCCCAAGACATGGCGGCTGGGGCAGATCTGCTATCCTGCTGGGAGCCTGGCTAGGAATTTCCCCCCTTTTAACAGGCTTTTATTCATATAAACTCCAATCCTGCCCCACCCGCCACCCCCCAACATCCAAAGCCTCCCCGCACACACCCAGCACCACACACACACACCCAGCACCACACACACACACACACACACACACACACACACACACACACACACACACACACACACACACACGCACACACCCAGCACCACACACACACACATGCCCCCGTCATTTTTATTAGTCAAATAAATAATGTCCCGTTCAGACAGAGCGATGGCGGGATAATTATTGGGAGCGCAGAGGAGGGCCCCGGGGCCATCACTCACTGGGCCTACTTCACTTCACACGGCGGAAAAACCACACCACACTTTAATTAGCACATCAGGAAAAAAAGAAAAGAAAAGCACAAAAAGAAAGGATCAAGATGGGGGGGGGGATAACAAGAGGAGAGTGGCTAGAAATAGAACACCGCATTTGTACTGCATTTGTACTGCATTTGTGTGTGTGTGTGTGTGTGTGGTGTGTGGTGTGTGTGTATGTGTGTGTGTTTGTGTGGTGTTGCGCCAAAGGGCCCATAAGTGAAAAGATTTACACCTCATGTCATCGCATGAGAGAGAGACAGAGAGACAGAGAGAGAGAGACAGAAAGAAAGAGGGAGAGAGAGAGAGAAAGAAAGAAAGCAGGAGAGAGAGAGTGTGAGAAAGGAAGAAAGAGGGAGAGAGAGAAACAGGGAGCGAGAGAAAGAAAGAAAGAAAGAAAGAAAGAAAGAGGGAGGGAGAGAAAGAGGGAGAGAGAAAGAGGGGGAGATAGAGAGAAAGAAAGAGGGAGATAGATAAAGAGAGAAAGAAAGAAAGAGGGAACGAGAAAGAGAGAGAAAGAAAGAGGGAGAGAGAGAAAGAAAGAGGGAACGAGAAAGAGAGAGAAAGAAAGAGGGAGCGAGAGAAAGAGGGAGCGAGAGAAAGAGATCATGCCACTGCATTGACTGCCTGATTGACAGGCCCCCTGCCGATCTGACTGCACCAAGAGTGAGCTCTGTGATCATCTCTGAGAGTGAGCTCGGTGATTGACGATCACTTAAGAATAAGGCCAGCAGGAGAGATTATGTTGTCTTACACAACAATAAGACTCACTCCGTGCTTCACTAGTCTCGGACTCGCCCACCGCTACAGACACAATGCTGCTCGTCAGTGCCAATAAACACACGCTTTCACCCAACACGCCACATGACGCAGGTGTGACCAATCGGAAAAATCAGTGCCAGTCATGATGGCCTTGTCAGAATTCTGCACAGCTGACTTTCCCCCGATCTGTCAAGTTACATAAGTGCAGGGTTTGATCTTTCTCCCACCCACGCCTGTCCTAACTCGGAATTTTTGAACTCTGAAACAAGCTGGCCACTCAGAAACAACCACTTTGAAGTGTGACTTCAGCTTTAGGACAGAACCGAACAGCTGATAACCAGGAAACACAGTGACCCCTGAAGTGAACGGACCGGCATGCACTTACAAGATACACGAATGAAATGTCCAAAAAAACATTAGACAAAATTAGACATATCTTCTGTAATAGACCATCATAAATTGTTGATGCAAAACTAAACATTTCTAAAATGAATTTGTAAGTTTCTCATAGTTCTTATTTTGGTGTGTAGTATTAAGACATACAGTGCAATGTTGTAGCCCCTAGCCCACACGTTGGCCCACTGAATGCTCAGATCTTCATCTGAACACATAATAGAACACCAGTCTAATGCGCAATGTGAATTACGGATGCACACGAGTGTGCAAAAATGTCACTTAAAACAAACAGCAATACATTTAGTCAAACGTGGTCTACAATGAAAAGTGGCATCGAAGGTAATGCAAAGATGTAATTAACAGCATGAAACGTCCATTTGCTTTAGACCATCAAAGATCGGAACACGCTTAAGTGATAAACATGGACTGCAGAGGAGAGAAGCAGAAGATGCACAAATGATCCCAAAACCCCATAAGGGACACTAGTATTTATACAGAATCAACTGATCTACTTTTAGATATATGAGGACTGAGTATGTGTCTGAATACTCCTGGGAAAAAAATTACTTTCAAGACTTTCCGAGGGCTTTACAAACAATGGGCCTCATTCTCGAACGCAGTTAAGAAGAATTTAAGAGGAATTTAAGAGGAATTTCTTCTGAATTGGATTTAGGACAACATTTGGCATTCATGAAAGTTTTCTCATCTGGGATTTGCTCTGAACTTCAGAAGACTTTCCGAACTCGAAATAGCAGTCGTAACTCGGCCAGAGTTTTCTCAAATGCGATTCCTTAAAAAACCACAAGATGGCCCCGTAACAATTACGTTTCACATGTAGGCCTATAGTCATGATTCTACGAGGCACCGTGATGTCATAAAATAAATAAAAGGACTACACCGGAATGCTGCGCTCGTCTAGTGAGCGTCGTTTGGCACTGCCGTCTGTGCAAGTGCCTACGGCAATCCAGAATTTTCAAATAGTTCCACGTTGGTGGAACGAACTGCCTAGCACTACCAGAGCAGGCGCGTCCCTCTCTACCTTTAAGAAGCTTTTGAAGACCCAACTCTTCAGAGAGCACCTCCCTTCCTAACTGGCACTTCGACTAGTGCTTAACTTGCACTTATAGCAGTTAGGCTACATTCCTGCACTTCGTTTTTATTTCCTATTTCGTTTTTCTATTTCTTATGTAAAGTAGTATTTATTGTTACACTAGGTCTCTATTGCTCGTAGCTTGACTGTTCTATCCCTTGTACGTCGCTTTGGACAAAAGTGTCTGCTAAATGACTAAATGTAATGTACACGAACACTGCAAATGTAAGTGAATAAATAAATAAGCACTAAACTCAATCACGTTGATATAGCTATAGTGGAATAGAATGGACACATCTACATCCTGCAACAGTCCATCTCTGCACCGTTCAAGTCATAGACATATATAGTTGAAGTTAGATTTGCGTTTACTCGACGGTGATGGCTTTCCGCTTTGACATGACTCGTTTACGAGTTGCTTTCGTGTAGATTCGGTCGATTCCGACTGCACACGTCACTACGGTTGCCTGCCCTTATAAGGAGCTGGCAGGGCGTGTATGTATGCAAATTCAGGAGCACGAGAACGCGCTTTCAATTTAAGAAAACTCTTCCGGGGGAGCACAGCCCAGAAAACGTCTGCTGCGTAGGACCACATTTTCAAGCGTGCATGAATTTGGCGGATGTCTTTTGCTTACGTTGTTTTTCCGAAGCCCGTAAGAAACATTTCAGAAGAAACTTCAGAAAATGTTCGAGAATGAGGGCCAATCTAACTTACATACACAGTATTACTGCTATGGTGAAAAATATTTCTGTAACAGCCTTATGCTGACCTTGATGGTGATCTGGGCATGCTGTGAAAAGAGAATTCACCAAGAATCACAAAGTTAAACCATTTTGAATAAACTGATTGAAACTAGGGGTACACAAGTGAAAGGTCGTTACTAGGGATGGGCATTCGATTAAATTGTCTTAATCGATCGTCGGGAGAATTAACGATCGATTTTCGATTAATCATTAATATTTTTATATTAAAATTCACTATTTATAGGCTATATTAAAATGCAGTGAAAATAGAAAAAACACAGCGTGTTTCCTCATTGAGATATTTATTACAAGATGAACAACTCTTGTGGCAGTTAAACTTACAAGATGGACAACTCTTGTGGCAGTTAAACGGGATCCGTTCAATGGTTACACTTGAAAATATGCGCTGCTGTACTCTTAAGCAGCGGAGCCGACAGCTAGAAGCCGGTGCTCATAAACACAACTGACCTTCGTTTTTTTTTCTCTCTAACTAATTAATCTCACATTTTGAAATTCATTCATCTAGATTCATCGTGATTAAAAGTTTGTTTTCTTCTAAAGACTAAATCTTATAAATTAACGAGTAATCACTTCATTCATTATTTTAGACACTGTTGTTTAATTGTATTTTGTTCGTGCTCTCTCGCCATCAGCCAAGGAATGTATGCGAGACACAATGGTGCCCCTCGACGGTAAATCGTAAGAATTGTCCCCTGAAGCAATTCGAATCACCTCAGTCAGCCCACCGTCTTCAACTATGTTGATGGGCCGACAGTCACCCGCAACCTAAACTGCTACAGCGTTGGTAACCTGTTCACGGACTGGTCTAGTTCATTTCCTAGAGAAGTCGTGGAGTGTGGGTTGGCGACCATCTAACCTGGGACTGCTTTCTGTCGGGTGCTTTGCATTAAGGTTATAACTTAAACACGAGCTGCTTCTGTGATAGCTACATTCAGCTTGACAAATGCTACATACAACTTTAGTTTTGTCGATTGTTCTGTCATTTTGCCTCTTAAACAGAAATTTTCCGCCCAACAATCCCTCAGCTCTCTCCATCTTCAACTACCGTCTCGGTCTCTTCTATCTAACTGACTGCAGACAAGGGGCGGTTTCGTGCCACGGGTCAACGCGCACCGGAAGTAAACAAAGTTGCGTTAACTGCGTTCAAATATTTGATTGCATTAATCTCCGCCACAATAATCTCATAGAATAACGCGTTAACTTTGACAGCCCTAAAATAAATAAATTACACGCACACTACGCAACAGAACATGCATTAGTTTTAATCGATGAAAAAATAATTTCATCGAGGAAATTCTTAATGATCAATTAATCGATCGTCGATTAATTATGCCCATCCCTAGTCGTTACTATGGTGAATCCCTGATGAAACGCCAAAGCTGTATTTCCTGATTCAACTCAAGTTAGCTGGATGTAGGTGGAGAAGACTCGAAGCCAACAAGCAAAGAGATCTATTTACATTTACATTTAGCAGACGCTTTTATCCAAAGCGACGTACAAGGGAGAAAACAATCAAGCTACAAGCAATAGAGACCTAGTGTAACAATAAATATTACTTTACATAACGAATAAAAAGTACAGGAATGTAACCACTGTAAGTGCGAGTTAAGTACTAGTTAGAGGAGATAGCATTATAGGAAAGATAAGGAGAGGTAGAGGAAGGAAGAGGAAGGGAGAGGAAGTGCAAGTTAGGAAAGGAGGTGCTCTCTGAAGAGTTGGGTCTTCAAGAGCTTCTTAAAGGTAGAGAGGGACGGCCCTGCTCTGGTAGTGCTAGGCAGCTCATTCCACCAACGTGTTTATTCCACAGTGACAAAGTTAGCAGAGCTTAGTGCACAGCGATGTCTCTACAGTATGATGCTCTTGGCATTTTCCAATGCACAGCATAGCATAGCAGAATTCTGTAACTAGTATAGGGCTACAGAATAAACACACTTAAACAATGAAATAAACGTTTAACAACAGTCCATCTGGAGGGATTGTTTTGGGGCATATAAGGTGTGAGCTAAACTAATTAGTCTCTGGACATTTTGCCAGGAAGTGATATTATAAAACGCAGAAAGACCATTTGAACACCTGCTGACTTCTTAGTAATTTCTCTTAGTAGGCCACACATATACACGCACACACACACAGAGACACACACACACACACACACACACACACACACACACTCTCCCTCCCCTTGTTTGGTCCCGGGGTGCAGTCCACTCACCTGACCTTTGTTGAAAAAGTTGGGCAGGTACTTCATGGCATTGCTACGGAGACAAGCGATGTTCTGGTAGCGGCCGGGCTCTGCAGCACGGAGGGATTTAATGCGGTCCTTGACATAATCTGACACCTTCACACGGATCTCCAGACCCAATATCACCGTATCAGGGAAGAGAGGCGATAACTCAACTGTAAAAAACAGTGAGCCCAGTGTAAGAGAAGGCAAGCAAAAGAGAGTGGGCATGACCAACACAACACTGACACAACACAACACTGACACAACAGAACACTGACACAGGACCCCCCCCACCCCGAGACTCTGACCCTCTCTGTAAGGTGTTATAATAGAGTACTATTTGAAAACTAGCCACTTAAAAGTTATTGAGTTTGACTGAAACTAGCCAAACATAGTGGGCAGAAAAGTTGAGGGGAATTCAACGTGGATGACCGCTGAGCAACATAAGACATCATTCAAGGAATTGTCAGACATGAATAGGTTAATTTGGCAGAGTGACATGTAATGCTAGTACGGGTCTTGTACTACATGGTTTCAATTATCAGGCCTAAACCAAACTAACCTTAACAAAAAGTCTTGAGAGGTCTCTTGAGTATAACTGTTGAATTGAAAGCCTTTATTGTCATCGTATTTCCATTCAACGAAATTTAAAACAACAGCATCCTCTAGTGGTCTCTTATGGATGTCACCATACATCTCAGATTTATCTCGGAATGAGCAGATTTGTTTCTGCAAGTAGATTGGATATGACTTTACCAAGTAGCCCTCCGTATCCGCAGCCAATGTCAGCAAACTCTACTTTTGCCTTCCGCTGCACTGGTTCGTCGTCATGACATTCATCAGGTGGGCTGCACATCTCTGGGTAGACCTCTGACCAGTCCATTTCCTCTGGACACACTGGACTGACAAGACAAGGTGATTCATTTATCTTTCTACTAAAATATCCAGGACACACGGTAAGTATTACAGACTGACTAGTCGTCTGTTTTGAATAAATTCCTCCAAAGTTGCAACACGTGTTAAGAGAAATACTGACTGTCAAAACTATTTGGAGTTTAGTTGATACCCACGTAAGTTTTATGGTACGTATTACTTTTTAAAAAGCCGAATAACACCAAGTTCAAATCACAGTACTAATGAGAAAACATCTACACAAATCACAGTTGTCCAAAGCCATAATTTTGGAAGTACAAAACAGACAGAGCATGACTTCATGACTAACTAAGCTGGCAAGGTAACGTTACCATACTTACTACACGAATGTATGGTCTGCCATTGGATTTGAATGAGCCCTTTGGCGGTAATAACGTTTCTGTGGCATCGTCACGCTCATCTTGTTTGTATATGGCGCGATCAATTTCGAATAAAAATGTAATACAGAATAAAATAAACACCAAAACAATAAGCTCACGTCTCCAGTTCAGTGCACGTTGACTGTTATGAGACGCACACTGATGACGTCAAAAACCATTCGTTTTTGATTGGTTGGGGTTTCGGCGAACATGTTGTTCACGAATCATTTACCTGTTTGGTCCGCTAGTGGGCGTATGTATGCGGTGCAATATAACAAACAGCTCTATTAAATTAACGCCGTCTGTTTTATTTGCCACATTGCCGCATTTGTCTACGCTGTCAAGGTTATATCTCATTTTCGTGTCACTTAATGTTCATGTTCAATGTTCAGTGATCATGTTCATAAAATAAACTCGACGGTAGGTCTGGCCTACCTATGATGAACTGTTAGGGTAGGTTACTTTCATAATGATTATTACAACTAGGCCTTACATAATCCATAACTGTGCTTACACTTAGTCAACAGAAAAAGAGTGAACATAGTTTAGAATAAAGTTATGTAATAAAGGCTTAATGTGAGTTAGACAAGCAGATCTGCTGATAGCTTCTTAAAACAATTTGGTCGTGAATGGCTTGTAGCTATAACGGTGCATGTGAATGTCTTGCCTTTTATTAGTTAGCTTAATAACTCCCAAGGTTCCCAAGTGTAGCATGTTCACCATGGAGTGTATTTTATCTTCCAAACATTTATGTATTCAACTGCCGTTGTTTTCCGATATTGTATACATAGTAGTATAGTACAGTATAGTATATAGAATAACTATACAATTCCTATATTTACTTACTGTTGCTTTATGTGTCATTTCTGGATGGGGTGCTGAGCTCGACAGGGTCCAGTCGGAAGGTTTTCTTCAATGCCCAGTAGATTTTAAGCTTTCCAAGACGGCAACAGTACACCCAAAGAAAATATTCACTGTGTCATCAATGCAGGGGTGAATGGGGATCAGAGAAATTGTATAGCATGATAAACAATGAAATACTAGTCTGAATAATTGATCCAGATTCTAGGGTCTAAAGTTACAATACAGTGATTGGGGACAGACATTTGGCAGGGAGTGTGTATAAGTATACTTTCTAAACATGTTATGACACTAACTACAAGAACCTATTAGGATTTATTTATCCTATTAATAATGTTTTATCAATATTGGAAGCAGGAATACACTCTAAGACAATACCAATTATCAAATAAATAATATCTATAATCTCTCTCTCTCTCTCTGTCTGCCTCTATCTCTCTATCTCTATCCATCTCTCTCTCTGTCTGCCTCTCTCTCTCTCTCTATCTATCTCTCTCTCTGCCTCTATCTCTCTCTCTCTCTCTCTGTCTGCCTCTCTATCTCTCTCTGTCTGCCTATCTCTCTCTCTCTGTGTGCCTCTATCTGTCTGCCTCTATCTCTCTCTGTCTGCCTCTATCTCTCTCTATCTATCTCTCTCTCTCTCTGTCTGCCTCTATCTGTCTGCCTCTATCTCTCTATGTCTGCCTCTCTCTCTCTCTCTGTCTGCTTGTCTCTCTCTCTCTCTGTCTGCCTCTATCTTTCTCTCTCTCTATCTATCTCTCTGTCTGCCTCTATCTCTCTCTCTCTCTGCCTCTCTCTCTCTCTCTCTGTGCCTCTATCTCTCTCTCTGTCTGTCTATCTCTATCTCTCTCTGTCTGCCTCTATCTCTCTCTGTCTGCCTCTCTCTCTCTATCTATCTCTCTCTCTGTCTGCCTCTATCTCTCTCTCTCTCTCTCTCTGCCTCTATCTCTCTCTCTCTATCTATCTCTCTGTCTGCCTCTCTCTCTCTCTCTCTCTATCTATCTCTCTCTCCCTCTCTGTCTGCCTCTATCTCTCTCGCTCTCTCTCTCTATCTCTCTCTGTCTGCCTCTATCTCTCTCTCTCTCTGTCTCTCTCTCTCTCTGTCTGCCTCTATCTCTCTCTGTCTGCCTCTCTCTCGCTCTCTCTCTTTGTCTGCCTCTATCTCTCTCTCTCTCTCTGTCTGTCTGTCTCTCTCTCTCTCTATCTCTCTCTGTCTGCCTCTATCTCTCTCTCTCTCTGTCTTTCTCTCTCTCTCTCTCTCTCGCTCTCTCTCTGTCTGCCTCTATCTCTCTCTCTCTCTGTCTGTCTCTCTCTCTCTCTCTCTCTCTCTCTATCTCTCTCTGTCTGCCTCTATCTCTCTCTCTCTCTGTCTCTCTGTCTCTCTCTCGCTCTCTCTCTGTCTGCCTCTATCTCTCTCTCTCTCTCTGTCTGTCTCTCTCTCTCTCTCTCTCTCTATCTCTCTCTGTCTGCCTCTATCTCTCTCTCTCTCTCTCTCTCGCTCTCTCTCTCTGTCTGCCTCTCTCTCTCTCTCTCTCTCTGTCTGCCTCTCTCTCTAACTCTCTCTCTGTCTGCCGCTATCTCTCCACTATGTAATACACTGTCACTGATGACCATACTGTATTTGTCTAGTTTTGGTCTTGACCATGGGATTTATAGTTTTTTTAACAACTACATCAGAAGAATGTGCTCGATGAGATATCATTACACTGCACAGGTCTGTATCGCTGATACCTATATTGACAACCACTGATACACACCTTAACTTAAAACAAAAATGCCACTCTGTTCATGCACTCAGAATTATTGGTTTAAAGCAATGCTCAAATCATAAGAATGTGCTCTTTGAGGTAACATCACAGCTCATAGTGCAAATTCTTTCCTGTTCACTCCTCTTTTCGTCCCCTGCCTGGCCTGAGCTTCCTCTCTGTTTCCTGTCTCTCTCTAATGTCTGTACAACAAAGCTCAATGAAAATGAATGGAACTCCTAATTTTGTATACAAGGTGTGAAAATGAAAGGAACTTCTGATTTGCAATACAACATAGATAATAAGTTAACTCACCAAGCATGTGCTTACAGGCAAGTTATATTTGCTGACAGATGTAACACATGAGCTAACTCGCCTTCACACAGCTACTTGCATTCAGTAAGAAATGAGACCCCATGTCTCCCCTTTTGTCCCCGGCGTCCATTATGCTAATCCAGACTGCTGAATTAAGAGGAAATATTGATGGAGGTTCAATCAGGCATCAGAAAATGAAAATGAATTGTAATGTTAGCTACACTACAGTAACAGCTATGCAGTTACCACACAGATGGGATTTGAAACTGGAGAAAACATACCAAACTACCAATCCTGGAAGAATTGCTAATGCTCTTCGTGTTTGGTCAACAGGTATAATGCCAACACGAGAAGAACAAGTTATTTAACATTAACCCGAGTCAAAAGTCTCGTTACGTGTTTAATTTGATACCTTATGATAGCAGAAGGTAAGGCACCCGAGACAGACAGCCAGCCTGGACTGTGCTCTAGCGAACTAGAGTTAACTAGGTGAAGCGTAGTAAGAGCGCACAGCGCCGTTTTCATCCAAAATGCACTCTAGCCATCATATCGCTGCGCGTGAAGGAAGCGAGAACAAAGCGAACAAACACCAACTCTTTTTCTCATCCAGTGGGATTATGAGGGAGTTAACTCTTTGTAGAGCCGATGGAAATTATATTTGCATATGCAATTAATATCAAAACACTGGTGGGGACACGTTTAGGTAATCTGATAAGTGGCGGGGACATATCCCCACCGTCTCTACCATAAATTACGAACATGCAGAGTGGATATGCATTCCAGATCAGAGTGAGAGAAAATCTTTGACTTAAAACCACATAGGCCTACTTATTCAACTGATCTCCCCGTTATTAACCAGATATGGATTTAAATACAATTAAATATCTTATGTTGTTAAAAGTACATTTGATATATTGAATTGGTCCATGGAACCAAACAAAAAGGTAAAAACTAGAAGATGATTAACATTTTTAAAAAGCCAACTGGGTTCTCGTCTTCCAAACAAGTCACATGTGATGGAGTACTGATTATTTTTGATGATAAATACTATTTTGAATTAGGTAACACTTGATTCGGGAGTGTAGATGGAAACTGCTCGAAAACAACACAAAATACATTTTTGGTTTCAAGTCACCACCAAAAACAAACACACTCATTTGTCATCTATCGGCAACTAACGGCAAAACCTCCCCAAACAAAAGACACAACGAATCTCTCACACAACAACAGTTCACCATAACATGTACATTTTTTTCTTTATTGCAGAAGATGATTTGTACTTTTGGAATTTCCCTTTGTGTCACTCATCTCTTTTCAGGAGTTTTATTGCACTCGGGTGGTTTATTAAACTTCGGAATGCCCTTGTGGAGTTGCACAGGAGCCAGTTTGGGCCGCTGGATCACAGCCGAGAGAGAGAGAGGGAGAGGAAGGGAGAGAGAGAGAGAGAGAAAGAGAAAGAGAGATAGAGAGATCTGCAACCACAACACCTCTGAGGCAGGCCAGGAAAGGAGAGAAAGAGGAGGATGGCTGGCCGTGATAGGTCAAAAGCAAAGATGAGAAAAAGGGAGGGGGGGAGGGAAGAAATTCCACTTTTTCAATATCATGTTAGAAGTTATCAAAATCAGTAACAATACCCACAGTTTTTCAGTTTTTTTTTTTGTCATTGTTTGTCTTTCTTAGAAAACAGAAGAACAGGATACATGGCAATGCTTTGTATATTTCAGCTGGGGAAAGAAACCCCTTCAGCTTTTAGAAGTCGAAGCCGATAGTCTTTTTTAAAACAGTTTTTTTTTCAGTTGGTTACCTTCATCTTTTTTTTTTTTTTTTTTTAACCATAATAGTTTTAATGTCACAATCCACACTGGTAAATGTAGCACTTAAAAAGCACTGCTCGTGGTCCTCTCGGATGACTGCGCCTCAGATGACAACTGAGTCAGCTTCACCCAGCAGTTTCGTTCACCAAACACGGACTTCGAAAAAACCAAAGCAACCACGTGCGCTGAGAAGGAGTGAGAGGACGAGGCATCGAAGAGAGGCGAGCAACATCAGTTCTTTAAGGGTCCCTTGATGTCTCAAGATGAGCAGAGGCATACGGAGGCGTGACTGTGAGGCAGGAGTTTGGAGGGGGACCTCAGTGTCTGCACCAAACTCAGCCACCACCAGCCAACCCCCACGCCCACTCCTCCACTAGGATGGTCCCCGTCGGGGCGGGGCGGTGGGGGGGGGCCTCATACAGTGGTCACCCTCATGACCACCTCCCTGTTGGTGGCCGAGCCCAGGCGGTGATCGGTGGGCCTCAGTTGGCTCAGGATGTGCAGGATGGTGTAGCCACAGTGGTGGTTGAGTATAGTCCTTACGCGCTGGCCCGTGCGCCCAGCTCGGTCGCTCAGGCCGGAGCTGTGGGGGCCACCGCCCCCCCGCGACCCCGGCCCCCCGCTCCCTTTCCCTCTTGAGCTGCTCAGGGGGTCACCAAGGTCTTTGGCCTTCTCATAGTTCAAAACCTTCCACTGTTGGTTCACCGCCTGCCAGCGCTTAAATATCCGGTACACCGACGAGCCCTCATGGATTATAAGGCCTAATAAGGGGTGGAAGAAAGAGAGAGCGAGAGAGGAGATGGAGAGAGGGACGTGGGGGGAGGGATGGAAGAGAGAGAAAGAGGAATGGAAGACAGACACAGAGAGAGACGGGGGCAAACGGGAACGGAGAATGGGAATAGAGTAAGTAAGCAGAAATGTGCGACAAACATGGAAAAGTACAGAGAAAGACAGCGAGAGATGGTGAGGGAAGAATGGTCCCTTAGACAGAGGGGAGGGGGGGAGAGAAGAAGAGAATCAAAGTGGATTGGAAGAGACGGTGGTTGCAGGCATGATGGAGTGAAAGAAAAAGAGATTAGACAGAGATAGAGAGAATAGGGAGGGGGGAATGGGACGGAGTACAGAGGGAGACAGAGAGAGATGTTAGGAATGCAAGCCCCCCAAAATGCATTTGAGAAAATAAAATGAGCAAACCCTCACATGAATACAAAGTAAATATTTAAATAGACGGCATAAAAAAAAAACATTGTTGAATTGCTGCCCTGCTATTGCAGTGCAGACATATCGCACAGACAATGACCTCGCTGTGAGCAACTAAATGAAAGAAAGAAAGAAAAAAGACAAACAAAAACAATTGAAGAAAATGAAAACCCACTCAAATCAGAAAATAAATTACTCATACTGCACAGATGCTAGGCTATAAAGAACAAAGATTCAACCAAAGGTGATGTCCTAGAACTATGAATGTTAAATGATAATCAATAATTCAAACACAAAGCAAACATTAGCTGCACACACCAATAGCAGCGATCGCCACTGTGGTCTTGCTAAGTACTCCTGAATAATGAGAAAGTGGGATATGCCTTATATGCCTTATATCCCAGTCAGACATAAACTTCCCCTGGGCTTTGGCATTTCAGGTTGTCCTTAATCAATCAGTGCTGTTGCTGCTCTTTTATCTTTTCTTTAAATTATTCACTTTGGGGTGGATGCTTTGGGTGATTTATTGGGGTGACATTAGCCGCGTCATCTATGATGTGACCATTTGCATCGTCTCAGTAGGATGCAGCGGGTCCTGTTTACGGATGCACAAAATAGCTGGGGCGTGGGATGAGGGAGTTGGTGTAGCACTGCATTTATGCACTCATCACCATTCAATCATGCTGACACATTGCACTACTGCCACAAGCACAGTGCAGCACTCATAAACAATACCCTAGGCTTTTTACAGACACAAATAAAGAATACAGACACTTTTACCTGTCCCTACCAATGGATATAAAATTATTGAACTGTAATTAATGATAGGAGTCATTAATTACGGCGTATATTCCACCAAAGTTTGCCCACACCACCCGGTAAGGGCTGAAGTTATGCTCAGAAATAATACTACTGAAATGCGCAGGATGCACTCAATCTCTACATTTTACCAAAAAATGAATTGCATTGTAATTACAGACTGTGCCTTTTAAAGTTTGTCAATGTCTGAAACAGTTTTTTCTCCATGTGTATTATAATGACCATAAAGTGGTCTTTGTACCCACTGCTTTTATGTTTGCAAACATAATGCACAGACACACACACACACACACACACATACACACACACACAGACAATGGGCCTGGGTGCACTCACCTATACAGACAATGTCCATGAATCCATACATGCCGTAGCAGATCTGGAAGAGCAGGTCCTGCCGCTGCCACTTGGCCGAGGGGCTGAGCGAGGACCACACCAGCCACGAGATGCTGGCGATGAGGAACAGCGAGCCCAGGATGATGGCGGCAATCTGGACCTTCTCGATCACCGTCAGGGAAATGGCCTGCCACTGGAGGAAAGAGGAGAGGAGGACAGAAGGAGAGGAGAAAGAGAAAGGAGACAGGGACGAGATGCAAAGACGACGACACATGAAACGTACACTCTGGCGACAGCTGTTCAGGAATAGGATGTATAGGTGGTCGTTTGAATACTCGTTTGAACGGTTGTTTGAATACTAAAACGTTTGGATACTGCATTTCAATCACAAATTACCTCCAAAATATAAGTGCAAGTACTGAAAACAGCTGGGGAAAGGCATATCACATATGGCTGACTAACAACAGAAATGCAGTATGCGGTTTAAAGGCATATCACATATGGCTGACTAATAGCACATATGCAGTATGCGGTTTAAAGCATTTTGTGATGGCTAAACTGGTGTATTTTCACATTAACTTTCCCCTCCATCACATGTGTATGCTGTCTTGGTTAGATGAAGTTGTTTATTCAGGACAGGTGGTTGATGATGCTCCAGACAGTTTTCAAGTTTCTGATTGAAAATACTGCATTGCAGTCCATCTGAGCCATCTATGCCCAATCAGTTTGGGAAGAGTGCCTCTTGTAGACCCAGACGTGGTGTTTTTGATTTAGTAAAAGACAGCTATTTCAACTGGGTAAGTAATTTGGGCATTTGGGAGTGTGCTGTAGCCTTTCATTTTCCCTTCCGTCCCCCCCCCCCACCCCTCTCTCTCCCCCTCTCACTTTCTCTCTTGCTCTCTCTCTCTCTCTCTTCATGCTTGTTCATCACTGTACGCTATTTCTTTTCAACAACTAACGCACACACACACACACACACACGCACCCACACACACTCATACACACATACACACACACACACTCACACACTCACTCACTCACCTGCAGGGGGTTTTTGGTGCTTATGGCCAGCACTTGGTATTTGAAGTAGCAGAGCTCACAGCTCCAGGACCCTCTCTCGCTGATCCAGCGAATGAGGCAGGGCTGGTGGGTGCAGCGCACGGAGCCGTCACATCGACATGGGCTCAGCAGCTCCCCCTGTGGGACAGAAAGAAGAATGACAGCTCATCAATGTGTGACATTCATTTCAAATAAGGAAGAAGTGTTTTCAGTCCTTGTATGGTTGATATTTCTTCTTGATACTCTTTCAGTTCCTTTATTAAATATGTGTTTGAATATAGACCTTAAAATACGCAAAAATGTTAAAGGACAGATAAGTGTACTATTTCAATATGCACATGAAATAAAATGCTGTATTGATTTCTACCCATAAATAAACAACAAAGAACTCTATTCCAAGACTTTGTGCAGGTATGGGTTGACATCTTCCTTAAACTCCAATGATACTCACTCAGAATTGCAACAAAACACATAGATTATGTAAAAATAGCATTACAGTGTATTTCAGACCATTTTAATCCCTCCTAGGCCTTACAGCATGTATAGTGTTACTGGTTGTGACAACAATTACATCGGACTTAGCAGCAACATAAACAATGCGCAGCTATATAGATTCTACCAGTGCTATTACATAAGAACACAACACAACAGAAAGCGATTTTTGTCTTCCCATGTGAATGTATGTCAAACTGTAAACCATGCTGTCACCTCTGACTTCCATACTACCATAGGGTGATTACTTTCATGGGGTCATAGGTCATTCCTTAAAATAGTGAGGATGGCACTTGGTCAGATGCCTCTAGTTCAACGAGTTGCAACAACACCAAGGCCATGGGTCTGCTACCGTTGAAACACGGTTCTGATCAAAATGTCTGCCTGTAGAGTACTGTACATCAGATTAGATCAAAGCGTCTGCTAAATGACAATATATAAATGCAGAATATATTCAAACACCATAAAAACAATGCAAAGCATAACACAGCAGAACAGCGACAATAGGAGCCCTGCAATTCTGACTCCATCGTAATTCTACACGGTTGATGTTTGCCATTTTAAATGAATACACTTGGCGTATGCTTTCGTACAAATGAACATGAAAGTGAATCAGATTACACCTGCAGAAAACAGCAGATTAAGCAGAAGCCATTGAAAATCAGTGCCCCAGCGCTTTCAATCCCACTTGATCCACAAGCCATAAAATCGTGGGCTCAGAGAGCTACAGGCTTAAATGCAGGAAGCAGAGAAAGTATTAGAGTGCTAGCAGAGTTGGGAATCAACCCCCAAGTACCTGTCTCTAACCCGCTCACTGAGCTGCATACAATGACACTGTGCTGAGGTGAGTCACAGGAAGTGAGCCCAGAGGAAATGAGCCCAAAGGACAATTTTCATACAGTTGGCTACGCTAAGCTCAGACAGCACTTACGCCTCTATATTGATCTCCACAAACTGCTCATCTTGATGGAGCCCATGACAACACTCAGAAGTGTGACTAACTCCAGCTATCGGGGACCAATCAAAATTATGCATGAACCTGTGGGTGGAGAGAGAGAGAGAGAATGAGAGAGAGAGAAGGATAGATAGATTGAGAGAGAGAGAAGGGAGAGAGGGAGAGGGAGAGAGAGAGAGAGAGAGGGAGAGGGAGAGGGATAGAGAGAGAGAGAGAGAGAGAGAGAGAGAGAGAGAGAGAACACATCCGTTTCCATAGAAACCGGAGATGGACTGACAGGGAGATGTGGCTTCAGTCAATCACTCGTGGACGTCACTTACAAGTCAGTGCCCCTCTGATATCCTCACACACCTTCAAGCTCACCTCCCATGTATGCTACCTTCTTGTAGCCACTCACATTGTCTGTACCATGTATGCTACCTTCTTGTAGTCACTCACATTGTCTGTACCATGTATGCTACCTTCTTGTAGCCACTCACATTGTCTGTACCATGTATGCTACCTTCTTGTAGTCACTCACATTGTCTGTACCATGTATGCTACCTTCTTGTAGCCACTCACATTGTCTGTACCATGTATGCTACCTTCTTGTAGTCACTCACATTGTCTGTATGGGGAGACGTACCAAAGAGTTTTTCTTCTGAGTCCAATTAAATCGGTCAGTGAAAAAGGCTGGAGGCCAGAAAACAAAGGCCTCTGCCCCAGGGCTGAGAAGAGCCCATAAACATCAGGATGGCAGAACAAAGCTTGCTCCACGTTTCACCTCAACGCTATTGCCTTTCTCATAACTCACTGCCAGGGGGGCGTGGGTCAGGGTCACTGGTACAGGTCGGCCATCTTGGCTTTCATTACATTCCATTACGACCTGTCACACCGGCAGTGTCTTGGTGGCCTTATTTATTTTGCGGGGGTTAGGGATGCATTCCGGAAGGGTGTAATAAGGGGGCGTAAATTCAGTAGAGATGGTACAGTCCATCTTGATGAAGTACCAGATGAGTGAAAGTGTGCAGTAAATAAGACAAACCAACACCTCCCATGACAAAAGCCTTCCTCAACTGTAAAAAACGTCATGATGGTGATGCGATGGTTGATGGTCCCTCCAATGCCAGGAAAGTGTCAAAGAAGAAAACAAAAATAGAAGAAATGCTGTCTATAGACTGAACACATAAATTACATAAAACAAAAGTAACAAGGAACTTAAAAACAAACAAAAACCCCATAAAGGCTCAATATATTAGTGTCCTCAAGCAGGAAAACACATCAGCTGCATCCCATCCCAGCAGTATTGTGAATCATGGCGCATCACTGCTGATTTAATGGCTTTGGCACGCAGGGTTTCAAATTGGGTTCAGACAGCACAGAAATGCAGAGCAAATGTACTGTTGGGCA